>NC_064258.1:21862984-22167258 GCF_003254725.2 Canis lupus dingo | reverse complement strand
GCCAGCACCTCAGAGCGCCAGGAAGCCAAGTGTTCCATAACATTGCTGAGGGCTCAATCAAATTTGTCTTGAAACCCCGCACATGCTAGCTCCTCCCCCTAACTCAAAAGAACCATAAATGTCCTCATGTTCTTGTCCCAAACAAGATGACCATCTGCAGGGTATATAACCTACAAGATACGCCTGCCAGTCAATGGGGACATAATCAGCAAAACGATACTCACATGTAATTCAACCACAGACAAACATCTCATGGGAAGCTCAAGGCATATAGATAAATGTGGGGGAATTCCTGAGACCTTAATTGTTGGCCAATCTCACTATCATCTTTTTTTGCCTTCAAGTTTAGGGGCAGGGGCAGGCAGGATAGGACAGGCATTCAGCCAGCACCTCAGGATCACCCAGGTCTGTCCTTGCCCCCTGTTCCCCAGGTACCACTACCCACCATGACAGCTCTGGGCAAAACTGTGTCACCGACCCTCCCACCCACCCCCCACCCTCTGCCTCACCCACCTCAGGCTTTGCCAGACCCAGATGACCAGGGAAGCCACCATCCTTGCAGTGATAGACTGTAAACCCCTCCCAGCTGGCCAGCCCTCTGGGGACCTCCCACACCCCCTGATAGTAGTAATAGAAAAGGAGCAGGAATCTGAGCTGTACTGTCTGCTCATCTCACCTCACTGAGAAGTACGGGATTCTGCCCACGAAATGTACTTTGTCTTTACATTTGCACTCTTTTAAAAACACATTTTCTTAGGGACTTTTACGCCAACTGTCTTCTGCAAGGTAGAAGTTCAGTAACGAGATTTCTTCCAGTGCAATTTCACTTTACATACTTCGATGAATCCCTGAAGCTGTAGTGTATAATGTGAGGTGTGCAGTTTGCCATTTCTTTCAAGTCTGAGATACAGAGGGAAGAACACATTTGATATTTATTTTTGTTGCTTTCACAGTATGATGACTTTTCCTGCCTTCATCTCCAGACCCAAGGATACAGAACAAAGGCAACACAGATCTGCACACTTCAAAATGTCAACTGGAATCTGCAAGCCCAGGTTCTCACAGGAGCTAAAGGTTAAAGGCCAAGGTGACAGGGGAGGCAGATAGCAAGTAACCAAGAGAAAATGTCATGTGTCTGTGGCCACCTTCTCTACCTGTCAGAACCAAGCCACGGCTGACAGGTGGGAGCCACGCCTGGACCTGGCCCCTCTGCCCGGGCTGCCCTTGAGCATAGCAGAGGAAATGCTGAGCTGGGTGTAGGTGTCCGGGGGAGATGGGCAGTTGGCCACAGAGGCTACCTGCCAAGTACCTGTAGGACCAGTTCCTGGTCCTCAGCTAAGGTTAAACAACAATTATGTTTATTTATATATTTACTTGACAGGTAATGTGCTCAGTGCTTTGAGAGACTATAGTCTCTCCTATCTTATTTTTTTAACACTTTATGGAGGTATGATTGAGATACAAAAAGCTCTCCATAATTAATGTATGCAACTTGATCCTGACCCTAACCCGAATATCTAGCTAGGATTTAGAATATGTTCTGATTTATAATATGGTTCGTAAATTATATGACGGATTTTAGGAGCTGGGGAATCCAGGACCAACCTTACCCTCCCTTGAATGTGATAGGTTGTAACACATTCCGCCACATGCTATCTGCAGAGTGACCACACGAGGGCACCAGTGAGCACACAGCGCAAACCCCGCCCCCCACAAAGCCAATGCTTCCCTCATCCTGTACAACCTTGCTCATTCAATGTTTACAGATCATTTTATAGATTATTAAAACTGTGACTTTGTTGAATTTTTTAAAAGCCAAACTAATTCCTTGAAACTGTTAAAATTATGTTTTCTAAAATTCTCGGAGTTGGTCCTGGGGAGCAAATGAAAACCTGGGGGCCTGGGAAAAACTGGTATTGAATACTTTAAGATCTACTTAGATAACAAGTATGAATTATACTCTACTTATTTTCAGAAATAATTCGTCTCAACTAACAGTATTGAACTCACACAATACAGTGCATTTCGAGGGGAAAACAAAAAACAAAAAACAAGAATCAACAGCCTCAAGAAGCAGAGAAAGAGCCACACCCAGGAACAAAGAATGCACACCTCAGAGGCTGTGCTCAGGCCAGCCAGCAGTCTGCAGATCCTCTGTAGCTAGAATGCCCCCTGTGCCCCAGGAAATAGTGGGTTGGGCAGAGCTTGTACCCTGATGATGCACTGTCCTAACCAATAGCAAGTCTCCTAGTCATTTCCTCCATGAGACACCTCCAACCCCTGACTCCTCCAGCCTGTTTCTTGGAACTCCCAATTCTCTTTTTGGCCTCATTGTTTACTTTTCCCTTCACTTACATAGTATATGTATATGTTTAATTACATACTATTCTGTCATTTAAATATTTTTGTCATGTTCTCAATGAAACTATGATTTGCACCATCCACCCTGATTTACAATCACTTATTGATATTGCACGACCTAACTGGGGACTCAGAATACCCTCACAGCTTTCTGGCAAGGTCCTCACTAAGCCAGTTCATCCTGCAGCTGTTGCAGTGAAGGCCTGATCCAGGCACTGCTATTTTTGTGCAAGTAAGACAGCACTAGCCAAAACTTCGGCTCAGCCACAT
The DNA here is from genome assembly GCF_003254725.2 of Canis lupus dingo. Lineage (NCBI taxonomy): Eukaryota > Metazoa > Chordata > Mammalia > Carnivora > Canidae > Canis > Canis lupus. Next base: position 22,164,627 of record NC_064258.1, on the reverse strand, counting down.
CAAATGGCATGTAGGCCCACCCTGAAGACACTTGCTAGTCCAGTGTTCCCCTAGTTAATGTCCATGCAACAGCCATTGTGTCAAATGGGAACTCACTATGAGAGGGGTGGATGACAGACAGAATTCCTGAGATAGAATCTATCTTGGAGACTACCTAGGAGTTCATCACATAGTTCTTGAATGAATAAATTAATCTAAAAATATTTCCTAATTTTATAAATGATGAACCTGAATCTCACATTGACTCACCTAAGTCATATTGGAAATCAGTGACAGAGCCAGACTGAGATTGAGTATGACCTCCAGTGTGAATACTGAGAGTGGCTTTCGCTGGAGCCACAACTACCCATTTAACTTTTCTGGACTGACAGGCTCTGGTGTAACTCTTTGTGTGGCATATCCTGGGAACAAAGATCATGTCAGTGTCCCAGAAATCTCTTACACTGATTATAATGAGACTTTATAATGCCAATGGAGTCCCAAGCTATAGGCCATCTCAGCGTTTGTCTGCAAAGATATGGTATATGGGAAACCCCCATACTAATAGAGGGTAGAGGAAGATGGAAAAAGCAGAGCAAAATACATGGGTTCTCACTTCACTTCTGGCCCCAGATGACACAGTGGTGTTCAGTAGGATAAGCCCCCCAAATGCCTCCAAAACCTCCACAGAACTCACCCCTAAGGTTTGAAGCTGGGCTTCATACATGGATCATGAGGACTCCTGGAAGCTCAGGTAGGATGACATGAGACATAACAAAGCCACAGCATTGACAGATTTGTATTCAGAGAGCAATGGATTTCTCCAAATATATTCTGAAAAAGGTAAAAAAGGTCACAGATACAACATTGATATTTTTAATTAAAAAGAAAGCCATGCATATCACAGAGTAAAATTCATTCAGTTAATAAATATTTATTGAGTACCCACTTTGTGCAAATGTAAGCTCTAGTCCCACCTGGGAGCTTGCAGACAGTATGGGATATAATGACTGGACAAATACCCACCATTTGCTTCAACGTGGATGGAACTGGAGGGTATTATGCTGAGTGAAGTAAGTCAATCAGAGAAGGACAAACATTATATGTTCTCATTCATTTGGGGAATATAAATAATAGTGAAAGGGAATATAAGGGAAGGGAGAAGAAATGTGTGGGAAATATCAGAAAGGGAGACAGAACATAAAGACTCCTAACTCTGGGAAATGAACTAGGGGTGGTGGAAGGGGAGGAGGGCGGGGGGTGGGGGTGAATGGGTGACGGGCACTGAGGGGGGCACTTGACGGGATGAGCACTGGGTGTTATTCTGTATGTTGGTAAATTGAACACCAATAAAAAATAAATTTATTTAAAAAAAAGAATTTATCAAGTAACTAAAAAAGAACAAACCAAAAGGTGACAGAGATAAGACACTCTGCAAATTTTAAATCTACTTCTTTTTATATGTGCAAATCCAAGGCCTGTGATATTTATATCTTTAAAATCTTTAGCATTAGGATGCCTGAGTGGCTCAGTGGCAGAGCATCTGCCTTCGGCTCAGGGCAGATCCTCAGGGTCCTGGAATCGAGTGCCACATTGGGCTCCCTGCAAGGAGCCTACTTCTCCCTCTGCCTAGGTCTCTGCCTCTCTCTCTGTGTTTCTCATGAATAAATAAATAAAATCTTAAAAAAAAAAAAAAAGGATCAATGGTAGGAAGGAATGCCGGTTAAAAAGAGAACAGTGTGGGCTAAGGGAGCCATCGTATTCAGAGAGGCCCATGAGGAAGCCCCTCTGAGGAGGTAGCATTTGAGCCAAGACCAGAATGAAAGGGGGAGCAAATCCATCTGTGATAAGAGCAATAGAGCAAGTACATTTTTTAATAACTTTAAAGATAAGATATAAATGTCAAGAGATTTTGACTTAGGTGTAGCTTTGAGACCTTTGGTTCTTCTCCCTAACATCTTTGGGATATGTGCTTATCTTTCCTCACCATAAAATGCTCTAAAACCCATGTCTTATTTAAGCATTGACATCTTTTCTTAAAAGGCAAATAAATTAACCCTAGCTTATGACAGTCTTCAGAGAAGGTACATGGGACAGTTGAACTTTAATGGTTAAGGAAGGCTGGCCCTGAATGGCAGGATACATGGGAGCCTTGGGTGCCAGGAGTCTCCTTGTCCCCCTGAGTGGGAGCAAGAGACCCTAAAGCAGAGACATCTTGGGGAGGTGTGTGCTGGTATTTGCTTAGAACGCTGCCTTCCCATCCCTACCATCCATTTCCAGGACTCCTTGCCCAATTATTCTGGCCTATCTTGATGGCTTTCTTGTCTGAACCTTCAGATCTGAGAGTTTCAGCATGTAGTGATCCTCTAGTTATTTCATATACATTTCCTTGGCATTCCCAAAGGTGGGGAGGAGTCACCCATACTACTTACACACATATTTTTTGCTTGTTGGGAAAGAAGGAGGGAAGTGTAGGCCAAGATCATGATGATCACACAGGAAGAATTCCATGACAGGCCCAAACCAGGGCAGGGGAGAGGGATGGTAAAGGGGAATTGGTAGATACTGGAAAGCTGTTGGGCACTAGTTTCAGAAGGAGTGGGATGGTAAGTCTTTGGACCCTTGGGGCTCAGATCTGAAATGCAGGACATCTTGATGCCATAAGCACAACCATTTCTACCTTTCCGTCTGAGTCAGGAAATGCAATAGTAGGAAATGCAAATAGTAGAGCAAAGGTTAGTGAGGAACAGCTTAGAGGAGACTCCATCTCTTTGGTTCCTTTAAATCTTAATGTTAACCTATTACTGTCATATCCAGAGATTAGAGATGGAAATATCTGTCCTCAGAATCATTCTGAAGAGGCAGGATCAACCAAAAAAATTCTTTCTCTTGGGAAGTTCTTCAAAACTGATTTAAATTCTTGCCTGGGACCCCTGGGTGGCACAGCGGTTTAGCGCCTGCCTTTGGCCCAGGGCGCGATCCTGGAGACTCGGATCGAATCCCACATCGGGCTCCCAGTGCATGGAGCCTGCTTCTCCCTCTGCCTATGTCTCTGCCTCTCTCTCTCTGTGTGTGCTGTGTGTGACTATCATAAATAAAAATTAAAAAAATAAATAAATAAATAAATTCTTGCCTATGGTTACTTTTAATTTACCCCTGGGACCAGGACCCACTTAAGAAACTTGTGCGTGTATATGTGTGTGTGTCACAGAATCTAGCCCAGTGACTCTAAAAAAGAATTGCATTTTAGTGATAATCATTGTTACTAAACTGAGATCATGGTAATATTTTATGAAAGAAAAACAGAACAATTAAGAAAACACAGCAAAATAGGTTATTTTGAGAGGCAACCTCATCATAGATTGGATAAATCCTTTTTGTGTGGGATAGAAACATTGTAAACTCTGATTTTTTTTTTTTTTTGCCTCTTTATATTCAGACAACTTAATACACTTAATCCTGCAAGCTTTTTCAAATTTATCTTCTATTGATCCCATGATCCAGACATCTTCAAAAGATGGTGTTGTTGAAATACTAGTAATGAGGGTGTTCTTCAAACATTGGAAAATTCAAGAGCAACATAAATTCTAAACAGAAACTACTTGACTTGGAATGTTCATTCATTCATTCATTTATTCAAAAGTATTATTTACAATATTCCGGGGCCTTTAATGGGTACTATATATATATGCATCTTTTAATATGTACTGGATGAGTCTGGCTGCCACATTGTTACTGAAGTTCAGTTAAGTTAAACAGGTATTACAAATGCTTTTCCTCAGGAAAGCCATTGCAAGTTGACCAAGTGCCAGGTGTTGCATATGAATACTTCTCACTGACCTCACCTCAGTACTGGGCATGATTACTCTGTTCCTGTTTTTAAAATTTTTATTTATTTATTCATGAGAGACAGAGAGAGGCAGAGACATAGGTAGAGGGAGAAGCAGGCTCCATGCAGGGAGCCCGTTGTGGGACTCGATGCCGGGACTCTGGGATCACGCCCTGTGCCAAAGGCAGATGGACAACTGCTGAACCACCCAGGCATCCCAAATTGCTCTGTTCCAATGGATGATCAAGTCTTGGAGAGTGCATGGCAGCACTGACAAGGCTATCATAAAGTGGCTTTTTGGAAAAATATCCTGGGAACTGGTTTTGCTGATGACTGATAATCTTCCAGCTGGAGTCTCCACATGATAAGCAGAATTCCACTGAATCCAGCATTTAAAGTTTCCTGTTATGTTATTTGTTCCCATTAGCCTATTAATCTCAACTCCTAGAATATACAGTGAAAACTAGAAATAACCTAGTGTATTTGCCTGTCTCTTGCATGCCACTGTCTCCACCTTCCCAAATCCAGTATATATTGAAATACTGTAGTTTATTGCAATGTTTAAAAATAAATGGTATCTAACAATAAGAGATCATTTAGAAGACCTGAGAGAAAAATGTAAAAGAAAATGGCAAGGAAAGGGAGAAATTTGGGGAAAGATGGCAAAGGAGAAAATAAGCCAAGGTACCTAAGGAACATGCAGAAAAATAGCTTTCTTATGAAACAGCCTTTGAACCCTCCTGCTTCCTTCTCTGCTGGGTGCCCTCCTGGGTGACAGTTGGGTTTCCAAGTGTACGGTCACCACCAGTGTGTTCTATGGTGCTTGTCTGCAGAAAGCCCAAGTCACGAATTTGTGAGTCTCAAGGGCTTACTGCCTCTGATCTCTGGGAAGCTGAGACCTCACAAGAGCATGAGAGACCCAGACAGCCAACCCACCCTCATCAAGAGGTCTCCCAGGGAACTGAGGGTGACACAAGGGTCACAGGACACCAGACCAAGCCTCACTCTCCATTGCTGCTGACTGGATGCCCAGAAGGAAGCCAAATCTAGCCCAGGAGAAAGGACTTTCCGATCCTTGATTATGTTGTGGGTGGCCCACTGAAAGGGGCAAGAGGTGACTGGGACCTTGGAGTGTGCTGACCCAAAAAGGGCAGATCCCTGCAGGAACATTTCAAGGAACCTCCCTCCCTCCCAGGGCCTCTTGGGCTGTCGATGAGGGAGGAAGTCTCCAGAGTGAGGTTAAGTGGTTGTCAGTAGTTGCCTGTGAGCAGGTGGACAGGGGCCTGGACACAGAAGGTCCCTCTCTGCCCCTGGTTTGCAACCTGCAGCAGAGGTGCCCTCTGTCGAGCCCAGGCACTGCCTTTAGTAAAAATAGATGGCACCTCTGGGGTCGTTGCATCTGTGCCATGTGACTCCTCATGGGAGCTGGGGTCTCAGGGGTCTCAGGCACAAGGATGGGCTGCTGCGAACAGCTGCCCCTCTCTGACCAGTGGGAGAGCTTTGATACCATGTGTCTATTCACCATACTGGGCTCTAAATAATTGATAGATAAATTCAAATTTCTGAAACTTATTTTTCTGGTGACCCCATTTTCCCCATGAAGTTCCACTTAGTTTAATCAACTGAGAATAACCTTCATCTCCTGCCTAGAGGGGACCCCAGGGAACATCTATTTGTATGAGGATTCAGGGGAAAAAAATACATCCTTAACCTGCTTCAAAACTGCTGTATCCATACAAGTAGACCTTGAAAAACTTAGTAATTTTTTTCAGCTGAGATGGATATATAGGAGAATTTCAATCATGGATTCTTGGCTCAAGCATGTTGCCTTCACCCAAATTAGTAATTTTTTAAAGACTTTACAAACCTACATTCCAAGTTTGGCATACTCTTGCTTTTCTTTACATTCAGGGCTTTGAAACAGAAAAATAAGAGAATATTCCTTCAGATTAAATTTGGATTTTGCCAACATTCTATAAAGGTGGTTTTTTTAAAAATATCTTTCTAGCAGCTTCTTTTCTTATTTTATTTAAATTCAATTCATTAACACATGGTGTATTATTGGTGTCAGAGGTAGAGCTCAGTGATGTATCAGTTGCGTGTAACATCCCATGCTCATCATCACGTGTCTCCTTCATCCCTCGGTCACCCAGGGATCTCATCCCCCCACCTCCCTCCCCTCCACCGACCCTCAGTTTGTTTCCTAGAGTTGAGTCTCTCATGGTTTGTAACAGCTTCTTGCAGATTCCTTGAGCTGCCTGATTCTAAATAAAGCCTTCTTTCTTCTGTTTGTGCTTACAGAAGAAAAGCGTCAAAGCCTTTGCTCCTGTGCTGGTAACTTGCCCGAGGCAAAGATGCCTTAGGGACTGAGCTTTCTAGGCTTCTGCTGGCCAGAAGCAAGGACAGTAAAAGTAGGTGTGCATGGCAAAGATGTACTTGGGGGTTCCTGGCACATCTCTTATGGCACAGTTTAAAACTGAGGAAAATTGTGCTGAACTATTTTTTTCCTACCCTAAGTTTCTGGTGGTTTCTTGGGCCAGTGACCTCTGCTGACCTGTGACCCCACGTCTCAGTTCCTACAACAGGTTGGGTTCTTCTCTGTTGTCCTGAGTTTTTGGCTTCCTGTCCACAGCTTGCCTTTCCTTTATTCTGTGTCTTCAGATGGCTAAGTTTTCTTCTGTTCTCTGACCAGCCCGAGGAAAGTCTTGAAGGAAGGGATCACGATGACAGGACGTGGCAGGTGCCTCGCAGGTCACCATGGCTTGTCACATCTGCTTCACCGTAGCTGACTGGAAAGCAGGAGTGAGAGAATGAAGAGGGGCATCTTCTCAGTGTGGGCTGCTGGAGCACCTGGGCCTCACCTCACTGCTCACCTAGCACCTGCAGTGTGAATGCCCCACCTGTGTTCGACCCTAGAGCAGGTGGGTACTGTGGCAGCTGTGTTGAGGGATGGTATGTGTGTGGGACAGAGACAGAGGACAGAGAGGGAGGTTTCATGGCCAATGGAAGGCACTCCTTTCTTTTTCTCTCTGGAAATCTAAAAAAGGGATGTTTTAGGAATTTGGTGTATCTAAAAATAGCTTCTCAACTGATTAATTTTTTTGGCCCTTCTCTTCTGCACTTAGATAGCTTTCTCACTGATTCCTCATCTCCTCAGAGTGGGGGCACCTGGTCTAGTCCAGTGACTTTCCTATGAGAAGCCAATGGTAAAACTGCCAAGGGAAAAAGATAATATCTGATATACAGCAAACATTCGATATATTTTATTATTTTTAATTATTATCATAATTAACCAACTCAATACGTTTTTTCACTCAATAGTGAAACCACAAGAATGTTTTATATTAAAATATCTTTTTTAAAAAAACCTTTAATAATAGGTCCTAATATAGAAGAAAAATAAACAAGTAATCCCTGTGTGACTAACTGGGGTGACTTGGTTGCTTCTTTTCATCATGTAACATGGAGGCTTATGTGTGACCTGGTGGTTTACAGGTGTCAAGTTCATTGGATTCAAGCTTGAAACACTCTGATCAGAAAATGCAACCATTATATTACCTGCTTTATAGGCAGACCACATGAATCCCCATCTCTTTCTTAGCTCTGACCTCACATACTCATTGAATAGCTCATTTTCTGTGTCTTAGACATGAAGCTGGATGCTGAACCACAAGACATACATTGTTCATCCTTCCTCATGGAGCTTCTAAGTCAAGATGTACAACAAAGGAAAGGCAGAAAAGCAGGAAAATAAAAAAAAAAATGTGTGTAGCTTCATAATGACTCTTTTGGAAAGAATCCGTAGGGCTGCTTGTGCTTACCTTCATTATTTGCTTTCCTGTTGTTTTCCAAAAAGCAACAAAACAGATTGACTTCTCTAAAAGTGAAGAAATGAAGGGCATTCTGTTAGGGCCAGAGAAGCCTGACCAAAGCTCAATGTCTGTACCCAGGATGCCTGACACTCTTTGGCCAGTCATTAAATCACTGGCCAGGTCATGTTTGTGTACTCCAATCAAGAAAAAGAATTCCAAAAGCTATTAAATTTATCATTTTTTATTTCCCTTTAAATTTTCTGGAACTTCATGTCTTATTACAGCAATAGAGTTAGTGTTTTCTTAAGAACTTTATACCAGAAAAGAGGACAGGGAGCCTACGGATCCCAAGAGAGAGAAGCCAACCCTGATGGTTCCTACATGCCAGTCTGACGGCTCCTTTAGACTTCACCACTACTGGCCTCCCTACTGCATGTGCTGCTAGTATACACTGACTTTGGATGCCTTCTCCTTTTGGGTCTGGGACACACCTCTCTTCTCCTCTCTAGCAACTCTTCTGCCCCCACCGTGGGCCCCTCTTGCTTTCTCTGACTGATTGTCTTCTTCTGCCCTCCTGCCAGGCCTGGTTGACCCCTCAGCCTTCCTCTCTCCTCTATATACTTCCTCATGGCCACATGGTGCGGTGACTTGGCAAGAATAACACAAGATCATACAGATGCAAGTACTTCATAAAGTGTACAGTGGAGTCCCATTATACATGCATCTGATGTTCATGCACTCCACAGTGCAAAGCAAAAACAAACAAACAAAACATTTGTATGTGCCCAAAGAAGAACTAGATGGGGGTGACAATGTGCTGTGTGCCTTTGCCCCCATAACATCTTATTGGGCCAGTTACACTCAGGTGTTTAAAAATAATTTTCAAGAATACTTCCTAAACACAAGACAGACTGGTACTCAACCCAGGAGGCAGAAATCTGTTCAGAAGCTGAAGGGGGGATTCTGCATGAACATTACTGAGAGAAGTCTGTCTGTATGTCATTCTGTAACTTACAGGTGACATAAGGAAATTGACTATGTGTCATTTCTGCTGTCACATGACCTGAGACCTTCCAGAACAAGAACCCCACCATAGACGAGAAGCTGTGATGATCACAATGGAAAGGTAAGAAGAGAAAGTGTGAAGATGTCACTAAGAGTATAGAGAATCCTGTTCAGGATTGACATTTCTTTTATATTTTTTACAGATTTTATTTATTTATTCATGAGAGAGAGAGACAGAGAGGGAGAGAGGCAGAGACACAGGCAGAGGGAGAAGCAGGCTCCATGCAAGGAGCCCGATATGGGACTCGATCCAGGGTCTCCAGGATCACACCTGGGCTGAAGGCAGCGCTAAACCGCTGAGCCACCAGGGCTGCCCAGGATTGACATTTCTTTTAAAAGATAATTGTGTATTATCATCCTGAACTATTTTTGCAGTCCACCTTTATTTCCAGCTCCGTATTGAAAATTCCTGTGAGCTACTCAACAATCTTGCCCTTAACTGTGGAGTCCAGACACAAATCTTCCTCTTTGCTCTACATTTTTCCTGCTCTTGGATTTATATTTTTAAGTTTGAAAATGCTCTATTGCCTCAGGATGCATCAAGCCAAATTAAAAGAACATGCAAGGCTGACCCAAAAAAACTGAAGCAATCAACAAACGCCAAGTGAACCACAAGAAAGCTCTGCTCCTTTGGGACATGTTGGCCTGAAAGAAAGTTGTACCATGCTCTGGAAAGAGGACCCCCCAAAAAAATTATATATATATATATATATATTGCTCCCAAACTCTCAGTCTAAAACTTGTTTTGGGGCTAAGGAAGAGATTTAGCCATCAGGGGAGAATCAGGAAACCTAAATTCAGAATATTTATGCTAAACAAGATAAGGGTAATACATTTCATAAAATGATCTTAATATAGATGTGCTTCTTATGTTAATAGTCTCCTGCTACATAAGATGATTTCTCAAAAAAACTTTCTGCGCCAAACTTCACAAAATTAGACCTTCAGACGTTCAAATTTTAGTTAATTTGGAAAAGATGGTGGGAAGCAGAGGACTTTGGTCAGACTTAGCAGCGATTTTGTAATGGACACTTGTTATGATTACTTATGATATTGTATTATGATCCTTTTTAATTAAAATTATCATATATATATATTCCCCAAATGAATGAGACCATATAATGTTTGTCCTTCTCCAATTGACTTATTCCACTCAGCATAATATCCTCCAGTTCCATCCATGTTGAAGAAAATTAGTGAAAGGGAATAAAGAGGAAAGGAGTGAAAATATCAGTGAGGGTGACAAAACATGAGAGACACCTAACTCTGGGAAAAAACAAGGGGTAGTGGAAAGGGAGGTGGGCGGGGCTTTGGGGTGACTGGGTAATGAGCACTGAGGGGGGTATTTGGCAGGATAAGCACTGGGTGTTATGCTGTATGTTGGCAAACTGAACTCCAATAAAAAATTTGTTTTAATTTTAAAAAATTATCTCATATAAAGTTTAGATCCTTATTATCAGAGTTGGCTATTTAATCATGGATTAGATTCATACACAGCAACTTGGTTATTATTCCCTTACTATTGGACACTGAAATTTTAATTTTTTTTCTGTCATAGATTACACTTGACTCTCTTTTGGTTCTTTGGAATTGTTTTAGGGTGTGTAATACAGTTCAAATGACACAAACCGTTTCACTTCACATAGTGCTAGTTTGCCTTTCAGAAACATTGCTGGTGTTCCTAGGAATGAAGAACTCTTCCTCTATCCTCACCAACATTTTCTGTTATTCTTATTTATAATTGCTAGTTTGGGGAATCATTAATGGTAACTTACATTTGTCCTATTTTCTATTTCTTTATCTACCATAGGAAAGGCTGTTCATCTGAGGCTCCAGCTAGGAGCCCACTAATTTCCTCCCCTCAGTGGGAGAACCTTTCTGTAATAAGGTCACGCTTCAAGGAATGCATGGCCTCATGAGTGTGTCTGGGCCGCATGGACAGCCATGGATCATGCTTTGATTGGGATAAATCGGATTTAAACCTGTCATCTCCCCTGTGACTCTCACTAGTGTCCCGGTTTGGGGGATAACTATGTGGTCACTTTAGTGGTGATGGGCAGGGGGTGAGCCAGCCAGATAGATTTGTCACATCACCCACCTTCACAGGTGCCCAACTTCAGCACTGTGAGGTCTGAGCTCCAGCTCTGCCTTCCTGTGATAGCTCTTGGCTCTGTTTCTTTACGAATAAGCTGAATTTTCATGCTTTTGACTAGTCTCAGTTTCATATATTTGGGATTTTAGAATGTTATCAGTTACATTTATCATCTATGATTTTCTAATTTTGTAGTCTTCTTTTTAGAACATAGTTTATTAAATTTCACTTAATCCTGTGTCTTTGAATACACTCTCCTTCCCGATGATGATAAATTCCATTTCTCCCATAGTCTGGAAAAGATAGACCTTATAGAACAATTCTGTTATTTCAGTATTTTTATGTGGAAGTCGGATAATTCAATAATTTAATGCATTGTATGGTGTCTGTTATGGATCTAAGTTAAGCCACTTTCATAATTATGCTTTATATTTCTTATATTATGTTTTGTTTTAAGATGGACACAAAGGGAACAGTTTTGGAACATTACCCTGTGATGATTATATATTAAACACTTAGGCCAAATGTAAAAACATGTATTGATATACTTTACAGTATCCAGGGAGTAATAATTATATGTTTGTTAAAATCAGGCAGCAAAAGGAGACATCACTTAAAGATAACATTAGGTAAAATCAAAAGGCTTTTCGTTAGCATAATAACTACTATTCTTTGGGAGATGAGATAACAAAATTTTCTGAGTACAGAAATGTTTCCCTCTGTCTTGGTAGATGAAAACCACAGATGTTTAGGATGGGAAGAGACATAGGGTCTTGTGGAGAGACAAATGAGACTTCTGGAAGGATGTTCATGGAGGGAGACTCTTTCTGGGTTGCTGCTCAGTTAGCCAGCTTGACTGCACCCAAACTTGTGTGTGGATATGAACACGTGCACTTTTCTAAGGATGGTGTCCATAATTTTCACCAGATCTGAAAAGTGTCCACAATACCTCTATAATTGTGAATGAACAACCCAGTTGCTTCATTTCATAGATTAAGTTACTGATTCACAAAAAGATAACACCAATGCGCAGGGCTAAAAATCTGATCAGGGAGTGAGCCAAGACTAGAACTTTGTAGTTGGATCTCTTGATTCTTTGCATCCCAGGCTTGCTGCCTATGTCTATTTTCAGTAAGAACTTATTTCTCTTCTTCCTCTCCATAGCAATGAGTACTTGCTGCTTGGGTCAACCCTAGGCAAAAGTGTGGAGAGGTAAACTCTAGGCAGCTTACCTTATCCTTCTCAGCACCCACTCTACCTTTCTGCCCCTGTACTTGTTACATGTTTCTCCATGTAATCTTGTCAATCTTGTCAATTTCCAGCTGTTGTCACCTACCAGAAATCTTTGTTAGGTACTAGGGTGAGCATTAATAAACATCGGTTCTCAGGAAGCCTGGATGGCTCAATGGTTTAGCACTGCCTTCAGCCCAGCGCCAGATCCTGGAGACCAGGGATTGAGTCCCACGTCAGGCTTCCTTTTTATAATTTTTATATTGGAGTTCAATTTGCCAACATATAGCATAGTACCCAGTGCTCATCCCACCAAGTGCCCCCCTCAGTGCCCATAACCCGTCACCTAAACCACCCACTCACTTCCCCTTCTACTACCCCTAGTTCATATCCCAGAGTTAGGTGTCTCTCATGTTTTGTCACCCTCACTGATATTTTCACTCATTTTCTATCCTTTCCCTTTATTCCCTTTCACGAATTTTTATATTATCTGAATCAATGAGATCATATAATGTTTCTCCTTTTCCAATTGACTTATTTCACTCAGCATTACACCCTCCAGTTCCCTCCACATTGAAGCATATAGTGGGTATTTGTCGTTTCTAATGGCTGAGTAATTATCCAGTGTATACATAGACCACATCTTCTTTATCCACTCATCTTTCATTGGACACCGAGGCTACTTCCACAGTTTGGCTATTGTGGACATTGCTGCTATAAACATCGGGGTGCAGCTGTCCCGGCATTTCATGGCATCTGTATCTTTGGAGTAAATCCCCAGCAGTCCAATTGCTGGGTCGTAGGGCAGGTCTATTTTTAACTCTTTGAGGAACCTCCACACAGATTTCCAGAGTGGCTGCACCAGTTCACATTCCCACCAACAGTGTGAGAGGGTTCCCTTTTCTCCTCATCCTCTCCAACATTTGTGGTTTCCTGCCTTGTTAATTTTCCCCATTCTCCCTGGTGTGAGGTGGTATCTCATTGTGGTTTTGATTTGTATTTCCCTGATGGCCAGTGATGCAGAGCATTTTCTCATGTGGTTGTTGGCCATGTCTATGTCTTCTTTGGTGAAATTTCTGTGCATGTCTTTTGCCCATTTCATGATTGGATTGTTTGTTTCTTTGCTGTTGAGGTTAATAACTTCTTTATACATCTTGGATACTAGCCCTTTATCTGATAGGTGATTTGCAAGTATCTTCTCCCATTCTGTAGGTTGTCTTTGAGTTTTGTTGACTGTTTCTTTTGCTGTGCAAAAGCTTCTTATCTTGATGAAGTCCCAATAATTCATTTTTGCTTCTGTTTCTCTTGCCTTCATGGATATACCTTGCAAGAAGTTGCTGTGGCAAAGTTCAAAAAGCGTGTTGCCTGTGTTCTCCTCTAGGACACTGATGGAATCCTGTCTCACATTTAGATCGTTCATCCATTTTGAGTTTATCTTTGGGTATGATGTAAGAGAATGGTCTAGTTTCATTCTTCTGAATGTGGATATCAAATTTTCCCAGCACCATTTATTGAAGAGACTGTCTCTTTTCCAGTGCATGGTCTTTACTGCTTTGTCAAATATTAGTGGACCATAAAGTTGAGGGTCCACTTCTGGGTTCTCTATTCTGTTCCATTGATCTATGTGTCTGTTTTTGTGCCAGTACCACACTGTCTTTTTTTTTTCATGTTAATCCATTTAAATTTTTTTTAATAATAAATTTATTTTTTATTGGTGTTCAATTTACCAACATACAGAATAACACCCAGTGCTCATCCCGTCAAGTGCCCCCTCAGTGCCACCCATTCACCCACACCCCCCACCCTCCTCCCCTTCCACCACCCCTAGTTCGTTTCCCAGAGTTAGAGTCTTTATGTTCTGTCTCTCTTTGTGATATTTCCCACACATTTCTTCTCCCTTCCCTTATATTCCCTTTCACTATTTTTTATATTTCCCAAATGAATGAGACCATATAATGTTTGTCTTTTTCCGATTGACTTATTTCACTCAGCATAATACCCTCCAGTTCCATCCACATCGAAGCAAATGGTGGGTATTTGTCATTTCTAATGGCTGAGTAGTATTCTATTGTATACAGAGACCACATCTTCTTTATCCATTCATCTTTCGATGGACACCGAGGCTCCTTCCACACTTTGGCTATTGTGGACATGGCTGCTAGAAACACCGGGGTGCAGGTGTCCCTGAGTTTCATTGCATCTGAATCTTTGGGGTAAATCCCCGACAGTGCAATTGCTGGGTCATAGGGCAGGTCTATTTTTAACTGTTTGAGGAACCTCCACACAGTTTTCCAGAGTGGCTGCACCAGTTCACATTCCCACCAACAGTGTAGGAGGGTTCCTTTTTCTCCTCATCCTCTCCAACATTTGTGGTTTCCTGCCTTGTTACTTTTCCCCATTCTCACTGCTGTGAGGTGGTATCTCATTGTGGTTTTGATTTGTATTTCCCTGATGGCAAGTGATGCAGAGCATTTTCTCATGTGCATGTTGGCCATGTCTATGTCATCCTCTGTGAGATTTCTGTTCACGTCTTTTGCCCATTTCATGATTAGATTCTTTGTTTTTTTGCTGTTGAGTTTAATAAGTTCTTTATAGATCTTGGAAACTAGCCCTTTATCTGATACGTCATTTGCAAATATCTTCTCCCATTCTGTAGGTTGTATTTTAGTTTTGTTGACTGTATCCTTTGCTGTGCAAAAGCTTCTTATCTTGATGAAGTCCCAATAGTTCATTTTTGCTTTTGTTTCTTTTGCGTTCGTGGATGTATCTTGCAAGAAGTTACTGAGTACTACACTGTCTTGATGACCACAGCTTTGTAGTACAACCTGAAATCTGGCATTGTGATGCCCCCAGCTATGATTTTCTTTTTTAAAATTCCCCTGGCTATTCAGAGTCTTTTCTGATTCCACACAAATCTTACGATGATTTGTTCCAATTCTCTGAAGAAAGTCCATGGTATGTTGATAGGGATTGCATTTAATGTAAATGGCCCTGAGTAGCATTGACATTTTCACAATATTAATTCTTTCAATCCATGAGCATGGAATATTTTTCCATCTCTTTGTGTCTTCCTCAATGTCTTTCAGAAGTGTTCTGTAGTTTTTAGGATATAGATCCTTTACCTCTTTGGTTAGGTTTATTCCTAGGAATGTTATGCTTTTGGGTGCAATTGTAAATAAGACTGACGCCTTAATTTCTCTTTCTTCAGTCTCATTGATAGTGTATAGAAATGCCACTGATTTCTGGGCATTGATTTTCTATCCTGCCACACTGCTAAATTGCTATATGAGTTCTAGCAATCTTGGGGTGGAGTCTTTTGGGTTTTCTATGTAGTGTATCATGTCATCTGCGAAGAGGGAGAGTTTGACTTCTTCTTTGCCAATTTGAATGCCTTTTATTTCTTTTTGTTGCCTGATTGCTGAGGCTAGGACATCTAGTACTATGTTGGATAGCAGTGGTGAGAGTGGACATCCCTGTCTTGTCCCTGATCTTAGGGGAAAGCCTCCCAGTGTTTCCCCATTGAGAATGATATTTGCTCTGGGCTTTTCGTAGATGGCTTTTAAGATGCTGAGGAATATTCCCTCTATTCCCACACTCTGAAAAGTTTAGATCAGGAATGGATGCTGTATTTTGTCAAATGCTTTCTCTGTATCTATTGAGAGTGTCACATGGTTTTTGTTTTTCCCTTGCTGATATGATCAATCACATTGATTGCTTAATGAATGTTGAACCAGGCTTTCATCCCAGGGATAAATCCCACTTGGTCAAGGTGAATAATTTTCTTAATGTATTGTTGTATCCTATTAGCTAGTATCTTGTTGAGAATTTTTGCATCCATGTTCATCAGGGATATTGGTCTATAATTGTCCTTTTTGGTGGGGTCTTTGTCTGGTTTTGGAATTAAGGTGATGCTGGCTTCATAGAACGACTTTGGAAGTACTCCATCTCTTTCTATCTTTCTGAACAGCTTTATTAGAATAGGTAGTGTTTCTTCTTTAAAGGTTTGATAGAATTCCCCAGGGAAACCATCTGGCCTTGGACTTTTGTGTCTTGGGAGGTTTTTGATGACTGCTTCAATTTCCTTCCTGGTTATCAGCCTGTTCAGGTTTTCTATTTCTTCCTGTTCCAGTTTTGGTAGCTTGTGGTTTTCCAGAAATGCATCCATTTCTTCTAGATTGCCTAATTTATTGTGTATAGCTGTTCATAATAAGTTTTAAAATCATTTGTATGTCCTTGGTATTGGTGGTGATCTCTCCTCTTTCATTCATGATTTTATTAATTTGAGTCTTTTCTCCTTTTTAATAAGGCTGTCTAATGGTTTATCTATCTTATGAATTCTTTCAAAGAACCAACTCTTGGTTTTGTTGATCTGTTTCACAGTTCTTCTGGTCTCTATTTCATTGAGTTCTGCTTGAATCTTTATTAATTCTCTTCTTCTGCTGGGTGTAGGATCTATTTGTTGTTTTTTCTCCAGCTCCTTTAGGTGTAAGGTTGGCTTTTGTATTTGAGTTCTTTCCAGTGTTTGTATGGATGCTTGTATTGGGATGTATTTCCTCCTCAGGACTGCTTTTGCTGTATCCCAAAGATTTTGAACGGTTGTATCTTCATTCTCATTAGTTTCCATGAATCTTTTTAATTCTTCCCTAATTTCCTGGTTGACCCTTTCATCTTTTAGCAGGATGGTCCTTAACCTCCACGTGTTTGAGATCCTTCCAAACATCTTCTTGTGATTCAGTTCTAGTTTCAAAGCATTATGGTCTGAAAATATGCAGGGGATTATCCCAATCTTTTGGTATTGGTTAAGAACTGATTTGTGACCCAGTATATGGTCTATTCTGGAGAAAGTTCCATGTGCCCTTGTGAAGAATGTGTATTCAGTTGCATGTAAAGTTCAGTTGGATGTAAAGTTCAGTTGGATGTAAAGTTCTGTAAATATCTGTGAAATCCATCTGGTCCAGTGTATCATTTAAAGCTCTTGTTTCTTTGGAGATGCTGTGTTTAGAAGATCTGTTGATTGTAGAAGGTGCTATATTCAAGTCACCAAGTATAAGTGTATTATTATCTAAGTGTGTCTAACTTTGGTTATTAATTGATTGATATACTTGGCAGCTCCCATATTCGGGGCATAAATATTCATGATTGTTAGGTCTTATTGTTAGATAGATCCTTTAAGTATGATATAGTGTCCCTCTTCATCTGTTACTACAGTCTTTGTGATAAACTTTAAATTATTTGATATAAAGATGGCTACTCCAGTTTTTTGGGGACCATTTGAATGGTAAATGGTTCTCCAGCCTTTTATTTTCAGGCTGTAGGTGTCCATGTCAGGCTTCCTGCATGGAGCCTGCTTCTCCCTCTGCCTGTGTCTCTGCCTCTCTTTCTGTTTTTCAAATAAATAAATAAAATCTTTAAAAAAATAAAAAATAAACATCAGTTCTCTGAGAAATGACTGCTATTCTTCTCCCTGACCACTTGCTGTGTGTAATTTCTTCACCCTCTGTATGTATTCATGCTTGTGTGAATCTTCAATTTCATTAAAAACCCAAGTTTCATTTTATGTAAGATTTGTTCCAAATGATCTTGGACCCCTGGGGCTACAGACTGATCAACCCCTGTCGTGTGCTCCCTCCTTCTCCCTGTCCAATGGTTAAACCCTGTCCCACTTCTGTATTCTGTGTTCTATATTTTCACACTGGTCCCTAATTGTCCAAGGATTCACAATCAGTCACATCTCCTAAAGCAACTCCTAAAACAGAAAACAAATTCCCCACCTCCCATAAAAATGTATGGGCCTCATATTTAATTTTTCCAGAGCTTAGATTTGGGCTACATAATTGGAGATAAAATTTCTGGCTATTAAAAATACCATTGTATTACTGATTGAAGCTGTCTGATATATAATCACTCCTGAACTTATTTACATTTTAAAAGAGAAATTCTTGGAACAAGTACCTCAGTGCCAGGGCAGTCAACCTCACTGTTGCATAATTCAGACACCCAGACATTAATGATGGAGATGCTATCTGATAACAGTAATAGCAGTTAACGAATGCTTGAGTACGTATTTTATGCCAGGTCTAGATTCTTTTTAGACAACCTATCACCTGAGTTCTTCTTTCTTTTTTTTTTTTTTCAAGATTCATTTAATTATTTATTTATTTATTTATTTATTTACTTATTTATTCATGAGACACACAGACAGAAAGGCAGAGGGAGAAGCAGGCTCTGTGCAGGGATCCCGATGCGGGACTTGATCCTGGGACTCCAGGATCACGCCCTGGGCTGAAGGCAGGCGCCAAACCACAGAGAGACCAAGGGATCCCCTGAGTTCTTATTTCTTAAGAACCTTAGGATAGGCAGATGTTTTACAGATAGGCAGATAGAGGCCCTGAAACATTGAGTGGCTTGTCTATATCACATGGCTAACAGCATTGGGCCAAATGTTTAACCTCCACACCCCCACTGTCTTTTAGCAAGAGGTTTCCAACAGTGAAGTCAACTCAGAGCATAGGTATTCACCTATAATGCATAAATAAGCTGTTCTTAGGGCTTGTCTTTGGCTTTTACTCCTGAAAACCTTTTACTGACTTAGTCTGCTCTCTGGGTCTGTAATGCTTAGAAACTGTAAGGATTGGGGGAAGGAAGGAGAAGGTCAGTCTCCTGAGATACCTTCTTATTTACTCTTGGATCTCTGACCTGAGCCTACTTTTCTCTGGCTATTTATAGCACATCCAGCTGGGAACTTTAAATATTTGTTTTATTTTATGTTTGAGAAAGAAGACTTGGTATGAATGTTTGCTCTCTTTGTGTTTACTTTACAATACTGGAGTTAAATTTGAGCTCGCAGGATCTGATTACCCTGACTTCTGACAAACTTGTCTCTTCTCCATCATGCTACACTGCTGATTCCCCGAGGTTATTTCGACCTGAAATTTAAAGAGAGAACAGCTGGAACACTACAGAGAGAAGGGTTTTGGCTTCTAACAAGGTAGAAAGGCAGAAAAAAATAAAAAGGAATCAAGTGGGGGAGGGGCACTGTGAGGAGCCAGGCTAAAACCATTCTGGGGAAGCCTCTGGGACAGGAAACCCCAACCCCAGAGAATCAGGATCTTTAACCCCAAAAGATTCTTCCCAGATGGAAAAGTCCTCAGCAGAGAAATTGGGCAGAATCTCTAGAGAGGCAGTGAATCCTCCAGTCTACTGGAGTCACTAAAAGAGGAAGTGCGCCCAGGGGAAAGCTCAGCACAAACTGTGGGCCAGTCTCCGTAAAGAGCTAGATCGTGAGCCCAGCAGACCTTGGCGGGGCGGGGGCGGGGAGGGAAACGGTCAGTCAGGGAGGGGCTTCGGACAGAGGTGTACGGGCCCTGCTGCCTTCGGGAGCCCCATGTGGGGAAGGGGCGCGGGCGGGGGGGCGCTGATTCCAGCAGCACAGGCCCAGGATCCCAGGGCACAAAGTAGACACAGCCCATGATCCTGCGTTCCCCCTGGGACAGGTGGACGGCAGGGAGGGTAGAGGACAGCGAGGACTCTCCTACCACCGCAGGAGGCCCCCAACACCTCCCCAGGATCATGTAGGCCAGTGTGGACTGGGGACTCCAGGATCACGCCCTGGGCCGAAGCCACCCAGGCTGCCCCAAGGTTGGTTTTCTTACTCAGTTCACTCATAGGCCACTCTGCACTGAGCAAAATGACTAGAAAGAAGAACCCACCACATAAGAAAGGATCAGAAACAGTACTCTCTGCCACAGAGTTAACAGAATTGGGATTACAACTTGATGTCAGAAATCTAATTCAGAAGTACAATTAGAAAGCTACTGGTGACTCTGGAAAAAAGCATAAAGGATTCAAGAGACTTCATGACTGAAGAATTTAGATCTAATCAGGCTGAAATTAAAATTCAATTAAATGAGATGCAATCCAAACTAGAGGTCCTAACGACGAGGGTTAATGAAGTAGACGAAAGAGTGAGTGAAAAAAGATGACAAGCTGATGGCAAGAAAGGAAGCTGAAGAAAAAAGAAAAAAATTAAAGGACCACAAGGAAAGGTTAAGGGAAATAAATTATGGCCTCAGAAGGAAAAAAATCTATGTACAATTGGGGTTCCAAAAGCACCAAGAGGGAGAGAGAGCCAGAAAGCATATTTGAAGAAATCATAGCTGAAAACTTCCCTAATTTGAGGAGGAAAATAGGCATTCAGATCCAGGAGATAGGTTCCTCCCGAAAAAATTAAAAAATAGTCCAACACCTCGGCATTTAAGGTGAAACTTGCAAATTCCAAAGATAAAGAGAAAACCTTGAAGCAGCAAGAGACAAGAGATCCCTAACATATATACAGAGAAATATTAGAAAAACTGTAGACCTCCCCCAGAAAGACCTGGCAAGCCAAAAAGGATTGGTAGGATATATTCAGGGTAATAAATGAGAAGAACATATGGACAAGACACTATATCCAGCAAGGCTGTCATTCGGAATAGAAGGAGAGATAAAGAGCTTTCAAGATAGGCAGAAACTGAAAGAATATGTGACCACCAAACCAGCTCTGCAAGAAATATTAAGGGAGACTCTGTAAAAGAAAGAAGAAGCACAAAGAAATAATCCACAGAAACGGACTGGATAGGTATTACAATGACACTAAATTCATATCTTTCAATAGTAACTCTGAACGTGATAGGGCTAAATGATCCCATCAAAAGATGCAGAGTTTTGCACTGGATAAAAAAGCAAGACTCATCTATTTGCTGTCTACAAGACACTCATTTGAGACCTAAGGACATCTAAAGCCTGAAAATGAAAGGTTGAAGAACCATTTACCATTCAAATGGTCCTCAAAAGAAAGCTGGGGTAGCCATCCTTATGTCAAATAAATTAAAGTTTATCCCAAAGACTGTGGTAAGAGATGAAGAGGGACATTATATCATACTTAAAGGGTCTATCCAACAAGAGGACCTAACAGTCATGAATACTTAAGCCCCTAATATGGGAGCTGTCAAGTATATCAATCAATTAATAACCAAAGTAAAGACATATTTGGTAAAAATATACTAATACTGAGAGACTTCAACGTGGCACTTTCTACAAATGACAGATATCTAAGCAACATATCCAAAGAACATCTCGAAAAAACAAGAGCTTTAAATGATACACTGGACCAGGTGGATTTCACAGATATTTACAGAACTTTATATCCGAATGCAACTGATACACATTCTTCTCAAATGCGCATGGAACTTTCTCCAGAACAGACCACATACTGGATCACAAATCAGTTCTCAAGTGATACCAAAAGATTGGAATTGTCCCCCTGCATATTTTTAAGACCAAAATGCTTTGAAACTAGAAATCAATCACAAGAAGAAATTTGGAAGAAACTCAAACAAGTGGAGGTAAAAGAGCGTCCTGCTAAAAGATGAATGGGTCAACCAAGAAATTAGAGAAGAATTAAAAAGATTCATGGAAATTAGTGAAGACGAACATAAAAACGTTCAAAATCTTTGAGATACAGCAAAAGCAATCCTAAGAGGGAAATATATTGCAATACAAGCATCCCTCAAAAAATTGGAGAAAACTCAAATACACAAGCTAACCTCGCACTGAATGTAATTAGAGAAGTAATAGCAAATAAAACCTACACCAAGCAGAAGAAGAGACTTAATAAAGATTCAAGCAGTACTCAATGAAAGAGAGACCAGAATAAATGTGAACAGATCAACAAAACCAGGAGTTGGTTCTTTAAAAGAATTAATAAGATAGATAAACAATTAGCCAGCTTTATTTAAAAGAAAAGAGAAAAACTCAAATTACTCAAATCATGAATGAAGGAGGAGAGCTCACAACCAATACCAAGGAAATACAAATGATTTTAAAAACATATTCTAAAGAAAATAAAATAAATAAAATAAAATAAAAATAAAAAAATAAAAAAAAACATATTCTAAGCTACTATACAACAATATATTAAGCCATCTAGAAGAAATGGACGCATTTCAGGAAAACCACAAATTACCAAAACTGGAACAGGAAGAAATAGGAAAACCTGAATAGACCAATAACCAGGGAGAAAATTGAAGCAGTCGTCAAAAACCTCCCAAGACACAAAAGTCCGGGGCCAGATGGCTTCTCAGGGGAATTCTAGAAAACATTTAAGAAAGAAACAATACCTATTCTACTAAAGCTGTTCCAAAAGATAGAAACAGATGGAATACTTCCAAACTCGTTCTATGAGGCCAGCATCACCTTAATTCCAAAACCAAACACCCCACCAAAAAGAAGAATTGTAGACCAATATCCCTGATGAGCACAGATGCAAAAATTCTCAACAATATACTAGCCAACAGGATCCAACAGTACACTAAGAGGATTATTCACCACGACCAAGTGGGATTTATCCCTGGGATGAAAGGCTGGTTCAACACTCATAAAATAATCAACGTGATAGATCATATCAACAAGAGAAAAAACAAGAACCATGTGACACTCTCAATAGATACAGAGAAAGCATTTGACAAAATAGAGCATCCATTCCTGATCAAAACTCTTCAGAGTGAAGGGATGGAGGGAACATTCCTCAGCATCTTAAAAGCCATCTACAAAAAGCCCAGAGCAAATATCATTTTAAATGGGGAAACACTGGGAGCCTTTACCCTAAAATCAAGAACAAGACAGGGATGTACACTCTTACCATTGCTATTCAACATAGTACTAGATGTCCTAGATTCATCAATTAGACAACAAAAAGAAATAAAAGGCATTCAAATTGGCAAAGAAGTTGAAATCTCCCTTTTTGCAAATGACATGTACCTACACAGGAAACCCAAAAGACTCCACCCCAAGATTGCTAGAACTCATAAAGCAATTCGGTAGTGTGGCAAGATACAAAATCAGTGCCCATAAAACTGTGGCATTTCTGTACACTAACAATGAGACTGAAGAAAAAGAAATCAAGAAGTCAATTTCATTTACAATTGCACCCAAAAGCATAATATACTAAGGAATAAACATAACCAAAGAGGTAAAAGATCTATACCCTAAAATCTACAGAATGCTTCTGAAAGAAATTGAGGAAGACACAAAGAGATGGAGAAATACTCCATGCTCATGAATTGGAAGATTTACCATTGTGAAAATATCAATGCTACCCAGGGCAATTTACACATTTATTGCAATCCTATTCCCATGGTATTTCATGGACTTTCTTCAGAGAGGAGAAGCAAATCTTTTTAAGATTTGTGTGGAATCAGAAAAGACCCCAATGGTCAGGGGAATATAAAAAAAAGAAAACCATAGCTGGGGGCATCACAATGCCAGATTTCAGGTTGTACTACAAAGCTGTGGTCATCAAGACAGTGTGGTACTGGCACAAAAACAGACACATAGATCAATGGAACAGAATAGAGAACCCAGAAATAGGCCCCTCAACTCTATCGTCAACTAATATTCAACAAAGCAATAAAGACTATACACTGGAAAAAGGACAGTCTCTTCAATAAATGGTGCTGGGAAAATTAGACAGCCACATGCAGAAGAATGAAACTAGACCATTCTCTTATACAATACACAAAGATAAACTCAAAATGGATGAAAGATCTAAATGTGAGACATGAGTCCATCAGAATCCTAGAGGAGAACACTGGCAACACCCTTTTTGAACTTGGCCACAGCAACTTCTTGCAAGATACATCTATGAAGGCAAGGGAAACAAAAGCAAAAATGAACTATTGGGACTTCATCAAGATAAGAAGCTTTTGCACAGCAAAAGAAACAGTCAACAAAACTAAAAGACAACCTACAGAATGGGAGAAGATACTTGCAAATGACCTATCAGATAAAGGGCTAGGATCCAAGATCTATAAAGAACTTATTAAACTCAACAGCAAAGAAACAAACAATCCAATCATGAAATGGGCAAAAGACATGAACAGAAATCTCACAGAGGAAGACATAGACATGGCCAACACGCACATGAGAAAATGCTCTGCATCACTTGCCATCAGGGAAATACAAATCAAAACCACAATGAGATACCACCTCACACCAGTGAGAATGGGGAACATTAACAAGACCGGAAACCACAAATGTTGGAGAGGATGTGGAGAAAGGGGAACCCTCTTGCACTGTTGGTGGGAATGTGAACTGGTGCAGCCACTCTGGAAATCTGTGTGGAGGTTCCTCAAAGAGTTAAAAATAGACCTGCCCTACGACCCAGCAATTGCACTGCTGGGGATTTACCCCAAAGATACTGATGCCGTGAAATGCCAGGACACCTGCACCCCGATGTTTCTAGCAGCCATGTCCACAATAGCCAAACTGTGGAAGTAGCCTCGGTGTCCATTGAAAGATGAATGGATAAAGAAGATGTGGTCTATGTATACAATGGAATATTACTCAGCCATTAGAAATGACAAATACCCACCATTTGCTTTGACGTGGATGGAACTGGAGGGTATTATGCTGAGTGAAATAAGTCAATTGGGGAAAGACAAACATTATATGGTCTCATTCATTTGGGGAATATAAACAATAGTGAAAGAGAATAAAGAGGAAAGGAGGATAAATAAGAGGGAAATATCAGAAAGGGAGACAGAACATGGAAGACTCTTAACTCTGAGAAACGATCTAGGGGTGGTGGAAGGTGATGTGGGCGGGGGCGGGGGGGTTGCTGGGTGACAGGCACTGAGGTGGGCACTTGACGGGTTGAGCACGGGGTGTTATTCTGTATGTTGGCAAATTGAACACCAATAAAAAATAAACTTATTATTTAAAAAAAAGAAAACAAAATAATTGTTGAAAGATATGAATGTATTACCTGTACAGTCTCTGTTTCTGTAGATTGTCTCTGTTCCTTTCTGGTTTATGTTACTTTGGGGTTCTCTCTTCATTTTCAGGATCCCCCTTAATATTTTTTTTAAATAATAAATTTATTTTTTCTTGGTGTTCAATTTGCCAACATACAGAATAACACCCAGTGCCCATCCCGTCAAGTGCCCCCCTCAGTGCCCGTCACCCATTCACCCCCACCCCCGCCCTCCTCCCCTTCCACCATCCCTAGTTTGTTTCCCAGTGTTAGCAGTCTTTATGTTCTGTCTCCCTTTCTGATATTTCCCACACATTTCTCTCCCTTCCCTTATATTCCCTTTCACTATTATTTATATTCCCCAAATGAATGAGAACACATACTGTTTTCCTTCCCTGATTGACTCATTTCACTCAGCATAATACCCTCCAGTTGCATCCACGTTGAAGCAAATGGTGGGTATTTGTCATTTCTAATGGCTGAGTAATATTCCATTGTATACATAAACCACATCTTCTTTATCCACTCATCTTTCGATGGACACTGAGGCTCCTTCCACAGTTTGAAAGTCCAGGGCCAGATGGCTTCCCAGGGGAATTCTATTAAACGTTTAAAGAAGAAACCATACCTATTCTACTAAAGCTGTTTGGAAAGATAGAAAGAGATGGAGTACTTCCAAATTCGTTCTATGAGGCCAGCATCACCTTAATCCAAAACCAGGCAAAGACCCCACCAAAAAGGAGAATTACAGACCAATATTCCTGATGAACATGGATGCAAAAATTCTCAACAAGATACTAGCCAATTGGATCTAACAATACATTTAGAAAATTATTCACCATGACCTAGTAGGATTTATCCCTGGGACACAAGGCTGGTTCAACACTCGTAAAACAATCAATGTGATTCATCATATCAGCAAGAGAAAAACCAAGAACCATATGATCCTCTCATTAGATGCAGAGATCCCCCTTAATATTTCTTGAATAGCTGGTTTGATGGGGACATATTCCTTCAGTTTCTGTGTGTCTGGAAGCTCTTTATCTCTCCATCCGTTTTGAATTGGAGCCTTGCTGGATAAAGTTTTCTTGGCTCCATGTTTTCCTCATTTAGTACCCTGAATGTATCATGCCAGCCCTTTGTGGCCTGCCAGATCTCTGTGGATAGGTCAGTTGCTGGTCCAATGTTCCTACCCTTGTTGGATAGGAACCTCTTGTCTCAAGCTGCTTTCAGGATTTTCTCTTTATTTCTGAAATATGGAAGCTTCACTATTAAAGGTCATGGTGTTGATCTATTTTTATTAATTTGGAGAGGGATCCTCTCCATCTCTTGGATATGAATGCCTGTTTCCTTCCCCAAGTTAGGGAATTTCTCAGCTATGATTTGCTCAAATATACCTTTGGTGCATCTCTTCTCCCTCAGGGATTCAAATAATTCTTTTTTTTTTTTAATAGCATCACTGATTTCTTGAAGCCTCCCCTTATGGTCCATTAGTTGTTATTCTCTTTTCTTCAGCTTCCTTTCTTTCCACCAACTTGTCTTCTGTGTCACTTACTCTCTCTTTTTTATGCTAGCTGTTAGAGCATCCAATTGAGACTACATCCCCGTTAGAGCGTTTTTAATTTTGGCCTGATTATATCACATTTCTGCACTAGGAAATTCTCTAGTGTCTTTTAGGTTTTTTTTTCAGGCCCAGCTAATAACTTTATAATTGTTATCCTGAATTCCATCTCCAACATTTTACTTATATCCATATTGATTAGATCTGTGGTAGAGAATATTACCTCTGGTTCTTTCTTTTGTTGTGAATTTCTCCTAGTCATTTTGCTCAGAGAAGAATGGATGAATAGTGAGCACTATCAAAAATATCAACCGCAACCCAAGTGAATATGAAGAGATCAAAACCAAAAAAGAAAAAGAAAAAGAACAAAACAAAATCAAAATAGGGAAAGAAAGAAAAGCAGGGGGAGAGAATATAATTTCATAGGACAGACAAAACAGGGTGATGCACTTGGTCCTGAGTATATTTTGGTGTGTGTTAGAAGACACTAAATCCCAAAATTGTACAGAAATCAAAACTTTTATATACATATACAAAAATAAAATTGAATAGAATGAAAGGAAGCCAAAAATGAAGAATATATCTATAAAATGTAAATGTAAAAAATGAAAGTTTAAAAATCACTTAAAAGCAAAGAGTTGATAAAATAAGAGACTAATTGAAAGGAAGAAAAAGGAAATGGAAAATTTTAACTGAATGATAAAGGAATCATGAGAAAAACAACTCAAATTCTATATACTATTTTCTCCCAGCACTGCAGTTTTACATCCTGTGTGGTCCGTAAACTTGCTATTCACCTGTTCTTCCAGCTGGTCTGGGGGATTGGCCTGCTGCACTGATTCTTTTTGCCTGGGCAAGTTGTACCACTGCTTGCCAGGGGGCTGGTCTTAGTGGAAGCTGGTTTTGGTTGCTCTATGTGGCTTTTGTTCTCCAAGGGCTTTCCACATCTCTTCAGAGGATCAAAATTTAAATGGCCGATCTCCAGCCCCCATTGCAGTCCCTTCTCTTCAGTAAATCCTCCGGGATAAATGGTCTTCACTTTTGTGTGTGCCAAACTGCAGACTCATGAGGTATGTGCTGGCTCTGATCCTCCTGGGGGAGTGGAGGTGAGGGGGGGAAAGCAGAGGGTCAGCAATTTGTGCACTTTCAGGGCCCCCTTTCTGAGAGTGTTGCCTGGTCATGGGAGCAGCCTCTCCATCCCTCCCAGGGTAAGATGGAGAGTCCCGAGTTCCTGTCCTTTGCAGGGTCCCCACGCAGAGAGCAGTCAGTCAATTGGGCCATGGCTGGTTTATGGTGAACCCAGGTGAGAGCTTCCTTCTGGGCTCACTGACCACAACCAATGCTTGGGAACTCTACTGGAGCTCAGGCACCTCTGTTCGGTGACTACATGATCATGGATCATGGATCATGAGACCACACTGTCTCACCTAGAATTCTGCCTGTTTCACCACCTGAACACCTTTCAGGTAGGGATGTCTCTCACCAGAATAGATTGCTAAGGCGTCTGATTTTGCCCTCCAGGGCTATATCACTTTCTGGTAGCTTCTGGAGCTACCCCATCCCACCATTTATCTTCTGATATATCCCCTCAGAATCACTTCTCTGCACATCCTTTTTTAAGATTTTATTTATTTATTCATGAGAGACACAGAGAGAGAGAGAGAGAGAGGCAGAGACACAGGCAGAGGGAGAAGCAGGCTCCATGCAGGGATCCAGGATCCCAGGTCCCAGGATCACACCCTGGGCTGCAGGCGGCAGTAAACCACTGCACCACTGGGGTTACCTACTTCTCTGCACATCCTGCCTTGCAAAAAGTAGTCACTTTTCTACTTGTAGAAAATATTCCAGATATTATTTTCTTACATCTCAGGTTGAATTCATGGATTTCAGAATGATTTGATAGTTATCTAGCTAAATTCAAGGGACCAGATGAAACAAGGTCACCTACTCTTACACCATCGTGTCTTCCCTCCACCCCCACCAAACTGCAGAATTTCTATTTGAGGATTTTAAAAATATATTCATATTTTGAACCTCCTTATTGATACTTTCTATTTGATGAGACATTATTCTCACTTTCATTCAGTTCTTTAGGCATGGTTTTCTATATTTCTTTGAATATATTTAAAATATCTGATTTAAAGTCTTTGGCTTATAGGTCTATCATGTGGGGTCCTTCAAGGAGTTTCTATTAGTTGCTTTTCTCCCCCTGTGTATGGACAATGCTTTCTTGTTTCTTTGCATGCATTATAAATTATTTTTGAAAACCAAAATTTTAAATAATACAATAAGGAAACACTGGGAATCAGATTCAGCCTCCTTCTGGGGTTTGCTGTTGTTGTTTTGTAGTAGTTGTTGTTTGCTTTTATTGCCTTTTCTAAACTAATTCAGTAAAGCCTGTTTTCTTTATTATGTGTGGCCACTGAAGTTCTGTTCAGTCAAGTTATGGTCAGGTAGTGATTGGTCCAATTACCTCAAATACCTGGAACCAGTAAGTCTCCCAGGCTTTGCTAAAGTCTTCTGTATGAGTGCTGGGCAAACCCTCACAATCAACCAGCAGTTGGCATTTATGCTTTTGCCTTCACTTCTTGCTTGTTCAGAGTCTCAAGGTCAGCAGGAGGTGAGAACTAAAGGTCTTCTCTTGCCTTTCCTGAATTTGCACATAGCCTTGGGGTGTCAGAGCTTTACCGAGTTCCTGCAGGCATTTTATTACCCAGTCTTCCTTTTATGCTTTCTAGTCAGCTTGTTGTTTGTCAGCTTTTATCCATTGCCTCAGGCAGCTATAATTGTTTTCAACAAATGCCCCTGGGGAGAAGGCTTTCAGGCTGATCCAGCTCCCAGCCAGCTCAAATAGGGGATGGTTGCAAGTAGAGAACTTCTAGACAGGTCAAATAATGACAATTCTCAGAGCAAGAGGCACTGATTGAGCTCTAGCTCTGTTTCTTGGCTCCAGCGGCTTATAAACTGCTGGTTCTCACTGTGAATCCAGGTTGTTTGTTTTTGAGGCTACAGTGTAGCTGGCCTAGGATAAGTAAAATACCACAGAGCTTGTTCTTAATGAGATTCAGTTACTTGTCTTCATTGAAAGCTCTCTGGATTGCTGAAAGCCTCTGGTTAATTTTCAGACCTCTGGTGTGTTTATTCTGACAATTTGTGCCACTGTTTGCTTGCTTTTATGGAAAAGAGGATTTTTAGAGGTCCTTACCTTACTCTACCCTTTTTTGCTGCTGTCACTCCAGGACATTTATTATAACAACATACTTTAAATCACACATAAGGCTAATGAGCTTCAAACATTTTGCTTGTTTATACCAGAAGAGAGATACCTAATATTATGCACTCTCTCGCATACTTTTAAATTAACAGCAAAAATTATTATAAGTATGCAAAAAGGATATAATTTCCAACGTATTGTAAATATGTTGACATTTATAAATGAAGTTGTTACACACTCTCTTAAATGTGACCAGTGAAATCTAAATGCACTGGAACACTTGGGTGGCACAGTGAGTTAAAGACAGACTTGGTTTTGTCTCAGGTAATGATCTAGGGATTGTGAGATCAAGACCTGCATGAGGATCCATACTCAACATGGAGTCTGCATAAAAGACTCTCTCTCCTCTCCCTCTGCCCCTAACCCCTACACACTCTCTATCTTGAATAAATAGATCTTAAAAAAAAAAAAGAAATCTAAATACACTAGCTGTTTGATATCCACCCTCTTCCATCTCATCCATTTAAAAATACATGAACAATTTCCACTTAAACAGTAGAAAGTCTGTATGGAGCTTCATTCTTTCGGATTCTTATTTAAATTTTCACAGAATTTTATCCTAAGGTAATATTTTTCTGCTGTAAAGTCTTTTATTGATCAGTTTTTGTATACCAACTGAAATTCATATTTTTTCCCAAAATTTCCTGGAAACATAAGGTTCTAAGTATTAAAAAGTGTCTTCTAGGTTGAGTTATAATTAATAGTAGTATACAATGGATCAAAGCTTAAATATATACATTTTCATTATTATCAAACTGAAAACATTTTTAAATGAAATTGCCTCTCTTAAGGAGATACATGGGCTTCTTCTCCATAATTAACTCATCTACCTTTTAATGGAATTACTTATTGGTAGATTGTGGCAGGATGTAGTACTAATTCTATTCCTTCTTCTCACTTTTATAAATGTGCCAATAAATCTTATTCACATAGATAAGTAGATGCAAATAGAAGGAATTTTACTATAAGAAATCACTAAATTCTCTTAATTCCTTAAGTTATTTGGCAAAGAACACTTAAGTTGTGAACTCACAACTCAAATTAAGTGAATTATCAACTCACATTGTTTAATGGTAAGTTAAAGGCATGAATAATCATTATTCAATTTTATTGAAAGCAAAGACTTAGAAACCAGCTGACTAGCATAGGATTGGTCACTTATCCAAGTCATTTTCCCAGACCACTACTCATGTTCTATACTGATCCTTAATGTGGAGAGCCTGTACTTAGACCAAAGTTGTATCCAAAGGCAGTTCTTTTTTACCAGAAAGAACATAGGAAGTTGAGAAGCAAATAAGTGGGTCTCTTAAAACTAACCGTGTCCATGGAAAGTCCTTACATACCTCAACAATATGCATTCTCACTCTGATGACCACCAATTCTCCATTCCACAGTATCAGTGAGCCAACATTAAGTGATCATGATGCACTAGGTATATTACTTTCCCTCTCCTAAAATATTCAGATGTCACAGATACCCAATAATTAGGATTTAGGCTGACTACTCAATTAAGTGTCCTCTTTGATGTACTGTACTATACCTTCTCCCAAGGATTTAATCACATTTGATAAATCTAGATGTAAGTCAACACATAGAAACCATAGAAAATCATGCTTTCCAGCCAAAAAAAAAAAAAAAAAAAAAAAAAGAGCAAACTCTAGATTGCTTCTTACATAACTAATTTAAAATGTTCCTTAAGGGCAGCCTAGGTGGCTCAGCGGTTTAGTGCCACCTTCAGCCCAGGGCGTGATACTGGAGACCCGGGATCTCCCTGCATGGAGCCTGCTTCTCCCTCTGCCTGTATCCCTGCCTCTCTCTCTCTCTATGTCTGTCGTGAATAAATAAATAAAATCTTAAAAAAAAAAGTTATCTGTAAGTCCTTTTTTTTTTTTTTGTAAGTCCTTTTAAATTAAATAGGAATTATGCATAATCATCGAGTGTAATTTTACTTCAGTATTATTAAGTTATTTCAATGCAGGACATTTGTTCCTTAGCTTGTTTCTTGGTGTGCTTTTGAAAAGCAATGCATAATTAGACATTTCATGAATTGAGTTATATTGTCTATAATTAGGCAATTTATTATTTCAAGGTGTTTAAAAAAATAATAACATATCCTTTCCTGAGTGAAAATGCATCTTCTAATGTGCCTTTCTTACTAAATTTTTGTTGTTATATAAAACTTTGTTCCAGTGGAGCTTGGGGGAGGCCACTGCTACCTCATTTTACTGCTACTTTGCCTTAATAAAGCTACTTTGCTTTTTTTTTTTAAACTTTACAAAACTGTACACTCCTTCTTCAGCTCTGGTAGGGAGCCCAGCAGCTGGTCTATGAAAAGGGTATTACAAAATTTTACATCATAAAATGCATGTAACACTGGTGATAATACATGTTTTAAAATATATACTTTAAGATATCTCTGAAACTTGATTCTTATTTCATTGGAACATAAATAAATAGAAGTAATGATAAAAGATTATTTTGCTTGATACGATGCTCTTTGCTGCTATGTGGATCCATGCAAATTAAGGAACTTTGTTCATATTTTATAAAATTAATATTTTATTCAATGTGATTAAGAGGAAGGATTTCAGTATTTTCCTAACTTTTGCTAGAAAGAAATCAAGAGCAAATTTTGTATTTTGAGAGAGACTTTGCATTACTTAAAAAATTACTAATTATCTTCACTGCCTCCTGCAGGAATATATTTGGGGTTAAAATTATTTAAATAATTTCTGCTTGATGTTTTATATTAGCCCTGGGCTATACTATCCTTGAAGGTTAGTCCAGACTAGGAAAGCAAACATGCTAAGTTCCTTAAAAAACAACAAATATGAAAGTTCTCTCTCAGCCTTGAATACAATACTTCAAGCTCAGCAAGAAACAATACTGTTTAGATTGTGGTTTTGAGCCTATGATGAGGAAAACAGATCACAAAATCCAATAATCACCAGAATATTGAATTGTATGTTACTCATATCCCCAACTTAGAGAAAAGGAAGGGAAATGAGAGAAGAGGGGAAAGAAGGGTCTATTTGGGCACAAAACTGTGTTTTATGATTTTTAAAGGAGAAGCTACAGTTGAAAAAAATCTTATTTTGGTTTAATACAAAGTTTATCTGAGCCAGCTTCAGATGACTTTGTCTAAAGAAAACCTACTCTGGATATTTACAATGGAATATTACTCAGCTATTAGAAATTATGAATACCTACCATTTGCTTCAACATGGATAGAACTTGATGGTATTATGCTGAGTGAAGTAAATCAATTGGAGAAGGACAAATACTAGATGTTTTCATTCATACGGGGAATATAAAAAATAGTGAAAGGGATTATAGGAGAAAGGAGAGAAAATGAGTGGGAAATATCAGAGAGGATGACAGAACACGAGAGACTCCTAACTCTGGGAAATGAACAAGGGGAGTGGAAATGGAGGTGGGTGGAGGAATGGGGTGACTGGGTGATGGGCACTGAGGGAGGCACTTGACAGGATGAGCATGTGTGTTATACTATAGGTTGGCAAATTGAACTCCAATAAAAAAAAAATATACAAAAAATAAAGCAAGCCCACTCAAGGCAGAGTTCCTGACTCAACCACATGTTTTGTGGTGACTGCCTTCCTCATGTTAGATACAAATAGGGCCATATAAGGAGGATATTTCCTTTCTTTCAAAAAATTCTATTTTTGATAAATTATTTCAGGCATCCTGAATCTGAGTAGTGATGCTTTTCCCTCAAAAATGGACCACACCCTTTGTATTAGTTATCTACTGCTATGTAAGAATCTCCCATAAACTTCACAGTTTAAAACAACTTATATTTATTTTCTCACAGGAATCTCTGTGTGACTTGCCCAGGTCCTCAGCTTCAGAGTCTCTCATAATCAGGTGTGGACCAGGGCTGTGGTCTCATCTGAAAGGTTTACTGAAGAAGGATCTGCTACCTAACTCATTGGGTTTTTGGCCAGATTCAGTTCCTTGGGACCTGTTTGACTCAGAGCCTCAGTTTCTTGTGGCTACTAGCCAGAGTTGCCCTCAATCTTAGCTGATTGCTGCCCTTAACTCCCTGCCACATAGGATTCCCAGCATGGTCACTTACTTCATCCATAGCCAGCAAGAAACAGTCTGCTAGCAAGATGAAAGTTGCAATCTTCTATAATGTAGTCAGCAAAGTGATAGCTTTGCTGTATTCTGTGTATTAGAAGCAAGTAACCAGGCCCTCCACCCACTCATGGGGTAGGGGATTACACAGGGGAAACCACACAATGGGCATGAAGGGGATCATTTAGGGTTTCTGTTACACCTTCTTACAGAGTTCTGTGTCTTTGCATAATATGTGTCCTCTCTTCAGAGGCCACTGCCACTTATTTTGGCCTTGATAGATTGTGAGATATTGATTATATGGAAATCCTTTTGGTTTTCCTTAAGAGTGTTAGAAGAAAAGGTAAAGGTACTAAGAAATATATGTACTTGCCTTTGCCTCAGACCTTTTCAATCCCTCTTAGAACCCAGCCCTGTTATGAGATGGGGCATCAGTTCACCCTAGTATGTCACATACTCTTCCCATTTTATTGACACTAATGCCCTCACCCTCCTTTTTTTTTTTTTTCTTTAGTTTTTGGGTTTCAAGTAGAGACCTGTGTAACTACAGGTCTGGAATATCAAGATATCATGTAGTCCAGCACCTTTAATTCTTTAGAATGTTAGTGGGTTATATGAGGAAGAAGTTTTCCAGGGTGGAAACATTTGAAAATGGACATAAACACTAACAGATTTCTTCAAGGTAGGTCTTCTCAGAGACTGCAATTTGCCGATGTTGAGACTCTCCAAATGGGAACAAGTAGGCAGTGTTAAAACAATGCATTCACTAGGGGTGGTGGAAGGGGAGGAGGGCGGGGGGTGGGGTGAATGGGTGACAGGCACTGAGGGGGGCACTTGATGGGATGAGCACTGGGTGTTATTCTGTATGTTGGCAAATTGAACACCAATAAAAAATAAATTTATTATAAAAAAAAACCAATGCATTCAGTTATCAACTTTTTTTTTTTAATGTGATGTGTTGTAGAGCTCTTGTTTTGCAGAGCTTGACTTGGGAATGTTGACCCTCTTCTGATTCATGGTTATCAGTACTTCTGTAGTCAAAGAAGTATGGAATCTTCTGCCCTAGAGGCCTCCAGTCCTTGCTGTTTCCTGGCCCAGGCACTGCAACGTCTGAATGGCCCACTGGCTGCTCCTCAGCTCCTGCTCCAGCAGTTCTGCACACCGTCTTCTGTGGAGGCTAGTTCAATGCAGCAGGCAATCCCTTATGCTGGGTCCTTTCAGGTCACCTTTGTCCTGCAGTGCCCTGGGCATCCAGGCCCCACCTCTGCAATCTTCTCTCTCCATTTGGCTGTCATGGGTAGCTCCAGACCTCAACAGACATTTTGGGCAAGACTTAGGCTGCAATATCTGTACTTCAAGGACCTCAGGGCCACAGTCAATTTCTCCAAGGACTCTTAAACAGTGCCTTGGTCCCACTAAAGCACAGAGCAGCACTGCAAGTCTCCAAGATCAGAAGGCATGTGATGTTCATCAGTGCTCCTGGAAAATAAGGCTTTTCTAGAAAACTCCCTCTTTTGGTGTCAGGTGGTTTGAAATCAATCTCTCCCTTCCTCGTGGGAGAGGGGAAAGGAATTCCTCCGTGAAAAGGTTCTTTAAAGAAATCCTCACTCAAACTCTGACCAATCTTACCTTCTGGTGTGGGCTAAAAGTTGTCAATAAGGAATGCGGACCTGGCCTCCCTACAGCTTGATGGTCCAACTGCTTCCATGAGTTTGTGGGTGCCTAACCTACATCGACATCTTTGGTATCTCAGGTAAAACTTTGAACAGTCTCATTTAACTGGTCATATAGGAAGAATCACAGGCCCTACCAGATAGCGATGTGCCCCAGAGGAGAGGAGGCCCACAATATTCAAAGCTGTGGCCCCCAAGCCCTACTATCTTTTTCCTTTTGAAAGATGCTGCAGTTTACAGATATCTAGTCAATAGATTGGTAGATTGCCGTATCTACTTTCATTTAAGTTGTTCAGCTTACTTGAGAAGAAGCTATGAAAAATTCCTGGAAAAAAAAATGAGATAAGTGTCAGAGACTGTACATACTGGGTTACTTCTCTTTAGAATTCTTCATTAGCCAATTATGAGATAAAATAATAATAAGCTAATAATATTTTATAAAAGACCAATTTCCATGATTAGTTGTAATATGGACTCACCTTCACTGTGAATTCATCTTTAAAAAAAAAAAGATTTTATTTATTCATTTGAAAGAGATAGCAACAGAGAGCACAGGTGAGGAGACAAAGGAGAAGCAGACTCCCTGCTGAGCATGAAGACCTTTGTGGGGCTCAATCCAAGGACCCTGGGATCATGACCTGAGCCAAAGACAGACACTTGACCAACTGAGCCACTATAGTGAACTCATCTTAATTTTACTTGTATGTGGAGATATTAACTGGTGAGGTTGTGATGTCATCTCTGAGTCACAATAATTTAAGAAACTGCATTTAGGAACAAAAAAGAAATTTCTGTAATTGAATCTGTGATGTCAGAAACTATGAGTAAACAATTCACTAATTTACAAGACTTTATGTGAGGATTTTTTTTGAAGTTTCTTACTTAATAAAGACAGTTACATGTCAGAAAAATTTTTCTTTCTGATGTTTACATAACTTTTATGTTAAAAATAGTAATTGGATATATACTTTTTTATATTATTAGGAATATTGCATAATCAAAAACATTTAGAGACCATGGAATTAAACAGCTTCAGCACAATTCTGATGATGAAAGACCTAGCCTATGCCTAGAGGTGAGGGAAAAGCTGGGTTGCTTCTAGTCTTTATCATCTGACTATATTCCCCAAAATGCTGGGGAAGGGACTGAAGAAGAGGTCTCTTGAGTCAAAGGTTGAAGAAGTCACTGCCTCTACATGGAAGAGCAAGGGTTAACCTTTACAATCTCCCAGGATCAAGGCCCATATGTACTCTTCTGCTCCATCCCAGTGAGCATCCCACATTTATTCCATGGCCAATTACTGTTTTGGATCTTCAGAGTTTCATCAAACATATGAGAAATAAAACATTAATAAATTTGATTCTGGTCACCATATTTAAATTTCAGCTAGTTATGAGTTCTTTCCCTAAAACAAAATTTGTTGACAGCATTCCTTTGTTCAAACCCTATGATAAATTAGGAAAAAGTGAGCTTCTGGGTTTAGGGAATGGGCAGAGAGGCTTCAAGGGGGTCAGGACAGTGAAGGGTCTGACCTCCCTTCTCTAGCAGAAGGCTCTTCTATGAGGAGGGCAGAAAAACCACCATGGCAGTGTTCTGCAAGCAAGCTTCCTCATAGACTGGAGTAGGACTTTCCAATATACTGTGACTAGACCATTTCTAAGACACAGGAGAAGCACTGAGTGAGGCCCCAGGACAGGAAAACAAGGTATTAATAAAGAGCTTGTAGACAAGGTCAAAGAAACAATAAAATCCCCACACTAGCAACCAAGGAAAGCCTTAATGCCTGCAGGCCAAAAGGGGTTGCCAGGGCCTGAGCTATAAGTGCCAAGGGGTGCTTGAGAGAAGCACTGGTTGGGCTCTCCTTCTCAATTGCAGCAATGTTGCTCTCAGAGGTATCTAACCATGTCCAGAGACTTGGGGTCAAGGGGAGAGGGCTCTACTGCTGTCCTGTGGATGGAGGTTATGGATGCTCCTCAACCCCTGCATGTCCAAATGACAGCAGAGTAGAGGCTGAGGAATTGTGGGAGAGGAAGCTCATCACTGTAAAAACTCCTCCCTGGTTGGAACAAATAATGTTAAGATTTGTATGGAATCAGAAAAGACCCCAAATAGCCAGAGGAATATTAAAAAAGAAAACCAGAGCTGGGGGCATCACAATGCCAAATTTCAAGTTGTACTACAAAGCTGTGATCATCAACACAGTGTAGTACAAAAACAGACACATAGATCAATGGAACAGAACAGAAAACCCAGAAATGGGCCCTCAACTCTATGGTCAACTAATAGTCGACAAAGCAGGAAAGACTATCCACTGGAAAAAAGACAGTCTCTTCAATAAATGGTGCTGGGAAAATTGGACAGCCACATGCAGAAGAATGAAACTAGACCATTCTCTTATAACATACACAAACATGAACTCAAAATGGATGAAAGATCTAAATGTGAGACAAGAATCCATCACAATCCTAGAGGAGAACACAGACAACACCCTTTTTGAACTTGGCCACAGCAACTTCTTGTAAGATACATCCATGAAGGCAAGGGAAACAAAAGCAAAAATGAACTATGGGGACTTCATCAAGATGAGAAGCTTTTGCACAGCAAAAGGAACAGTCAACAAAACTAAAAGACAACCTACAGAATGGGAGAAGATATTTGCAAATGACCTATCAGATAAAGGGCTAGTATCCAAGATCTATAAAGAACTTACTCAACTCAACAACAAAGAAACAAACAATCCAATCATGAAATGGGCTAAAGATATGAACAGAAATTTCACCAAAGAAGACATAGACATGGCCAAAAACCACATGAGAAAATACTCTGCATCACTTACCATCAGAGAAATACAAGTCAAAACCACAATGAGATACCACCTCACACAAGTAAGAATGGTGAAAATGAACAAGGCAGGAAACCACAAATGTTGGAGAAGATGCAGAGAAAAGGGAATCCTCTTGCACTGTTGGTGGGAATGTGAACTGGTGCAGCCACTCTGTAAAACTGTGTGGAGGTTCCTCAAAGAGTTATAAATAGCGCTACCCTACGACCCAGCAATTGCACTACTTGGGATTTACCCCAATAATACAGATGCAGTGAAAAACTGAGACACCCGCATCCCAACGTTTATAGCAGCAATGTCCACAATAGCCACACTGTGGAAGGAGCCTTGGGGTCCATAGAAAGATGAATGGATAAAGAAGATGTGGTCTATGTATACAATGGAATATTACTCAGCCATTAGAAACGACGAATACCCACCATTTGCTTCAACATGCATAGAACTGGAGGGTATTATGCTGAGTGAAGTAAGTCAGCCAGAGAAAGAAACATTATATGGTTTCACTCATATGGGGAATATAAAAAATAGGGAAAGGGATTAAAGGGGAAAAGAGGGATCCCTGGGTGGCGCAGCGGTTTGACGCCTGCCTTTGGCCCAGGGCGCGATCCTGGAGACCCGGGATCGAGTCCCACGTCGGGCTTCCGGTGCATAGAGCCTGCTTCTCCCTCTGCCTGTGTCTCTGCCTCTCTCTCTCTCTGTGTGTGACTATCATAAATAAATAAAGAAAAAAATAAAAAAAATAAAAATAAAGGGGAAAAGAGAGAAAATGAGTGGGAAAATCAAAGAGGGTGACAGAACTTAAGAGACTCCTAACTCTGGGAAACGAACCAGGGGTAGTGGAAAGGGAGTTAGGTGCGGGGATGAGGTGACTGGGTGACAGGCACTGAGGGGGGCAGTTGACAGGATGAGCACTGGGTGTTATAGTATATGTTGGCAAATCAAACTCCAATAAAAAAATATACCAAAAAAGTTTTCTAGTAAGCCAGAAGAAAACAATAAAGTGAAAAAGGAACTCTCATGATACAGTATTTCAATTTTCTCTGATCCTCCACGTGTAAGATCATTAAAAGCTTTAGAGAATGACAGACTCGGATCCTAGCTATGTCACTGGAAATTAATTTTGGACAAATCACTCACCTTTAAACTTCAGCTTCTTTATGTATAAAATAGGGAAATAACAGTAAGATCGACTTCATAAGGTCGTTAAAGGGATTAGAGTAAATGAGATAATTAATGTGCATACAGTGCTCAGCATAGTGTTGAGCACATAACAAATTCTCAGTAAGTGGCTCCTCCTACAGCTACCACCACAGTTGTCTCAATATCACTACTGCCTTGTAGCCTCTCATAGCAGTGAAGATGTGGAGTATGAGGGAGGTGCTCCTGTCCCAAATCCTCCAGTTCATAGGGAAAATGTGCTCTTCCTGTGAATGACAGTTCTAGGTCCTTCAAGAGTTTGACAAAGTGTGACTACTCGGTCTCTAACCTCTTTGGGTAGTTTTATAAACTCCTTTCACTGGATCCACCTTAAGCAAAACTCTAAAGTTGGTGATGTTTGCCTTTGGATTTTACTATGCCCCTTTTAGTGTCTATTTCCCCGGGATCTGAGCTCCCCTTGCCTTCCCCCAAGTGTACCTGATAGTTAAGCTCTTCTCCTCCATTAAGTCTTGCTTCAGTGGCTGTGCCAATGGAAAGCATCTCATCATACAATTATACTAAAAAGTTGGCATTTTATCAGCACTCAATGCCTTAATCCAAAGAAGAACTATCTTGTGTAATCTCATCATTT
This sequence comes from Canis lupus dingo, assembly GCF_003254725.2. NCBI lineage: Eukaryota > Metazoa > Chordata > Mammalia > Carnivora > Canidae > Canis > Canis lupus. The sequence goes on along the minus strand of NC_064258.1, from coordinate 22,124,593 downwards.
TAGGAAAGTGGGTGAGTAGGGGAGCAGATATTTATGGTAGATTTGACTCCACCTGAATTCTTCAAATCAACAGCAGGATATGTGAGAGCTGAAATAATAAATCATCCGTTATTATGTTTATTTATCATTGTACTGGATTGAATAGTGTCCTCCCAAAATTCAGATCTACCTGGAATCTGTGAATGTGACCTTATTCAAAAACAGTCTCTTTGCAGATACAATTAGGGTGTAAGTTAGGATGAGGCCAATCCTGGGTTAGGGGACAACCCTTGATTCAATCACTGGTGGCTTATATGAAGATGCCAACACACAGATACACACAGGGAGGAGAGACCACATGAAGATACAGGCAGAACACAGTTATGCTGCCAAAGGCCAAGGGGGATCTCCCCTGGAACCTCTACAGCAAACATGGCTCTGACAACACCTTAGCTTAATTTCTGCCCTAAGACTGTGACCAAAATAGATTCCTGTTGTTTTAAGCCAGTCAAATGGCCATAATTTGTTAAGGCAGCCCCAAGGAAACTAAGCGGCTTCTGCTGCCACCACCATCATCGTCATCATCATCATCATTATCAAATCACAACAAGCTGCTATTGACCTTATATAAGCATCTATGAAGTTCTAGGAATGTAACAAGAGTCTGAATTTAAAAATGCAAATAGCTGGCCATGAACACTGGGCATCCCATGGTATGGTAAATAGCAATGATGAACTGTGAACACCTGTACTCCTCTTCCAATGGCCTCAGAAGGTCAAGCAAATCCTTTAAGCCTCCTCTCCTAATTACTTCAAGAGGGTGAATTGAGACTTTTCTTCTTATTATACTGTAGTAGTTGCAGAGCTGAGCAGGATTGAGTTGATCCTCAATGCACTACGTTACCTTAAAAAAAAAGGAGCCATTTATCTTATCAGCAAAATAAGTTTATTTGGGAATAGCAGAGGAAGTGCAATTAAGGACAAGCAAACAATGGCAAACCATAGGCAAGTCCAGAGAACAGAAAAGAAGGACTTGTTTTAATAGGGGAAAGGAGGTAGTTTGGAAGAAATGTTCTCCTGAGCCCTTCTGGACTGAGCTGCTTCTGGATGAGAAGTCCTTCCTTTCTCCCGCTGGGTAGAAAACTAATGTAAGGTAAGGCAGTGCACGACATCTCCCCCTTCAGGGCTTCCTGACTCCATTTTTATGAGATCTCCTTTATTTCTTTTTATAGCCATAACCCATAACTCATGAAGTGCCAGGCATCATGAGCAGGGGGCAGAAGGAAGTGATGGAAGCTCACCTGGCAAGGACACCACTGTCCATGGTGACCAGCATGATGAAGTGGCTCTGGGTCATCATGACTTCCAGTATCAGGGACTGAGACTTGGATAGGAAGAAAGGGGCTGGAAGGTCACTTCAATGATCTACTGAATGTGTTCCCCCAAATCCGTATGTAGAGCCTTAATTCCCAAGGTGATGGTATTTGAATGTTGGCCCTTTGGATGGAATCCTCATGAATGGCATTAGTACCTTTTAAAGGAGGTGCCAGAGAGCATTTTTGAACTCTGCTGCAGCCTGTGAGGACACAGTCAGAAGAAGCCTGTCTAGGAACTGGGATCTGGATCTTACCAAGCATCTGATCTGCTCACATCTTTACCTTAGACCCCCTATCCTCCAGAACTATGAGACATACATGTGTGTTATTTAAGCCATTCAGACTGTGGTATCCTGTTATAGAAGCCTGAGACTCCAAGACATTTAAATTTCTTGTGTACACATCCTTTTCTATTCGTCCAAGATTGTGGCTGTTAGGTGAGGCCAAGATAGTCATTGCTCAGGTGACACATAAAAAGAGTTTAAATGGGTGTCAATGTATATAATATGTGAATGCAACAGCTGTTACATTTGATGAAGGAGAGCTGAAAACCTCGTATACTCATCATACAAATAAGGAAATCAAGGCCCAGAAATATGACATAACTTGAAAGTAAAAATAGTGTCACATTTGGAATTCAAGACTATATCCTATGATTTCTATCTACACCCTGGTAGTAGCCAGGAAGAAGAAAACAGGCAGACAACAAATTACATTTCAAAGAGTGGGAGCACAAGCCATGTTAACTCCTAATACTGTCCCGGTGTGGACAACACCCTTATCCTGGATTATTTCATTCAAGCCTCTCAGACCCAGGAAGGTTCGTATTATTTTCACTAGTTCAGCACGACATTGAATGTTCATTACAACCTGAGTTGTAAGGAGAAGTCCAAAGTGTGATCTGTATTCTCTGATTCATAAGACTTGCATGTATATAATGAGTAAAAATATGCTTTAGCTTTCTAGAAAATTCACTTGTGTAAAGACACATTCTGTCAATGTTAAACAAATAATTTTTTTGCATAATAATTATGTCTGTCATATTCCTTCAAACAACTCATAGCAATATTTTGATGTCCTTAAAAGTTAAGAGTAAATAGTTAAGATGTATTTCAACAAGGCCAAGAAATTATGCTGCACATTGGAAACAAAGTCCCAGGAGTCTGTTGCCTGGGAGCATCACCCCTTGGTTCAATATTTTAGGCATAGGCACTTTGTGTTCTAACACTGGGTTGATTCTAAAGAATCCAGTAATGTGTAAATTCTAATTTTTTGTCTTTCATTGGATTTCTAATCCATGTGGTTTATGTATACAACAGAATATTCCTCGGCCATTAGAAACGACAAATACCCACCATTTGCTTCGACGTGGATGGAACTGGAGGGTATTATGCTGAGTGAAATAAGTCAATTGGAGAAGGACAAACATTATATGGTCTCATTCATCTGAGGAATATAAAATATAGTGACAGGGAATCAAGGGGAAAGGAGAAAAAATGAGTGGGAAATATAAGAAAGGAAGACAGAACATGAGAGACTCCTAACTCTGGGAAACGAACTAGGGGTGGGGGAAGGGGAGGTGGACAGGGGGTGGGGGTGACTGGGTGACGGGCCCTGAGGGGGGCACTTGATGGGATGAGCACTGGGTGTTATTCTATATGTTGGCAAATTGAACACCAATAAAAAATAAATTTACAAAAAAACAAAAGCAAAATGTGTTGGAAAAATGTAAAATATAAATATTTTTACTAAACAAAATTAAAGTACCAATGCCAGGATAATAACTTACTTTCAAAGCTCTTCCATAGCCTACATCAGTTGTAAAATCAGCTGTATGAGTGTCAAAGAGAAAGAAAATTATTCTAAGCTTTGTAACTTTCAAGATAAAGATAAGCAGGCTATAAATATCTTTTTTTTTTTTTTTTTTTTTTTTTTTTACTTTGACCTTGTCTCTTGATGGAAAAAGTAGTTAACAATGAGCAGAGAAGCCCAGCATGTCAATACTCCCCAGTGTATGTGGACTTCTCTTCGGAAATGTCCATTCGCAGTTTCTCTTCTAGGGTTGCTCACATCAAAAACTGGAGTGTAAAAAAAAAAAACAAAAAACAAAACACATACAAAACAAAACCTAGAGTGTAGTGCTAAGTAACATGGCTTTGGAGTCAAATTAATTCAAACAAACATTTATTGAATACCCACTATGTGCACACTGAAGATAAAATGGTAGACAAGATAGACATGGTCCCTGCCTATGAAGGTCTTATTCTAGTGGAGAAGACAAACAGTAGAGAAGCAGATAAATGATAATGTTTTGAATAGGAGTAAGTGCTGTGACGTAGTGGTGCAGGGTCAGCAGAAAGAACTTAGGAGGATTACACTAAGACTTCTGAGGGGACTGAATGATGATGGTGACCTGGGTGAAGGTTTTGGGGGAAAGTTTTCAGGTAGAGATCACAGCACATATCATGGCCCTAGGGTAGGAGCAAGCACAGCATCTCAGGGACCAGGTGAGCAAAACAGAGAGAGGAAGGAGAGGAGGGTGGAGGGTGGGCTTTGGTGAAGAGTTTAGCTTTTATTCTAAATGTAATGAGAACCTACTAGAGGCCTAAGCAAGGAAGAAACAGACCTGACTCCTGTCTGAAAAAGGTACCTCTGAGGGCTGGGAAAGGGTAGAGACTGCAGGGAAGGTGGGGCAGGAAGGGCAGTCCAGAGGCTTCACCACAATTGAGGCAAAGGCACAGTGGATGTGATGCAGAGGGAGATGGCACTGCTGAGAAGTTATCAGGAGCAGATCAGTTCTAAAGTCAGTTCCAGGATCTGATGGGGACTGAAGGACAGGAAGTAAGGTTTTTTTATTTCAGGAAGTATTTTTGGCTTGGGAACCAGTGCCATTAATGGAAAAAAAAAGAAGTCAGTGATTAGAACACATGAGAGGAAGTATGGCCCAGTTCTTGAGTAAGTGAGAGGGACTGGTGGCCTCAGATAGGGCCCTGAGTTTATCCAGAGACAGTACAAAGGCCAACCACACAGGTATAGGTACAGGCAGGCAGATTGATAGCTTTTGGGTTGGAGAATAAGTTTCTAGTGTGATTTCTCATGTTTTATTTGTGAAAGTAAAAAAGACATTGCCTGCATATAGCAATAGGAGAGGTTGTGGCAGCATCCTGAGAAGAGCAGCAAAGATGTGACTTTCAGGTCTTGGAGGAGGACACATGTTGACCAGGGTACAGGAGGATCCATGCAACCCAGAGAACACGTAAGTTTTGTGGTCAGAGGCAAAGCAAGATCACTTAGCATATCAGGGGCTTGGAAGTCTATCATATTAGGGTTACAGAGAGCCAAAGGGGTAAATCCTGGATGACCTGTGGATGGAGGGAAAACAGGCCAGCCAGGCCTAGGGGGGCAAGGAAAGAAGGAAGTGGACAATCAGTTCCACATGGAGCTCCTTGCAGGATGTGTCAGAAGCATGGGAGAAAGGCTGTCTATTCTTGGTGAGAAAAGACAGTTTTGCAAAGAATATATGGCTATAAGGTGTCCTTTTCATCCTACCTGGGCAGACTCATGATAGGGAAGGGATTGTGAATCCAGGTCTGGTACTTAGTAACTCACTGACCTAGACAAGGCATTTCTCATCTGGAAAAGAGAGGTTGTAATGCTACTTACTTCAAATTTTGTTATGAACATTGGAAAATTTATTAGGTATGAATAAATGAACACAAAGTGCCTATGCCTAAAATTTATTAGGTATGAAAGATCCATTCAACAACTCTTCAGTACTATTATTTTTAAAAATCCAGTTCTCACAATGACAATGAATCACCTCCATACTATGTTGTTTCATCATTTCCCAAAAATGAAAGTGGATGTTTTGAGAAAATTGTCAAGCATCAGAAAGACCCTCTTAAGAAAGGCATCTTCTAGTGCTGAGGGCACTAACTGAATCTCTGGCCAGCTTTCTGATAACAGTTTAGTGCTGGAAACAATTTCTCAAACTAAGAGTGTGGGTGCATACAAACACACACACACACACCACATAGAAACACACACACTGCACAGGTGCCTCTGGCAAGAGCTGACATCATATGCTTAATGAGTGGAGGAGCTGTTGGACAGACATCCTGGTGACCTGAGAGTCTGCCATGAAGCAGCTGGTATCTACCTCTCCTCTCCTTGGCACTATCTCACCCTCTCTTCTCTCTGCTTGAAAATTGGACTCCATTTTTTAAAATAGAAGAAGAAGCTGTCAGCGGCTAGACTTCAGACTGGTTTATATGGCTAAACCCTATGGACACAGCTCCTCAGCAGCCTTCCTTAATGACACAAGCCCTAGTTCTGCTCTCTGCTGCACTGGATGGAATCTGGCATCAACTACACATGTAGGAATTACCGATTGTATGGTACAAGGGAGTAAAATGGATTATGGGGTGTTTCATGCACCCAAAGTATTCTGTAAATGGAATGGAGATAATCTAGTCTATGCTCTGTAACCTGCACAGGAAGCCAGGGTGAACTGTGGCCTAAAACTTATCACCTTATTAGTGCAGAGCTAAGACCATAAACTAAGACTTATGGGTCTCATTCTAGTGTTATGGCTTCATATTTATTTTACTAACATTTAGTGTACTTTTGTGGAAGAAAAATGAGAAAATTCAGATGAGTGATAACAAACAAACCATAATACACATGAGACCTCTCCCACCAAGAGAAAGTCATCATTGACATTTCAGGGTATAGCTTCCCATCACTCCCTTCCAGATCCAGTTTTGCACAAGCAGACCTTCTTGGCAGAATGTAGGTCATATATGGAACCCTTGCTGCAAGGGTGTTTGGACGATAGACTAACTTGCCACTTCCATAGTTAATAATGTAAATGGACTGAGGAGGGTGTGTACAATAAGCCAAACCACCAGATTAGACACCATAGTCTGTTGCTGTTAGCATGCACATTTGTATAACGTCATTTTATGGTTGCATAATGTTATTATTTAAACTAAATTTCCTTACTTGTTTCCTTAAGACATATACTTAGAAATAATGAGTCCAGGTTAACGACTTCATGACTTTTTCCCCAGGTCTTTGCTATGCTCCAACAAGCTGTACTGCAAAAAGATTACACTCATATGTTAGAGTGTTCACTCAACTGCTAACTAGTGCTAGATATTACTTTTTCTCAAATATTTTCCATGTTGTCACCCTCCCTCAAAAAAGACCCAAAAAATTACCTCTCACATTTTCAATAGCTTTATTTTTAACTACAAAGTAGAAATTGCCTAAGTAAAAACAAGTTAAGGTAAACAGCAGGAATCCAAGCATTTGAAAATGTGTTAAGTTTTAAGCTGGTGTTCTAGCTCAGCACCACAATGACAAGAAAAAATGATTCATATTAATTCAAGAATTTCCAGCGCATTATCACCATTTTTATTTACATAAACACTTCAAATACCAAGTTAAACTCAATGCTTTTAAGTCTTTTAAGCATTTTTTTTGATTCAGAGAGATATCAATTTTACCCACTTTATCTGGTCCCATCTCAAAACATTGCACATTAATGCTCTTTTACTTCATTAGCAGCACTAACTGTACCTTTTCTTTTTACATTTTTATTCTGAATGCTTTTTCAGTTTTTCGGTTTTTAATCATTGAATGAATCTAAAGAAAGAGGCGCATTCTTCACACATATAAACTAGTTCTGAAAGCATTTCAGTCTTTAGAAATGTAAAATATGTCTGTGACTTGATGCGAAACTACTGGAAGCTTGAGCAGAAATCAAGATAATTCCCAGAACTAAGAAACTTCAAATAACTAAAGGGGTATAACTGAATACATGTGTTCACAACCGTCAAATAAGAAATTTTATATTCTAATGCCTGCTCTTCTCTCTAGTAGTTTAATTGGTCCAAACCTAAAGCACAGGATTACTTCTTGAGAATTCTAATTCCTGAGCTTTCAGGAAACTTGAAGTACTGCTTATCAATTGTGTTTTCCCATTATACAGAATTTTTATCAGCCTGGACTCACAGGGGCTGGTCATCCTTTCTTCCCAGACACTTAACAGACGACATGTGCCCAGCTGGGCATTAGCTTGAGGGAGATACCAAAGAAATATGAAACATGGTTCTTTCCTCAAGTAGTGCACGGATGACATTAGCATATCGAAAGGTATGACAAGGTAAAAGGGAGGCCTTAGTAATGATCACCTAGACTAGGGGTTGGCCAACTGTGCCCACAGCTTGAATCGGGCCAACACCTGATATGGAAATAAAGATGTACAAGGACAGTCACATTCTCCCATTCACAGGTTATTTGTGTGTGCAGACTTGTGACAGTATGACAGTGTTGGGATGTGGCTGTGGGGCTATGTGACTGGGTGACTGCATGGAGGTTGGCATCCGTCAGTAATTCATTCCTTCTTATTGGTCAGTAATACCACAATTTGCTTATCCATTCCTCTGTTTATTGACCTTTGGATTGGGGCTATTACAAAAAAACAAAAATTAAAAATTCTGCATCAACATGGTGTAAGTCTTTATGTGGACATATATTTGCATTATCCAGGAGTGGAATGAGGAGGCTGTATGGTAGGAATATGTTAACTTTTAAAGAAACTGCCAAACTGTTTTCCAAAGTGATTGTGCCTTTTTACATCATGATGAGCAGTTAGGAGTGTTCCAGTGCCACTGTATTCTCACCAATACTCACCATCACCCTTTTAAAATTCTAGCCAATTTGAAGTATGTGTGGGTAGTACATCATTGTAGTTTCATTTGCATTTACTCAATAACTAATGATGTTGACCATCTTTTCATAAATGTATTTGCCATTTCTTTATCTACTTTTGTGAAGTATCTCTTTGAGTCTTTTGTGTCTGACCTATGCATGACGCAGGGGTTCAGCTGAAATTTGCTGTAGGTGGTCCAAATGTCAGTTCTGTTCTCAAAACTTTGCCTCATTTGTGTGGGTCTTTGCTGTGCATGCATAGTTCAGGAATTTGGTTGGATTCATAGAGTTGGAGAACACCTTCTCTGGCCCTCTCACTCTGCCATTTCCCTGTACACTTGGGCCCCTTTCATTGCTCCTTTTGAACATTTAGCCACCAGCCAAATAACAGGAGGCTGCTGCCTGGGGAAAAAAAAAGAGTGGGAGGGAATCCATCCCCAGAGAGTTCGCCTCTCCAAGTTGTGACTTCCTTCATAACCTTCCCTTTTTATATATTTTTCAGAATCTATAGAGTTATTTTAATTTGCCCATGTTTTTGATTGTAATATGCAAGAGAGATAGGCTGTACTGGGCTTACTCCACCACAGTAGGACTAGAACCAAATTACTAAATTGCAGGTAATTTTCCTATAACTTAGTCTTTCTACCATGCCAGTAGAATGATTTTTCCAAAATGCAATTATTGTCTTGTTATTTCCCATCTCAAAAGTTTTCAATGACTCTATTCTAAAGGATAGAGGCTAACCTCCTTAGTGTGGCATATTAATTCTTGTGTGATCAGGCCTGTCCTTCTTATTGGCCTATGAAGAGCTCCCTTTCCTCTCCCCTGACCCTTCTCTCTCTCTCTCTTCAAACATACACACTTTGTTTCAAGAATATCAAGAATTCTGGCAATAACTTTCAGAAGTCATAGTCTCCACACTCATAGATAATTGTTGGATAGCTAATCAATGGCTGTTGAAGTTCAACTGACCTGCCATGTTGAAATTCAGCCAGACTTGATGGGGGTGTATAAGGATGACTGAATTGGAAATATTTTGTGCATTTCACTATTGAATAGTGAGGAGATATTCTGCATATAACAGATTTATCATTTTTATATAAACTGTTTGCATTCTTTTTCTAATTTAAATTCAGTTAGCCAACATATAGTACATAAATTGTTTCAGATGTAGTGTTCAATATTTTATCAGTTGCATATATCATGTACCCTTCTTAATGTTTGCATTCTGTTAGTAAAAAATGACAAGATTCTATAGGTTTAGTGACAGATCTAAAGAGACCGAAGTCTCATGGAACACACTCCTTGTAAGAATTTGAGTGGCATTGGTAGTTACATGGTGAGTGAAAGCAAAGTCCTGCTGGTAAGAAATACTTTTTAGGCTTGAGTGACTCTTTCCAAGGCCCTGAATCCTTTGGAAGAAGCGTCAAAAGCACCTTGTTTTCAAGGTAGGCAATTGTAGAATTGCTGGGATGAGGTAAATAATTAGCAGTTCAGTCCACCTCATAGGCAGGTAGCATCTGACTCTGAATTGTCACAATGATGATTTCCTGGTGGCTGCTGACATCCAATTGTGAGGATGATTAATCTGCTAAAACACACATGAGGATTTGGAGATGCTTCACAAACCATTTCAAATATAAAATTGCCCTACATTTTTTCCTAATTATTTCTAAATAAATAATGCCATAATAATACAACAACAAATAAAGCTGTGAGGTCTTAACTGACTGGTAACATGTGGTCAGTATGATAGTTATTGACAACTGGAAAAGCAGTTAAGGAAAACACAAGGTATCTTTCATTACCAACTTTCAATTTTATTATAGTCATGGAATAAATTTGGTATTATTAAATTTTCCATGGAAAATGATCACTTTTCTCATTCTGTGTGATTTCTCTTATTTTTAAAAATTGGATTGTAGATATTTTGTTCCATTGCAAGGGTGTAGGCAAATATCAGAATGTACACAATTATGCTTCCTATGTGTGTGAGTACAACATATATATCTGAATATAGCAATTCTAAATAAATTATCAGACACCTAAATCAGACTGAATTTAAAAGCAAAATACGAGACTGCCTGGGTGGCTCAGTGGGTTAAGCCTCTGACTCTTGATTGGGCTTGGGTCATGATCTCAGGATCCTGGGATCAAGCCCCAAGTTAGGCTCCGCACTCAGCAGGGAGTCTGCTTCTCTGCTTCTCTCTCCCTCTCCCTCTGCTCCTCTTCCTGTTCTCTTTCTTTCTAGAGTAAATGTATAAATCTTTAAAAAACAAATAAAAATTTTAAATAAAACCAAAATAGGTATAATCAGACCTATTTTTTATAAACTTTGAACCACAATCCTTGGTTTGGCATAATGTTACATATAATTAACTTTTTGAGGCTAGAAAGAACTGGGTTAAATCTCAAATTTTTAAATCAATATTGCTGTATAATGCTGGTCAAGTTAGTCAGCCTCTCTTAGCTTTAGGTCCTTTTCCTTTCCTTAGTTTTTTCATATAAAATGTGTTAATATGGTTGGGAGAATAAATTTAAAATTTTATGTAAAGTATCATATAAATGCTCAATAAATTGCTCCTAGAAATATTTTTTAAAGATTCATTCATTCATTTGAAAGAGAGAACACAAGGCAGGGAAGGGGCAGAAAGGGGGAGAGAATCTCAAGCAGCCACCCCTCTGAGTGTTGAGCCCTATACTGGGCTCCATCTATGTGAACCATGAAATCATGACTTGAACCATGAGCTGAAACCAAGAGTTGGAGGCTTAACCAACCACACCACCTGGCAACCCAGCTCCTAGATTTATTTTTTAATTTATTATTACTTGTAACAGGGGACAAATAAAAATATATATAATCTAATTAATTAGTGCAAGTCAGAATTGAGACACATATCTATTTTTTCAAAACAACCCTCATCAGGCTGATTTTTCATCTGATTCAAATCCCTAAGCCAGATGATTCTTTCAGCAGAGCTGAGGGGGACCCAGAATAGCAACTTCCTGTGTCTACAACTCCTGTTTCCATTCTAAATCTCCTGTTCATTGCTCTTATCTTGTGTCTCCCCTTTTTCCACATCTGCCACTTTTTAATAGATTAATCATTTCATCTGTAAAAAATTCTGTCTTTCCTCAGAAGTCAAATTTATGAAAGCTACCTTTAGGGGCTTCCTTTTTAGTTTTCTTGTGTGGTATGTGGTGTCTGTCAAAAACATCTAAAATGCCTAATGGTTAGGAAATGTGGCCAACAGGTTCCCCCATGAGTGCAGATATTGTGGGAGACAAGCAAGCTCCTCTCTGATGCAGTGACTCCTAAGAACACAATATTTAGGGCTTTCCCCATCTCCACAGAGTGGTTTCAACAAAGAAACCTTGATGGATTTCTAAGGGGGCAAATAAAACACCCTCAACACAAGCTATGATTTGCATCAAACTTATTAATTTGAGACATTTTATGTGATTTTATTCCTCTTATTAATGATTGTTCTTTATATTAAGTTCATAGAAAATAAATTTAATTCTAGATTTGTACAGGAGATATGATAAATATGAAAGTCTTTAGCAATCTACTTTAGAGGATTAATTTTCAAATTCACAAATATATTCATCTTTTTTTTCAGAAAGAGGTCAAGCTTATTTTTAGTTCATTTTCATATTTGGAACTCTTTGTTCAAATTAAATGAAACACAAGTTCTCCACAATTCCTGTTTATACTTTTATAGCAGCACCACACCACTAGAACAGAACACATTGGTGCTGCTTATGCCTTAAAACAAAATAAACATAATAAATTCAATTAATCCTGATCCCATGGAAGACTATAGTTTGAATGATCATATAATGATTAAACATTTATCTTCCTCAGAAAAAGCATTCAAAAGCTTTTCTCAGCATCTATTTTTAAGAGTCACAGAAAGCTTGAGAGTTTGTATAATAATCTCTCCTTTGCCTGCAGGCAAGATTATACTTACATTATCTCCCCAAAGGTAGCTATAGCAATATGGAAAAAATTTTTTAATGCTCTCATGTGTACAGTTAGCATTTACATAAGAAATGCCAGCAAAAAAAAAAAATAAAAAATAAAAAATAAAAAAAATAAAAAAAAAAAAGAAATGCCAGCAAATCAAAAAATCAAAAAAGGGAATAAAAGAGAATTATGTTATTTTTGAGAGGCTACTGACAAGTCTCATTTTTTTCCCCTTCCTTTGACTGGAAGACTTTTGCTCATTTGTCTTTATCTTTTCTTTCATACTGTTTTCTTTTCTTTCCTCCTTCTTATAGATCTGATTATTTTTTCAAGAAAACTAATGATTCAGGAAGAGGAGCGATAGTTTAAGGGCAGTTAGACTCCAGTGAAGTGAGGGGAGCTGCATCTGTTTGCACACAGAAATCATTTATGATATCAGCTGTTCCAAAGCAAGGACTTGGTTTCCCAGAACAGCCCTGGCCATCAATGTCAGGGCTGCTGACTGCCAACTGATTCACTCAAATTTTCTGGGTCCCTCAGGCTCACCGAGTTTATTTGGGTGCTTTGAAATAGAAACCAAATGTGCATTTCCATGACCAAAGTCTATACTAACCTGTTCCCAGCCACAGGTCTCTGGAGGAGAGGAGGTGTGGGGTGGTGTGGGTGGGTGGTGAAGACAAACTTTGGGATACTCATTTCACCAGGAGGCATGTTCAGTCCGGAGTTCCAGACTGATTAGCAGGTCCACTGGTCTGAAGGTCTCTGAGCTGTAGTCATCATACCGGAAGCATCCTGAGGCACTGGGAGTGTAGAAGTGGGAGGTTGGGGAATTTAAGTGACTAAGATAGAACAAGAAGTGTCTGACATTCTTCCCACTTCTGAAATGACTTTGCCATGCCTGAATGTTTCTCATACAGACCCCTGTACCCTTTAGTCTTACAAGCAGGTCTACTCAGTGATAACTGTGCCGGACTTCAAACTTCAGCTGTACTTTTTGCCTGTGGCTTCTCTGAAGCTTGCCATGCATTCATACATGCACAAGCTGAAATTGGAGGGAGTGTATGCTCCCTGAGGCATCATTCGATTAGTGGGAGTGGGGGAATGGTTGGGAGCTGATATTTCTCACCTTTACCCCTTTAGCAGAAAATTCTGAGAAGCATTTCATGTGCTCCTGAGAAGGTGTTGGTGGCCAGTAGATAATGCCTTCTTATGTCAATGTGTCCTGTATTCCTGCTGCTCTTTCCCCGGTCTTTCATTTCTGCTCTCTAGAATCACTTCTGAGGTACACACCATGCACACAAGCCCTTGTCTTGTATTCTGCCTTTGAGAGAACCTGGACTAAAACAGGCCCCTAGGATGAGATTTGGGAGCCAGATCTGATGGCAATGAAGACCTCATGGCTAGTAATAGGATCAAATTAACTGACTTTTACCTGGTAACTGGAATGTGTGAATCATCAGGCCATGTGGTATCTCTAGCAGTTGGATGATTCAGGGACAATAAAGTATAATTAAAACTGTTATAATGATCATGGATATAGCTGGCTTTTATTAACTTCTTAGAGGACTTGAAAAAAAGTGATAGGTTTACAATGAGGTACCACCTCACACCAGTGAGAATGGGGAAAATTAACAAAACAGGAAACCACAAATGTTGGAGAGGATGTGGAGAAGGGGGAACCCTCCTGCACTGGTGGTGGGAATGTGAACTGGTGCAGCCACTCTGGAAAACTGTGTGGAGGTTCCTCAAACAGTTAAAAATAGACCTGCCCTACAACCCAGCAATCGTGCTGTTGGGGATTTACCCCAAAGATTCAGATGCAATGAAACGCCGGGACACCTGCACCCCAATGTTCACAGCAGCAATGTCCACAATAGCCAAACTGTGGAAGGAGCCTCGGTGTCCATCGAAAGATGAATGGATAAAGAAGATGTGGTCTATGTATACAATGGAATATTACTCAGCCATTAGAAATGAGAAATACCCACCATTTGCTTCAACATGGATGGAACCGGAGGGTATTATGCTGAGTGAAATAAGTCAATCCGAGGACAAACATTACATGGTCTCATTCATTTGGGATATATAAAAAATAGTGACAGGGAATAAAGGGGAAAGGAGAAAAAATGAGTGGAAATAACAGAAAGGGAGACAGAACATGAAAGACTCCTAACTCTGGGAAACGAACTAGGGGTGGTAGAAGGGGAGGTGGGGGTGACTGGATGATGGGCACTGAGGTGGGCACTTGATGGGATGAGCACTGGGTGTTATTCTATATGTTGGCAAATTGAACACCAATAAAAAATAAATTTATATAAAAAAACTGGTAGGTTTAAGATTTAGCAACCCAGCAAGAACACCTGAAGCTGACCATCATAGGGTAGCTTCCAAGACAATGATATCCTCCAGGGAATAAGACAGAGTCGGTAGAATGGCCTTAGCACAGTGTTGAGGAAGGATCAGAAGCTTCGGAAAGGTGGAAATATTAAAGTGGATTTATTATGTGATACCACTATACCTGTTCGGAGGCCCTGAAAAACATTTCCTTCACTAAGGCTAGTAACAACTCTTTTGGGGAAAATATGCTGGTATCAGTGAGTAGCATGGGGTGGCTCACCCCTGAAATCTGGGGTTGGTGATAGGAGACATAGCTATGAAAATGGATTTCCTTGGATCAGTGGGGATTATAGGGTTCCAGAATGGCAGAGGCCATATGGCAGTACAAAACTGTAAGGAGCAATGTGACCAAAATTGCAATAAAGAGGAAGAAGGAAAGCATGGAAATTTACATTCCTGAACCACAAGAATTTGGTCAGACAATGGCAAGTCTCTCATGGTGTTTCAAGTGGAGACACAGATGAATAGCTGACTTAGGGTGTTGTTTGAGTTGTAGAACAAATAAAAAATCAAGTTAATGAGACATCTGTGTTGAGTTTTCAAAAAGTCACTCTGTATTGTAGAAAATAGAGCATAAGTAGCAAACATAGATGTGGGAAGAATATTTAGAGACTGGCACTTCCTGTTGATGAGAATTCCCAGAGAAACGATGCAGAAGAGAAGATAGAAATAGAGGGCCAATCAGAGACTCCAGTGTTCACTAGAGTTAACTTGTGGTACAGGAAAAGGACCTACTAAGGAATGAGAGAATGTGCAGTCAGTGATATTAGAGGAGAACTGAAGGACTATGGTATTAAGACAAAGGTACTCTAAATAGGATAAAATTTAAAAGGGCCAAGTGATGGACTATGTTGAATCCTACTGAGACACTGAGTCATAAATCCACAAGTCATAGAGAAGTGACTAGTGGATTTGGCAAAATGGAGATCAATGATGATGTTGACAAGAATCGTTTCAGTAGTTGGATAGAGAAGACTATGGGAGTGAGGTAGAGTTGCCACCATCAGTAGTCGAGTTGGACAAGAAACACTTGGGTTCAAATCTGAAAATAAGGTTACATTTGTTCAAAAGAAATGTAACCTACTAATCCTATTCAAAAACCATTGTGTTATGTTTGGCAGTTTAAAATATTTAGAAAAAAAATGACATGATTTCCTAGAAAGACCAGGAGATAAAATGAAGGATCCATTTCCTAAGAAAGAGTGATTCCATGTGAGTCATGAGAAATTATGAGACTGAGAACATTATGAGACTTTATGAGACTGAGGACATTATGTGTCTCTATTTTCAGAGTGGAAATTCAGAAAGGTGGTAAAGATTAACAAAATAAACCAGGTGTTGATCTGGAGAAGGAAGCAATGGAAATCACATGGGGATTAGGAATAGTAGAGATGGAGCTGAAGCCAAGAAAATGTCCTGAGGCCACCAGGAAGGTAAGAGATGGATTTAGCTGGGTAGGATTTAACATGTTTAGTGATAAGAAGAATACACTATTTAAACTTTGGAGTATTTCAATTCACCTTTGTTTTTACTACTTAATTTTTTAAAAGAAAGTAGAAGTCACACAAGTAGGCTGGTAATAACAATTTATATTTGCGCAGACAAAATGTATGTCTGTAATTGATATATTATACATTGATCCTTTCGCAATCCAAGTCTACACACAGTGTAAGCATTATGCCTAACCCACATACTATTACCCTCCATGTAGCACATCAATAAATTACAGTCATCGTGGCTAGAATGGCATGGGAAGATAGAACATAAACAAACATTCCATGAGGATTCAATTTTCTAACCATGAGTACATGAAGAGAAAATAAAATGTGTTAATGAAGTTCAAATTGATTTACTTGGAAACGTTTTTTAGTAGCCCTGCCATTATTATGCTTCACAGCATTTTTAAGGGCAGGCAATCTAGTCATCACCCAACCTTACTTGTAACCAGTCATGAATACTTAAAGGCCAAAAGATGTCTTGGAGGACACTGGGAATTTTGTTCATGCTGTTTAAGCAGAAACAGAGCTGATATTTTAAAAGACTAAAATATTTTATATATTTTAGGAAATGATGCTCTAGTTCTCGCCACAGAATAAAAACACAAAGTTGTGTCTCAAATGAGGCTATGAAGTTTCCTTTAAATTACATAGACTGCCCAACTGCCCAAAAGGGAGGCCTTTCATCTACCTCTCTTTGAGGAGTTAATAATTATCCCAGGAGAATCATTATTTTTCCAGAGCAGATCCTGTTTCACTTTTGGTCTGAGCTACATTTATTGTGTCTTACTGTGAACTTCAAACCCATGCAAAGTTTGATTTATTGTGTTTAAAGGTGTAACTGAAATCAAGTTCGCTAAAGGAAGAATCTACATCTAGTCTTAATTGTTTTATAGCTTTGTTGGAATAGTTTCTTCTCATTTTTTGTCAATCATAACTTGCTTTGGAGATTAATGTCTATAGCAGTAAGCTTAACCTAGAAAAGTAACCAGTTTTAACTTTGCATTTTGTTGCCAAACTCACTCAACTGTTTAAGGAAAATTCAGTCTTTGGTAAGTTACAATATGATTTGAATTTCCCCAAATCCTGGTCTTTATACCAGAAGTGAGGCTCGGTTAATGTTTAAGTGGATTATTCCTCTTATCAAAGGAAAAGATTTCAATAAAGACATTTGTAAACTGAACAGTTAAAAAAGAGTTTTCATGGTTCTTGTCTGTATTAAACATTAGCCAGCTTTTCCTCTTTTTTTTAAAGATTTATTTATTTATTTTAGAGAGAGAGCACGAGCAGGAGAGGCAGAGGGAGAGAGAGAGAGAATCTCAAGCAGACTCACCCTGAGCTCAAGCCTGACACAGAGCTCAATCTCATGACCCTGAGCCCATGACCTGAGCCAAAACCAAGAGTTGACCCCTTAACTAACTGTGGCACCCATGTCCTTGGTGGATTTCCCTTTTCTTAAAAACAGTAAGTAAATGTAGAATATGTATCAAGCCACCCACCCTAGGTTTCCATCAGACTTCCTATCTAGATATCCCATGAATATGCAAGATACAAATATATATATATAAATATCCTGTAGTATGAGCATGAGATGATATTTATTTTATAGAGCAAACACATGACATTAAAAGATATTGAATCCCTTGGGAAACAAACGGGGCTTTGTCTCAAGTTCTCACAGGCAAAACAGCTCTGTGTTGTGTGGGCCAACTACTTTCTGTCATGTGATAGAAACAAACAACAGCCAAGGATCTGGAATCCAGCAGTCAGTGTCTCAGAATCTTTGGGTTGCTTGCCCCAAATTTTTTCATATCTATTCTCTGAGAAGTTGAAAGAACTTTAGAATAATGTGCAACTTTCCAATTTATCTCTATCTGGCAGCCAGAGAAAGTCCATGATTCCTGGGAATTGTTTATCTAAAGCCACCTAAATGCGTGTTTGTCTTCTTTAAGGCAAGTTTGAAATTGACCATCCCCTTGGGAAGACAGAACTACATTCCACTGATTGCATTGTTGTTTCAAAGCATGTAGTAAACATGACTACAGAGGCTTCAGGGTGAGGCAAAACCAAAATAAACCCTTTGAGCCACCAGTACTGAAATCATTTGTCATATCCATAAAAGACAATATGTGCTTTGAATGAAATTAGATTAAAATCACTAGAATATCCCAGATTTGTGTAGAAAATAGCATAGAAATTTTTTCTTAAACAAATAGTTTCCCCATCTGCAATCTGTTGATGAGAATGTTATCCACCTCTTGGGGTTATCATGAAGATAGATGAGATGATCCACACAAATCTTGAACAAGCTACTTGAACTTAAATCAGAATAAAAGCCAGATACATAGATCTGAAATTATCTTTCGAATAAGTTGGCCATCCTGGGACAAAACAGTGATCAATAGTTTCGCTTGAATAGAATTGCTCTAAGAATTAACAAATTTCAGTGACTCTAAGAACTGTGAGTAACATTTTCACTGACCTCAACAGGATATAGAATGCTACATATTTTTTAAAGCATTGTTTCCTATTTATTGCACTTTTCTAAATTTCCTGACTAGTTTTTGTTTTAAGGTGGGTTTTTTTTTTTTGCAATAACTAGATTCTTAACAAGTTGCAAAGGCAGTGCAGAGAGGCCCTGTGTACTACAGTAAATATCAAAACCAGAAAAATGGACATACGTACAAGGTATGGATACAACTGTCATTTCCCCCATGTGCAGATTCATACAAACACCACCTCAGAATGAAATATGGTGAATTCTCTCAACATGAAGGAGTGATTTGTGGGACCCAGGAAATTTAACAAAAATCCCCTACCCCTGGACAAGCAGAGCGGGACTAACTCCATTTTGTGCTGCACCCACCACCTCCTGTGTGACCCCCACATAACCTGCTTATTGCTTAAGACACTGCCCCACCCTAGTCAAGCTGCTGGGCACACCCTAATCGGAAATCGGCTCATAACAATGTAATTCTGCCTTGTGCCCGCCAAAACTGCTCGCCAATTCTGACCAAAGTAATAGGCCAGCTCAAGTGGATACTATAGGGTAAGATGTAATTCAATCGGCCATCTGCGTGTGGACCGACATGACTGTGCAACTTTCTGCGTATCCCATGGGCCACTGCCCCTATAAAGCTGCTACACCTCTTAGTCTCGGGGTCCAAGTCCCTGCTCCGCTGTGTCGGATATACTTGGACCCAAGCTCCAGCTTGTAATAAACCCTCGTGTGTTTGCATCGGTGTCGGCTCCTTGGTGGTTTCTTGGATTCGCAATCTTGGGCACAACAGATTGCCCACAGCGTGCATCTGATGCTATCACATCCTGATACTATAAGACACAACAAGGACTAGGAAATGTGACATCAGAAACCTGTGGCTTTTGCCCTAGCTGAGTCGTTCACGAGCTAGCAACCACGAGCAACTATCTCAGTCACTTTCTGAATCAGTTTCCTCATTTTACATGGGTTGGTTGTTAGGAAGTAGCAGATTAATTAATACATGTAAAAGTACTCATTGAAGTCAAACACCATGAAAAGGCCAGGTGCTGTTATTAGCTCAGGAGGAATAAATCTTGGTATCATCTAACCTTTATCACTGAACTTCATTCATTTATCACAATGTGCTTAGCTAGAATGAGTGGAACTAAAGACTAACACTTTTAACTCTCTTTAAATTTTAACTCTCCCCATCTTACAGCAAGATCTTGGAAAGTCAAGTGTCAGCTGGGAGTAAAAACTCTCTCTGTTCCACTTGCCATCACAAGCATGAGTTGACTGGGTCATTTCTACCTGGTTGAATGTAGAAATAGTTAAAATCTTAGTCACCCAAAAATATATCTTCTGGGATAGTTCCTTGTAATCTCATTTGGGTTGCTTTGAAATCTACGAGTCAGCCCATGACCAAAAAGGACTTCTGTAATTCCCCTGAAAAACCTTTTGTAGCTCCTATGAAGCTCATGAAACTGTAAAGCATTTCTGGCCAAAACTATTGCACTAAAATTAGAATATTTGTAGCTATAACATGGCTTGCATCAGTGTAAAAAAATAACTTGAATATTCAACTATAGGTGATTTGTTAGGTAATTTTTCATAACCAAACATAAAAATAGGTAGTATACAAAATATTTATTGAAATAGAAATATGTTCAAAATATGTAATTCTATGAAAAATGAACAGTTTATAAACGGCTTTATAACAAATTTTTATACAGCAATATATTCAATATCTATTCATAGAAAACCATCTGAAAGGCCATGCACCAAATTGTTACAAATGTCTTATTTTGTATTTATTTTCATTTGTTCCTCCCTATTTCCTACAATAACTATATATTCTTTTTTTTATAATTTGTTACATTGTTGTAGAATTTGGGTATGGCAAAATTCATTCATTTTAAGTATGGAATTCAATGAGTTTTGAAAAATGTACACAGTCATGTTAACACTATAGAGAGATACACACAATATAGAGAACAATTCCATCACCTCCCCAAGTTTTCTTGTGCTGACCATGAGCACCATCCCCAGGCAATCACTGATCTTCTCTCTGTCACTATAGTATTGCCTTTTCTAGAATTTCCTAGAACTGGAATCAGATATGTAATATGTGGTTTCTATGTCTGCTTTTTTCTTCTTCTTCATGTAACATAATACTTTTGAAGCTCATTCATACTGTTGTGATCATGAATAGTACAAGCCTTGTTATTGCTTTGTCTTATACCACTGCATGATATACCATAATTTATTTATCTATTTACTAATTGGAAGACATTTTTGTTGTTTTCAAGTTTGGTTATCATGAAAAAAGTTGTTACTGAACACTTGTGTACAAGGCTTCATGGACATTGAAGTAGAAGTGTTTGGTTAAACAGTAAGTTATATTTACAAAAAAATGTCTAAACTGTTTTTCAAAGTGACTGTCTCATTTGCATTCCCATCAGCAATATATGAGAGTTCCCATTTCTTCACATCCTCTTCAATACTTACTTTTGCCAGTCTTTTTAATTTTAGGTATCCTAGTACTTAGGTGATGACATCTTTTGGTGATTTAGGTTTCATCTTCATTTTCCTAATGCAAATATCCTTTTGTGGTTATATGTCTGTTCCAATCTTTTATCAGTATTTTTACAGATTGTAAGTCTTCATAATCTTGACTTTTGAGAGTTCTTCATAAAGCACTTTATCATATATATTTTTGCCCCAGCCTGAGCCTCACCTTTTCAGGTTTTTTGGATGTCATATTTATTTTTTGAAATTACTGTATCATTAATATACAATGTTATATTAGTTTCAGGTGTACAATACAGTGATTCAACAATTCTATATATTACTTAGTGCTCATCAAGATAAGTGGGCTCCAAATCCACTACACCCATTTCACCCATCTCCCCACTCACCTCCCTCTGGCAACTACTAATGTGTGCTCTACACTTAAGAGCATGTTTTTTGTTTGCATTTCAGGATTTTTTTGTATATTTTTTTAATTGGAGTTCAATTTGCCAACATATAGTATAACACTCAGAGTTCATGTCATCAAGTTCCCCCTCAGTACCCATCATCCAGTCACCCCATCCCCCCCACCCACATCCTCTTCCACTGCCCTTTGCTCATTTCCTAGAGTTAGGAGTCTCTCATTTTCTGTCACACTCTCTGATTTTTCCCACTCATTTTCTCTCCTTTCCCCTATAATCTCTTTCACTATTTCTTATATTCCACATATGAGTGAAACCATATAATATTTGTCCTTCTCCAATTGACTTACTTCACTCAGGATAATCACATCCAGTTCTATCCACATTGAAGCAAATGGTGGGTATTTGTCATTTCTAATGGCTGAGTGTATATATACACCACATCTTCTTTATCCATTCATCTTTCTATGGACACCAAAGCTCCTTACAGTGTGGCTATTGTGGACACTGCTGCTATAAACATTGGGGTGCAGCTGTCTCAGCTTTTCACTGCATCTGTATCTTTGGGATAAATTCCCACCAGTGCAATTTCTGGGTCATAGGGTAGCTCTATTTGTAAATCCCTGAGGAACCTCCACACGGTTTTCCAGAGTGGCTGCACCAGTTCACATTCCCACCAACAGTACAAGAGGGTTCTTCTTACTCCACATCCTCTCCAACATTTGTTGTTTCCTGTCTTGTTCATTTTCACCATTCTTACTAGTGTGAGATGGTATCTCATTGTGGTTTGCATTTGTATTTCCCTGATGGCAAGTGATGCAGAGTGATTTCTCATGTGGTTCTTGGCCAGGTGTATGTCTTCTTTGGTGAAATTTCCATTCATGTCTTTTGCCCATTTCATGATTGGATTATTTGTTTCTTTGCAGTTGAGTTTAATAAGTTCTTTATAGATCTTGGATACTAGCCCTATATCAGATAGGTCATTGCGAATATCTTCTTCCACTCTGTAAGTTAACTTTTAGTTTTGTTGACTGTTTCTTTTTCTGTGCAGAAGCCTTTTATCTTGATGAAGTCCCAATAGTTCATTTTTGCTTCTGTTTCCCTTGCCTTCATGGATGTATCTTGCAAGAAGTTGCTGTGGCCAAGTTCAAAGAGGGTGTTGGCTGTGTTCTCCTCTAGGATTTTGATGGATTCTTGTCTCACATTTAGATCTTTCATCCATTTTGAGTTTATCTTTGTGTATGGTGCAAGAGAGTGGTCTAGTTTCATTCTTCTGCATGTGGATGTCCAATTTTCCCAGCACCATTTATTGAAGAGACTCCTTTTTCCAGTGGATAGTCTTTCCTGCTTTGTGGAATATTAAAATAAAGTTGATCATAAAGTTGAGGGGCCACTTCCAGGTTCTCTGTTCTGTTCCATTGATCTATGTGTCTGGTTTTGTGCCAGTACCACACTGTCTGGAGATCACAGCTTTGTAGTACAACAAGAAATCTGGCATTGTGATGCCCCTGGCTCTGGTTTTCTTTGTCAATCTTCCTGTGGCTATTCGGGTCTTTTCTTATTCCACACAAATCTTAAGATGATTTGTTCCAACTCTGAAGAAAGTCTATGGTATTTTGATAGAGATTACATTGAATGTGTAAATTGCCCTGGGTAGCATTGACCTTTTCCCAACAATAAATCTTCCAGTGCATGAGGATGGAATATTTTTCTATCCCTTTGTGTCTTCCTCAATTTCTTTCAGAAGTGTTCTGTAGTTTTTAGGGTATAGATCCTTTACCTCTTTGCTTAGATTTATTTCTAGGTATTTTACGTGTTTGGGTGCAATTGTAAATGGGATAGACCTCTTGGTTTCTCTTTCTTTAGTCTCATTTAGTGTATAGAAATGCCACTTTTCGAAATATCAGAAAGGGAGACAGAACATGAAAGACTCCTAACTCTGGGAAATGAGCTAGGGGTGGTGGACGGGGAGGTGGGCAGGGGGTGGGGGTGACTGGGTGGTGGGTACTGAGGTGGGCACTTGATGGGATGAGCACTGGGAGTTATTCATTCTGTATGTTGACAAATTGAACACCAATATAAAATAAATAAATACGTAAAATAGGAAAAAAAAGAGAAATGCCACTTTTCTGGGCACTGATTTTGTATCCTGCCACATTGTCAAATTGCTGTATGAGTTCTAGCAATTTTGGGGTAGAGTCTTTTGGGTATTCAGTGTACAGTATCATGTCATCTGCAAGGAGGGACAGTTTGACTTCTTTTTCCAATTTGGATGCCTTTTATTTATTTATTTTTGTTGTTGTCAGCTTGCTGAGGCTAGGACTTCGACTACTATGTTGAATATCAGTGGTGAGAGTGGACATCCCTGTCATATTCCTGATCTTAGGGGAACATCCCTGTCATGTTCCTGATCTTAGGGGAAACACTGTGAGTGTTTCCGCATTAAGAATTATATTTCCTGTGGGCTTTTCATAGATGCCTTTAAGATGCTGAGGAAGGATCCCTTCATCCATATACTCTGTAGAGTTTTGATCAGGAATGGGTGCTGTATTTTGTCAAATGCTTTCTATGCATCTATTGAGAGGATCTTATGGTTCTTTTGTTTTGTTTTGACGTGATCTATTGCGTTGATTGTTTTATGAGTGTTGAACCAACCTTTCAACCCGGGGATAAATCCCACTTGTAATGGTGAATAATCTTCTTAATGTACTGTTGGATCCTATTGGCTAGTATCTTGTTGAGAAATTTGCATCTGTGTTCATCAGGGTATTGGTCTATAATTCTCCCTTTTGGTGGGGTCGTTGACTTGTTTTGGAATTAAGGTGATGCTGGCCTCATAAAATGAGTTTAGAAGTATTCCATCTGTTTTTACCCTTCAGAACAGCTTTAGTAGGATACATATTGTTTCTTCTTTTAATGCTTGCTAGAATTCCCCTGGGAAGCCATCTGGCCCTGGACTTTTGTGTCTTGGGAGGTTTTTGATGATTGTTTTAATTTCTTCCCTGGTAATTGGGCTGTTCAGGTTTTCTATTTCTTCCTGTTACAGTTTTGGTAATTTGTGGTTTTCCAGAAATGCCTCTATTTCTTCTAGATGGCCTAATATATTGGTGTATAGCTGATCATAATACATTTTTTAAATCATTTGTATTTCCATGGTATTGGTTGTGAGTTCTCCTCTTTCATTACTGATTCTATTTACTTGAATCTTTTCTCTTTTCTTTTTAATAAGCTTGGCTAATGGTTTATCTATCTTATAAATTCTTTCAAAGAACCAACTCCTGGTTTTGTTGATCTGTTCTACAGTTCTTCTGGTCTCTATTTCATTGAGTTATGCTTGAATCTTTATTAACTCTCTTCTTCTGCTTGGTGAGGGGTTTATTTGCTATTCTTTCTTCAGTTTCTTTAGGTGTGAGGTTAGTTTGTGTATTTGGGTTTTTCCAATTTTATGAGGGATGCCTGTATTGCCGTGTATTTCCCTCTTAGGACGGCTTTTGCTGTATCCCAAAGATTTGAATGGTTGTATCATCCTTCTCATTAGTTTCCATGAATCTTCTTAATTCTTCCCTATTTTCCTGGTTGACCCTTTCATCTTTTAGCAGGATGCTCTTTAACCTCCACGTATTTGAGTTTTTTCCAAATTTCTTCTTGTGATTGAATTCTAGTTTCAAAGCATCATGGTCTGAAAATATGCAGGGGACAATCCCAATCTTTTGGTATCACTTGAGACCAGATTTGTAACTCAGTATGTGGTCTATTCTGGAGAAAGTTCCAGGTGCACTTGAGAAGAATGTGTATTCAGTTGTGTTTGGATGCAAAATTCAGTATATGTCTGTGAAATCCATCTGGCCCAGTGTATCACTTAAAGCTCTTATTTCTTTGGTGATGTTGTGCCTCGAATACATGTCATTTGCAGAAAGCACCATGTTGAAGTCTCCTACTATTAGTGTATTATTATCCAAGTATGTCTTTACTTTGATTATTAATTGATATACTTGGCAGTTCCCACATTCGGAGCATAAATATTCATGATTGTTAGGTCTTCTTGTTGGATAGACCCTTTAAGTATGATATAGTGTCCCTCTTCATCACTTTCTACAGTCTTTGGGCTAAACCTTATCTGATATGAGAATTGCTACCCCAGAGTTCTTTTGAGGAACATTTGAATGGTAAATGGTTCTCCAGCCTTGCATTTTCAGGCTGGAGGTGTCCTTAGGTCTAAAATGAGTCTCTTGTAGACAGCAAATAGATGGGTCTTGCTTTTTTATCCAGTCTGAAACCCTGTGTCTTTTGATGGATTATTTTGCCCATTCACGTTCAGAGTTACTATTGAAAGATCTGAATTTAGTGTAATCATAATATCTACTCAGTCTGTTTATGTGGTTTATTTCTTTGGCTTCCTTTTTCTTTTACAGGGTTCCCCTTAATATTTCTTGGAGAGTTGGTTTGGTGGTCACATATTCTTTCCATTTCTGCCTATCTTGAGAGCTCTTTATCTCTCCTTCTATTCTGAATGACAACCTTGCTGTATATAGTATTCTTTGCTGTGTGTTTTTCTCATTTATTACCCTGAATATATCCTGCTACCCTTTCTGGCTTGCCAGGTCTCTGTGGAGAGGTCTGCTGTTAGTAAAATATTTCTCCCCATATAAGTTAGGGATCTCTTGTTTCTTGATGCTTCTAGTATTTTCTCTTTTTTTTTTTTTTAAAGATTTTATTTATTTATTCATGATAGTCACAGGGAGAGAGAGAGAGGCAGAGACACAGGCAGAGGGAGAAGCAGGCTCCATGCACCGGGAGCCAGATGTGGGATTCGATCCCGGGTCTCCAGGATCGCGCCCTGGGCCAAAGGCAGGCGCCAAACCACTGCGCCACCCAGGGATCCCCTAGTATTTTCTCTTTATCTTTGGAATTTGCAAGTTTCACTCTTAAATGTCAAGGTGTTGAACGGTTTTTATTGATTTTTTGGGGGGTGGGGAACAGAATGCCTGTTTCCCTCCCAAAATTAGGGAAGTTCTCAGCTATGATTTGTTCAAATATGCTTTCTGGCCCTCTTTTCCTTTCGGCGCTCTCTGGAACCCCAATTATATGTAGATTTTTCCTTCTAAGGCTATAATTTATTTCCCTTAACCTTTCCTCATTGTCTTTTAATTGTTTGTCTCTTTTTTCCTCAGCTTCTTTCCATGCCATGAACTTGTCTTCTATGTCATTCACTCTTTCTTCCCTCTTATTAACCCTCATCGTTAGGACCTCCAGTTTGGATTGCATCTCATTTAATTGATTTTTAATTTTGGCCTGATTAGATCTAAATTCTGCAGTTATGAAGTCTCTTGAATCTTTTATGCTTTTTTCCAGAGCCACCAGTAGCTTTCTAATTGTGCTTCTGAATTGGCTTTCTGACATTGAATTGTAATCCAAATTCTGTAACTCTGTGGCAGAGAGCACTGTTTCTGATTCTTTCTTTTGTGGTGAGTTCTTCTTTCTAGTCATTTTGCTCAGTGCAGAGTGGCTGTATGAATGGGCTGAGTCAAGAATATTACCATGACCTACAGAAATTTCACCGTAGAGGATTCTGATGAGGTCAGAGAGCAGAAATTGAAAACAAAGATCAGAACAAAATAAAACAAAAGGACCACTAAATGGAAAACAAATTTTAAAACAAAGTAGTAAAAAATAAAAGGCCAAGAATCTCAAAGAAGAAGAGAGAAAAAGAATAGAGAAAAAAAAGATGAAAAAAGCAAAAGTAAAGAGGGGAAAAAAAGAAGGAAAAAAGGAGACGAAAAAGAAAAAAAAGGGTGGGAGGACTGAGAGATGGTGGTGGTGATGAAGTTGTAATGGAGGGAGAATGTAGTCTACCTCAGGGCATCTAAAGGGTGATCCTGGAACAGAATAGAGAATCCAGGAACATAATAGAGAATCCAGGAACAGAACAAGAATCCAGAAGTGGACCCTCAACTTTATGGTCAACTAATATTCGATAAAGGAGGAAAGACTATTCATTGGAAGAAAGACAGTCTCTTCAATAGATGGTGCTGGGAAAATTAGACATCCACATGCAGAAGAATGAAACTAGACCACTCTCTTGCACCATACACAAAGATAAACTCAAAATAGATGAAAGATCTAAATGTGAGACAAGATTCCATCAAAATCCTAGAGGAGAACACAGGCAACACCCTTTTTGAACTCGGCCACAGTTACTTCTTGCAAGATACATCCACGAAGGCAAAAGAAACAAAAGCAAAAATGAACTATTGGGACTTCATCAAGATAAGAAGCTTTTGCACAACAAAGGATACAGTCAACAAAACTAAAAGACAACCTACAGAATGGGAGAAGATACTTGCAAATGACGTATCAGATAAAGGGCTAGTTTCCAAGATCTATAAAGAACTTATTAAACTCAACAGCAAAGAAACAAACAATCCAATCATGAAATGGGCAAAAGACATGAACAGAAATCTCACAGAGGAAGACATAGACATGGCCAACATGCACATGAGAAAATGCTCTGCATCACTTGCCATCAGGAAAATACAAATCAAAACCACAATGAGATACCACCTCACACCGGTGAGAATGGGGAAAATGAACAAGGCAGGAAACCACAAATGTTGGAGAGGATGAGGAGAAAAGGGAACCCTCTTACACTGTTGGTGAATGTGAACTGGTGCAGCCACTCTGGAAAACTGTGTGGAGGTTCCTCAAAGAGTTAAAAATAGACCTGCCCTACGACCCAGCAATTGCACTGCTGGGGATTTACCCCAAAGATACAGATGCAATGAAACGCCGGGACACCTGCACCCCGATGTTTCTAGCAGCAATGTCCACAATAGCCAAACTGTGGAAGGAGCTTTGGTGTCCATCGAAAGATGAATGGATAAAGAAGATGTGGTTGATGTATACAATGGAATATTACTCAGCCATTAGAAATGACAAATACCCACCATTTGCTTCAATGTGGATGGAACTGGAGGGTATTATGCTGAGTGAAGTAAGTCAATCGGAGAAGGACAAACATTATAGGTTCTCATTCATCTGGGGAATATAAAAAATAGTGACAGGGAATAGAAGGGAAGGGAGAAGAAATGGGTAGGAAATATCAGAAAGGGAGACAGAACATAAAGACTCCTAACTCTGGGAAACGAACTAGGGGTGATGGAAGGGGAGGAGGGCGGGGGGTGGGAGTGAATGGGTGATGGGCACTGAGGGGGGCACTTGATGGGATGAGCACTGGGTATTATTCTGTATATTGGCAAATTGAACACCAATAAAAAATAAATTTATTATTAAAAAAAATAAAGGGCGATCCTCTTGGTTCTGAGTATATTAAGTTCTGTATGTTAGAAGACGTTCAGTCCCAAGTTTATATAAACTAGAAATACTTGTAGAGAGCCCCACTGACCACCAAACATAAATGAGATAAAAGAGGAGGGCAGAATGGGAATGAGGAATCTCACAGAATGAACCAGCACGGTATACCACTTGGCTCTGGGTGCATGCTGGTCATGTTTTAGAAGGTATTAACTTCCACCATTGCAGAACAAAATGAAGCAGAGAAAATAAAAAGACTCAAAAGAAAACAAAACAAAACAAAAAAACACATTTCATGTATATCTCCCAAAATTGAGTATGTTGAAGGGAATCTAGAAGTGGAAAATATATCTAAGACCTGTAATTGTGGAAATATGAGAGTCAAAAAGGAAGAAACTTAAAAATGAATAGGTGGTAAAATATTGTAGTTAAGGTGGAAAAAGAGATTAAAAAATTGGAAATTTACAGTCTGATATAAAAATGAGCTGTACTGGAAAAAGGAAGGAAAAAAAAATAGGTGTATCCTCTAGTTCTATATACTGTAAATCCCTCAAACTGCCCTGGAGCTTTCTAGCGCTGCCTGGTCAAGAAGTTGCTCTTCCCCTGTTCTTCCAGTTGTTCTTCTGGGGGAGGGTCTGCTGTGCTGACTCTCAGGTGTGTGTACCTGGGGGAGATGCCCCGCCCCCTGCCGGGTGCCGGGCTCAGTGGGAGCTGTTTACCCCGTGAGGCCTCTGTTCCCGGTGGCCTCGCCTCTCCCAGACACACGGTGAAACAAGGAGGAGCAACAACACTGGCGGCGGCCAGATTTCCAGCTCTGCAGTCAGCTCCCCCAGTAACCACCTGCAGCTCCCAGTCCACACTGGCCTAGATGCTCCCGGGGCAGCGGGGGGCGCTGATCTGCACAGCTTGGGGGCGCCCAGCTGCAGGAGAGTCCTCACGGTCCTCTGCCCTCCCCGCCTTCGCCTGTCCCGGGGCAATGCAGGATTGTGGGCTGTGTCCCCTGACACCTTGGGATCCGGGGCCTGTGCCGCTGGAATCGTGCTCCTGGGTGCATGGCTCCCGAAGGCTGCAGGGTGCAGACTCCTCTGTTCAGAGCCCCTGCCAGACCGACCAGCTTCTCCCGCCAGGTGCGGCTCCAGCCCTTTACCGAGATTGGCCCACGGTTTGTGGCATGTTCTCCCCCCGCCCCACCCCGGGGCGCACTTCCTCTGTTAGGGACTCTGGGAGACTGGAAGCTTCACTGCCCCTCCAGCGATTCTGCTTGATTTCTTCTGTCCTGGAAGAATCTGGTTTGGATTTTTTTAAGTTTCTGATTCTCCAGGGCTGGGCTTTCCTGTCCCAGAGGCTTTCGCCACAGGCCTTTGCCCGGATCCTTGCAGAGCCCCTCCCCAACTTGATTCTTTTTTATTTTATTTTTTTCTGCCTTCCTACCTTGTAAAAAGCAAAAACCTTTTTCTCTGTAGCATTCCAGCTGTTCTCTCTTTAATTCTCAGGTCGAATTTTTAGGTTTTCAGGATGCTCTGACGTTATCTAGGTTAGTTGGTGGGGCCAGGTGAGTTGAGGACCCTACTCCTTCGCCATCTTCCCAATGGCCCCTCCCTTTCAGTTTTTTTTAAACTGTCTTTGGAATAGTAAAGAGTCCTAATTTTGAAGAAAGCCGGGTTATCAGTTAGCTCTATCATAATTTGTGTTTTTTCTGTTATATCTGGTGTATCTTTGCCTAACTCAAGATCACAGACTTTTTCTTACAATGTTGCAATTTTAACATTTATGATGCATTTTTAGTTAATTTTTTCCTTTCTTTTTTTTTTTGGTATATGGTGTGAGGTAAGGGTAAATATTTTCTTATCCATATAGATATTCAATTGTTATGGTAATATATAGGAAAAAGTCTTATTCTTTCTCTGTTAATTACCTTAGCACATTTGTCCAAAAATTAATTATGTGGATTTATTTCTGGATTCCATTTAGTTGCTTTAGTTCTGATCTTAAAGGGAAAACAATCTTCCACTACTCTGTAGAGTGTTAGTTGTGGGTGCTTTGGAAAATTCCTTCTATTTCTGATTAGCTACTATACACTAACAATGAATTCTTTCAACATGTTTTCTGCATCCCGTGGCTTGATTATATATCTTATCTCTTTTTCTTTTTAGCCTCTTAGTGTAGTGGACTACATTAATTGATTTTTGGATGTTAAAACAAATCTGCATACCTGGGGGAAATTGTACTTAGACATGATGAATTATCCTTTCTCTGTACTGCTTATTCAATTAACTTATATTTATGTTTAAGGATTTTACTGCCTGTGTTCATGAGGGATAGTCATTTTTGTGGTTTTCTTTTCTTAAAATCTTTTTATCAGCTTTTGGTAGCACAATAATGCTAATCTCTACTACTAATAAAATAGTAGTTGAAATTTTCTTTCCTCCTCCTTTTTCAGGAATTGTTTGCATCAATGTTTTGTTTTGTTTGTTTTAAATGTCTGGCAGCATTCATCAGAGACTGGGGCTTGGTTTTCTGTTTTAGAGTGTTTTACCATGAATTTAATTTTTTTCCAATTGATACTGAAATACCAAAGTTTTATATTTCTTATATATTTTATATTTATTATATATTTCTTATATTTCTTCTTGAGTGAACTTTAGTAATTTGTGCTTTTTCAGGGAATTTGTCCATTGAAGTTTTCAAATTTACTGGCATGCACAGCATTCCCTTGTTAATTTATTATGCCTGTAGCATTTGTAATGATATAACTTTCTGTTGTTCCTGAAATTAGTAATTTGTGCTTTGGAGATTTTTCCCACTTATCCATGTTGTTAGAAGTTTATCAATTTTATTGATCATTTCAAAGAATCAGTCTTTTGTTTTCCAATTTCTCTTTGTTTTATTTCTATTCTGTTGACTTCTTATTTTTTATGACAGATATATAGAGAGACAGAGACAGAGACACAGGCAGAGGGAGAAGCAGGCTCCATGCAGGGAGCCCAATGTGGGACTTGATCCCAGGTATCCAGGATCACACCCTGGGCCGAAGGTGGTGCTAAACCACTGGGCCACCGGGGCTGCCTGGAGGGTTAATTTCTAATGAAGATGAAGTAGCAAGTGCTCAAAAAAGAGCACTGGGTGTTATTCTGTATATACAGTTATCCCCCAACAGGTTATGTTTTAAAGTATCACCCACTATGGCTCAGCTTTGTAGACAGATGGGAGACGCATTTTCCTATCTAAGGACCCATGAAGACTTAGTTATGAGATTGTACAAAAAAAAGGACCATTTATGTAAAATAAGCAAACATTTGTTTAACTGATGTATTCAACAGGTCAAATAAATGGAAATAAATGACACCAAAAAACAAAAACAAAACAGGGAAATCTTCAGGGGTCTAAAGAATGTCATTGTTTTTCAAAAGATATTTGAATGATATAAACAGGAACAACAGAAGGAAAAGCTTCTGGAGGCACCAATATGAACAATTTCACTACTACATTAAATGCCATAGATCATTATGAGAAAGATTTAAATGCATTGGTAAATAAGAATTTTAAAATCTTGGACACAGTACTTTTTTTTACATAAGCAAATGTGAAATAATGTATTTCAAATATGAAAAAAAGTACATGTAACAATGTTATAATGGAGTTTCAAAGAGGCTGTAAATTTATAGGCCAATACAGAAAACTGAAATTGGTTATTGAATTAGATTCAAGATACTTTTACTAGACACCTGTCACTTCTAACACATTTGCTAGGTGGTATAGGCAATTCAACAATGAATAAAAGAAGCTCTCAAAGAGCTGAGAATTTAGCATATAATCTAAACAAAAAAAAATTTTAACCAATTTTTACAAAAAATAGTAATGCATCAATGTCTGAATGAAACAACACAAAGATTAACGAAATCTAATTCCTGGTCAAAAACAGAAGATGGCTGAAGAGTAGGGTCCCCAAGTCACCTGTCCCCACCAAATTACCTAGATAACCTTCAAATAATCCTGAAAATCTACGAATTCGGCCTGAGATTTAAAGAGAGAACAGCTGGAATGCTACAGTGAGAAGAGTTCACACTTCTATCAAGGTAGGAAGACGGGGAAAAAAGAAATAAAGAAGCAAAAGGCATCCAAAGGGGAGGGGCCTCGCAAGGAGCCGGGCTGGGGCCGGGGCGAGTGTCCCCAGGACAGGAAAGCACTCTCCCAGAGAAGCAGGAGCTGCACCAATCTTCCCAGGTGGAAAGGCCAACTCAGGAAGTTAGAGCAGACCTCAGGAGGGGCAGGGATGCCCTAGGCTCCCAGGGACACTAACAGACACCTGCGCCCCGGGGAGAGCGCGCCATACCCTGCTGCCGAGCTCCCTAAAGGGCTGCAGTACACAGCCGGCTGGACATGGGAGCAGCTCAGAGGGGCTCGGGTGGAGGCTCCGCGCGGAAGGGGCTGCGGGACCGGGACCGGGAGCGAGAATCCAACAGCCAGGCCCGGGAGCACTGGGCGCCAGGAACACAGCCCAAGATCCCAGGGACAGGCAGAAGCCAGGAGGGCACAGGACAGCAAGGACACTCCTGCCCCAAGCTGAGTAGATCAGTGGCCCCGCCCCTGGAGCCTCCAGGCCCTGCAGACGGAGAGCACTGTAGTTACTGCGGGAGCTGACTCCAGGGCTCCAGAGCTGGCCGCTGCCACTGTAGTTGTTCCTCCTGCGGCCTCACGGGGTAAACAACCCCCACTGAGCCTCACAGTGGCTTCACCGGATAAACAGCTTAAACATCTTTCACTGAGCCCTGCACCAGGCAGGGGGCTGAGCAGCTCCCCCAAATGCTAACACCTGAAAATCAGCACTCCTGCCCCAGAAGACCATCTAGATGGACAGGGGAAAAACAAATTATTGACCAAGCAGCACTGGAAAGTTCCAGGGGAAGTCGAGGGATTTACAGTATAAAGAATCAGAGGATACTCCACCTTATATTTTGTTTTTTGATTTCTGTTTGCTCCCCCCCCTTTTTTCTTTTCTTCTTTTTTTCTTTTCTTCTCTTTTTCTTCTTTTTTCTTTCTTCTTTTTTTCTTTTTCTTTCCTTCTTTCTCTTCTCTCTTCTCCTCCTTCTCCCAATAAAACTTGTTTTTGGCCACTCTGCACTGAGCAAAAAGACTAGAAGGAAAACCTCACTTCAAAAGAAAGAATCAGAAACAGTCCTCTCTCCCACAGAGTTACAAAATTTGGATTACAATTCAATGTCAGAAAGCCAATTCAGAAGCACAATTATAAAGCTACTGGTGGCTCTAGAGAAAAGCATAAAGGACTCAAGATACTTCATGACTGCAGAATTTAGATCTAATCAGGCAGAAATTAAAAATCAATTAAATGAGATGCAATCCAAACTAGAGGTCCTAATGATGAGGGGTAATGAGGTGGAAGAATGAGTGAGTGACATAGAAGACAAGTTGATGGCAAAGAGGGAAACTGAGGAAAAAAGAGACAATTAAGAGATCATGAGGATAGATTAAGGGAAATAAGTGACAGCCTGAGGAAAAAAAATCTATGTTTAATTGGGGTTCCCAAGGGCGCCAAATGGGACAGAGGTCCAGAATATGTATTTGAACAAATCATAGCTGAAAACTTTCCTAATCTGGGAAGGGAAATAGGCATTCAGATCCAGGAAATAGAGAGATCCCCCCCTAAAATCAACAAAAACTGTTCAACACCTCGACATTTAATAGGGAAACTTGCACATTCCAAAGATAAAGAGAAGATCCTTAAAGCACCAAGAGACAAGAAATCCCTGACCTTTATGGGGAGGAATATCAGATTAACAGCAGACCTCTCCACAGAGACCTGGCAGGCTTAAAAGGGCTGGCAGGATATATTCAGGGTCCTAAATGAGAAGAACATGCAGCCAAGAATACTTTATCCAGCAAGGCTCTCATTCAGAATAGAAGGAGAGATAAAGTTCTTTGAAGACAGGCAGGAACTGAAAGAATATGTGACCTCCAAACCAGCTCTGCAAGAAATTTTAAGGGAGACTCTTAAATTCCTCATTAAGAACAAGTCCAATGGAACAATCCACAAAAACAGGGACTGAGTAGGTATCATGATGACAGTAAACTCCTATCTTTCAATAATAACTCTGAACGTGAACGGGCTTAATGACCCCATCAAAAGGCACAGGGTTTCAGACTGGATAAAAAAGCAGGACCCATCTATTTGCTGTCTACAAGAGACTCATTTTAGACAAAAGGACACCTACAACCTGAAAATAAAAGGTTGGAGAACCATTTACCATTCAAATGGCCCTCAAAAGAAAGCAGGGGTAGCCATCCTTATAACAGATAAACTAAAATTTATCCCAAAGACTGTAGTGAGAGATGAAGAGGGACACTATATCATACTTAAAGGATCTATCCAACAAGAGGACTTAACAATCCTCAATATATATGCCCCGAATGTGGGAGCTGCCAAATATATCAATCAATTAATAACCAAAGTTAAGACATACTTAGATAATAATACACTTATTCTTGGTGACTTTAATCTAGCGCTTTCTATACTCGATAGGTCTTCTAAGCACAACATCTCCAAAGAAACAAGAGCTTTAAATGATACACTGGACCAGATGGACTTCACAGATATCTACAGAACTTTACGTCCAAATGCAAATGAATACACATTCTTCTCAAGTGCACATGGAACTTTCTCCAGAATAGACCACATACTGGTCACAAATCAGGTCTGAACTGATACCAAAAGATTTGGGATCGTCCCCTGCATATTCTCAGACCATAATACCTTGAAATTAGAACTAAATCACAACAAGAAGTTTGGAAGGATTTCAAGCACGTGGAGGTTAAGAACCATCCTGCTAAAAGATGAAAGGGTCAACCAGGAAACCGAGCCTCGGTGTCCATCGAAAGATGAATGGATAAAGAAGATGTGGTTTATGTATACAATGGAATATTACTCAGCCATTAGAAATTACAAACACCCACCATTTGCTTCAACGTGGATGGAACTGGACAGTATTATGCTGAGTGAAGTAAGTCAATCGGAGAAGGACAAACATTATATGTTCTCATTCATTTGGGGAATATAAATAATAGTGAAAGGGAATAGAAGGGAAGGGAGAAGAAATGTGTGGGAAATATCAGAAAGGGAGACAGAACATGAAGACTCCTAACTCTGGGAAACGAACTAGGGATGGTGGAAGGGGAGGCGGGTGGGGGGTGGGGGTGAATGGGTGATGGGCACTGAGGGGGGCACTTAACGGGATGAGCACTGGGTGTTATTCTGTATGTTGGCAAATTGAACACCAATAAATAATAAAATTTATTATTTTAAAAAAGAAAGAACTGGGGATCCCAGTTCAAAAATGAACTATTGGGACTCAAGATAAAAAGCTTTTGCACAGCAAAGGATACAGTCAACAAAACTCAAAGACAACCTACAGAATGGGAGAAGATATTTGCACATGCCGTATCAGATAAGGGGCTAGTTTCCAAGATCTATAAAGAACTTATGAAACTCAACATCCAAGAAACAAACAATCCAATCATGAAATGGGCAAAAGACATGAAGAGAAATCTCACAGAGGAAGACATAGACATGGTCAACATGCACATGAGAAAATGCTCTGCATCACTTGCCATCAGGAAAATACAAATCAAAACCACAATGAGATACCACCTCACACCAGTGAGAATGGGGAAAATTAATAAGACAGGAAACCACAAATGTTGGAGAGGATGCGGAGAAAGGGGAACCCTCTTACACTGTTGGTGGGAATGTGAACTGGTGCAGCCACTCTGGAAAACTGTGTGGAGGTTCCTCAAAGAGTTAAAAATAGATCTGCCTGACGACCCAGCAATTGCACTGTTGGGGATTTACCCGAAAAATACAGATGCAATGAAACGCCGGGACACCTGCACCCCGATGTTTCTAGCAGCAATGTCCACAATAGCCAAACTGTGGAAGGAGCCTCGGTGTCCAACGAAAGATGAATGGATAAAGAAAATGTGGTCTATGTATACAATGGAATATTACTCAGCCATTAGAAACACCAAATACCCACCATTTGCTTCAATGTGGATGGAACTGGAGGGTATTATGCTGAGTGAAGTAAGTCAATCGGAGAAGGACAAACATTATATGTTCTCATTCATGTGGGGAATATAAAAAATAGTGACAGGGAATAAAGGGGAAAGGAGAAAAAATGAGTGGATATATCAGAAAGTGAGACAGAACATGAAAGACTCCTAACGCTGGGAAGCAAACTAGGGGTGGTAGAAGAGGAGGTGGGCGGGGGGTGAATGGGTGGCAGGCACTGAGGTGGGCACTTGACAGGATGAGCACTGGGTGTTTTCTGTATGTTGACAAATTGAACACCAATAAAACATAAATTTATTTTAAAAATAAAGATAAAAAAAATTTTTTAAAAGCAATCTAATTCCTAAAACATTAGACTATGAAGAAAAATTATGAATTTTGTCCAAGACATAATAAAAAACTATAATCCAGATAGTACATTTTTATGATTAGAGAAACAACGTTCACAATTTTCGGACTGCCACCCTAGCAACAGGGAGTAAATTTACTCATGAGACAGTAATGAAGGACCCAGCTTCTATTGAACCTGATATTTTTAAGTGACATGTTGGATACTTGCATCTAAAGGGAATCTGGAAGACTGCCTATACCTCTTCCTCCGTGACTTTCATCACTGACGTTCCCAAAATCTGTGCACAAGGCAAAAAAAACAACAATGTGCCTTTAGGAAAAAAAAATCTTTGGGCCTTTTCTGCATCAGGTACTGTTGTAGGCACTTGGGTGGACACAGACAGTAGACAGGAAACATAAATACATAAATTACACTGTTCTACGATGATTAATTATTTCAAGCTCCCAAAATGATGCCAACCAGTTCACAAAAATTCCTTGGACTTTCACATCAGCTTGCCTTGTCCGAGCTGGCTCTGACACATCATGATATGAGAAACGAGGCAAGAATAATGCGGACAGCACAGAGGAAACGAGGCAAGAATGATGTGGGTAGCACAAGGGCACAATTCATATTGTGAATCTCATGGACAGGATGTAGGATGTGAGAGAGGAAGAAACCTAGGACAACTCCAAGGTAGATGATCCACATAAGTAGAAGTGGAATAAAGAAGTCTATAATGGAACACTGGAGTGGAGGGCCTGAGGTGGAGGGGAATCATTTTGTTTCCATAAGTTCAATTTGAGATGTCCATTAGACATGAAGTGAAAAGACAACACTGAAGGTTCAACCAGGAGTGGACTCAGGTAGGGGATCCCAGGCAGTGAGGTCACAGAGCCCAACAGAACTTGTAACCCCTGCAACCAGGCACCCACATTCTAGTGCAGCCCCACATCAGGCTCACTTGGCTAGAGACATCCGCTAGTGAAAGATGTTCTCTTGCTGCTTGCCTACTTCCCGGGGCTCTGGCTTCCAGAAACCCCAGGGACGCAGCTTTTTCACATGCCTAGACTTTGGTTCCACCGTCACACGCCATGCCTCAGGGCATTTGCCAGGCAGGACCCTAAGGTAATACAGAGCAGCCCAGGCCAGGCCACCTGTGCCAGCCATCCTGGGCAGCCCCATACCCTCCTCTTCAGTTTCAGGGAACCAGGGATGTGTGGGCAGGTCCCATCCAGGCTGCAGGAGGTTGCAGGGCAGCAGGTTCCCTGGTGATCCCTCCATGGTCACACTGATATCATGGTGGGCAGGGTGGAAAGAGGATTCCTGAGGTGCCTCTTACCCATCCCAGAGTTAACTAAAGGTCCTAGAGCTGCATTCTTTTTCTCTCCTTGGGGGAGGTGTGTGCTGACTCTGGTGTGGTGTGTCTGGAATGGAGTCAGCTGGGTGTGCGGACCAGCCAAGGCAGCCAGACTGGGTGCTGAAGCCTCCTGCCTGGCTGCCAGGCACTGTCTTTACAGAGCTCCACACAGGACATGGGGCAGGAGTGGGAGGAAGAGATCCTCTGCTCCACCTCTTTGAGGAATGGGAAAGTGCCCTGCATAGCTAACAGGGGCCAGTGTGGTCTCAAGGTGAGTGCAGAGGCTGGGGACACCCCACACGCAGGGCCCCAATGCAGCAGGAAGGGCCCCGGGTCGCAGAAGCCAGGTTGCTACTCCCCTGGGCTCCCCCCTAGACTCCTGCTCCTACAGGAGTCTGGATTCCCCCTCCTCCCCAAACTTGCCCCCATGGCCCTGTGCACAGATTTGTATGAATATCAGAATAGAGCCTTCAGGGAATCCCTGGTTGCAGAGTGGTTTAGTGCCTGCCTTCTGCCCAGGCCCTGATACTGGAGTCCTGGGATGAGATCTGCCTCGGGCTCTCTGCATGAGGCCTGCTTCTACCTCAGTCTGTGTCTCTGCCGCTCTCTGTCTTTCTCAGTCTCTCTGTGTTTCTCATGAATAAATAATAAAACTTTAAAGAAAGAGAGCAACTTCACACCATGTCTCATCCCACGCGGTCTCCAGTAGTTTGCACTGCGCTATGCTTTCTCCTAACTGGTGCTCCCAGGAGGCCTCATTGGCCTGAGAGTCCTTCCCCACCTTCTCCAAGACTTGAGCAGGGACCTGGTGAGTTGGGAGACTTTTTCCCAAAAGGACACGGGGCTCACTGTACTATGTTAATTGCTCTGCAGTTAGGTTTTGAAGGAGCACATCCCTGCCCCCCCTCCCCGGGTTCAGGCACAGGGGCCTCGTGTGCTGCACAACATTTCAGAAGGCCAGGTGGTTCCCACAGCCATTGAGCCCTTCACTGATGCACGACTTTGATGTGATTCCCTTCTGTTGCCAAATCACAGTGCAGTGCTGAACATCCTGCAGCCCTCATACCCTGAGCACTCCACCTAAGGAAAAGTCTTGTGTTGGCACCTCAAGAGTGGGACATGGGGTTAGAATTCGAGGGGTGAAGCCATTAATGCAGGGAGGTGCTGTCAAAACTCAGCTGACAAATGATACTAACCTCTCCCACTTGAGAGTCTTGTATTGATCCAAAAAATTTTAAAAATTTATCCTCTAAGATTATTTATTTACTGAATTGTTCATTCGTTTGTTTGTTGTTTGTTTGTTTGTTTTTGTTCAAGAGACAGAGAGCAGGGAGTAGCAGGGGGAGACTCAGGATCCTCAAGCAGACTCTGCCCTAAGTGTGGAGCCTGCCAGGGGCTGGATCTCAGGATGCTGAGATCATGATCTAAAACCAAGATCAGATGCTAAGTGACTGAGCCCAGGCATCTTGCCCCATTTTCCTGCTGTGGGGACTCCTGCCGCACCCAAGCACTGAGAACTAGGGGCTTTGGTCTGCGCTCCAACTCCCAGCCCTCCTGATGGCTACAGTGCAGGCTGCATGTCTCCTTTGTTCCACCTTAGGGTGAAAGCGCCTCAAGCACGAGGAGAAATCAGACCTGCCTGGTGAGGCCCAGCCAGGTTGAGCTGCTGGAGGACCAAGTACAATGCCTCGTGCCCACTTTGTTGTGCAGAGACATCATCTACATCTCCAGTTTCCTGGATACACAGGATTTGGCACCTCCCAAGAGGTGCTGGACATGCTGTTTACAAAGTGAGTACCCTGACCCTCCACAGCCCAGTGGGATGGGCCACCTACTGGTTGGGAGTCATGGGAATGTTCCTGAACTTCTTGGAACCTCCATCTGCTCCTCTGACTGGAATAGAGTCACACAAGGCCTAGTTGTACCCTGCAGGGAAAGTACCCCCAGAGCTTGGCCATGTGGCAGGTCAGCTAGAGGGGCTGTGGTTGTGCTCATCAGTCGTCGTTCTCCCCATGACGAAGCGTGTCCCTCATCCCCAACCATTACCATGGTCTTGAGCTGGGCTGTTTTCCCAATTGAAAAGGAGGTTTGAGAGTCCATCTGGGGTCTGTGTCCTGGGGCAACCAGAGTAGGGATCTCTGGGAAGAGCAGGGAGCCCCAGGCCCATTCAGATATCGGCCTTGGGCCTGGCCAGAGCCCTTTCACTCCTCAAGCATTCAGGAAGCCCCAGCAGGTGCAGGCGCTTCTCCAGGGGTGGCCCCATGCACAAAGCTGACTGCACCCCAGGGATCCGGACTAGTCAGGAGTCAAAGGGTGACAGCAGCTATGATGAGAGGTCACGTCCACAGGACGTTTCATGTGATGCCCCCCTGCCTTCCTCGAGATAGGGATGCAACTTCCCTTCCTGTGTTGAGATGGAGGGAGTCCTAGAGCAGTGGAAAATGTGAGTGAGCTCTGGCTAATGCAGGAGGGCCTTCCCTCTCCAAGAGGGCAGTGAGGGGGCTGTGAGTCGGAGGGGCTGCTGGACCCTCATCCCACACATCTGCAATTCCTGTGACAGGTTAAAGGTCTAAGGGCTCCTCAGGAGAAGAGGAAAGGAGAGCTGTGGATGGGGTGTGGGCTTTGTTGGATAGCAGTTGGGACCTTTAAGGGAATCCTTCCCTGCACCCATCCCCTCATTACCCTCTTTCTATACCAAATCTGGGACCCAGAGCAAAGCAGATGGGGAGCATCACACTCACCAATCTGGTGGCATCTGGACCTGAGTGCTCAGTAGGTGCTCAGGAGAGCCAGTGAGGGCTCAGGGACCAGATGGCCCTTGCCCCATGGGATATTAGAGACAGTGGAAGGACACCCACTGGTGGCCACTCCTGAGTGAGGCAGTGAAGGGAAGGTGGCCATACCAGGAGGGTCCTTGCAATGCCTGGCAAGACACGGAGCCCATTTGCTCCCTCCTCACTTGAATATTCCCAGAGCAACAGCGTGAACAGTGAGGCCAATGACAGGCCAGACACCCCTCCTCCCTGGCCGCGGGCAGGTGGATTCAAGGGGCAAGTGGGCAGTGAGCCAGACTGAGGAGGGAGTCCCACTTCCCCAGGAAAGATAGGGATGTCACACCACTGGTCATGGACTCCCACTCACAGAGGCTTCATGCCAGCCCCTCCTCAATGAGCAGGCCTGTGTCAGGCAGGACCGCCAGATACCAGGTGGACAAGGAACAGGACTGGCCTCTGACAGCCACAAGTGGGAGGCCTGGGGGCCCCAGTTCCTACAGGGCTTCCCTGGGACACCTGTGTGTGAGGGAGCCCTGTCTTCTGATGCCTCTGCTGAACCTGTCCATCGCCAGGGCCGTCTCCTCTATCCTGGATGCCTGGCTGAAACATATTCAGAGAATTTTCACCAACCACCAGAATTTCCTTGGCTGACAAAGCTGGCATACACAAGGCTGAACATACCAGGCTCAGACATGGAGCAGCATGCCCAGAGTCTTCTCACACAGTTCTCACACCTCAAGCCAGCAGAGCCAGAGGCTGGAGGTAAGGAGAACTGGGGGTGGCTGAGGTGGGACAGGCTGGGCCACACAGATCAAACCTCCGTGGAGCTTGCTGGGAGCATTGAGTAGGCTCATACCCCATCACCATGGCCTGCAGTCTGTGGAAACCTCCCAGGGACTGTTTCGTAGACTCACACTCGTTGAGTGGTGGGAAGACTGTCCTTGATTTGGGAGAGATGTGGAAAGTCCATTCTGGTGATGATACTTTGTCTTGGAGCTACAGCTTCAACCCCCGAGCAACATCCTGAACCACCTAAACAGCCTGCCCAGGCTCCTACCGTGGGGCCAGCTGAAGCTTCTGGGCCTGACCTGTTCGAGCCGGGCATGGCAGTTGGTGCTGAGTGCTTGGCCCGAGTCAAAATGCCAGCAACTGAGTCCAAGTCAATGCATATCATGGTCACACCTCTGATTCATTACCCCAACCTTGAGGAGCCACCTGCACCCTTGGCCACCCTGTAAGAAGAGCATGCCCCAGTGCCCACAATCCAGGTCCCCAACATGCCAAAGCATCAGTCAGCCTCAGTTGAGCAACCAGCTTCAATCCCCAAGTAACATCCTGAACCAAGTCAGGACGCCATCCCAGCTACTACTATGGGGCCCGATAAACCTTCAGAGCCTGAGGTGATCAAACCTGCCAATGTTCCCGGAGATGAGTGTTTGGGTTGAGCTGCAATGCCAGCTGCTGAGTCCAAGCCAATGCACATAGTGGTCACACTTCTGATTCACTTTCCCGACCTGGATGAGTCACCTGTACCCTTGGCCACCCCAGAGGAACAAGAGGCCCCACTGCCTGCTATGGAAGTCCCTGACATAAACATACAGCCACTTGCCTCTGGTGAGCAACGACCCTCAGTCCCCAAGCAACATCCCGAACCATGTCAAGAGACCACCCCAGCTCCTAAGGTGGGGCCTGATGAAGCTTCTGGACCTGAGGTGGTTGAGCAGGTCACGGCTGCTGGAGCTGAGTGCTTGGCCCAAGCCGATGCACGTGGTGGTCACACCTCTGATTCACTGTCCCGACCTGGAGGAGCCACCTGCACCCTTGGATGCCCCGGAGGAGGAGCAGGCCTTAGGGCCAGCAATCAGGGTCCAAGAAGTACTGGAGCGGCCAACAGACTCAGTGGAGCAACCAGCATCAGCCACTGAGCAACATCCTGAACCACCTCAAGAGCCCACCCAAGCTCCGACCTCAGGGCCAGCTGAAGCCTATGGGCCTGAGCTGTTTGAGCCAGGCACAGCAGTTGGTGCTAAGTACTTGGCCTGAGCCAAGATGCCAGCTCCCGAGTCGAAGCCAATTTACATGGCAGTCACACTGCTGATTCACTGTCATGACCTGGAGGAGCCAACTGGACCCTTGGCCACCCTGGGAGAAAAGCTCACCCTGGTGCCTGCTATTGAGGTCCCAGACATGCCAAAGCAGTCACCTGCCTCAGTGGAGCAACCAGATTTGGTCCCTGAGCAATATCCTGAACCACCTCAAGAGTCCACCCCAGGTACTACTATGGGGCCAGCTGAAACTTCTGGGACTGAGGTGTTCGAGCTGGACACGGCTGCTGGAGCTGAGTGTGTCGCCCAAGTCGAGATGCCACCTGCTGAGTCGAAGCAAATACATGTGGTGGTCACACAGCTGCTTCACTGTCCCGACCTAGGGGAGTCACGTGCGCCCTTGGCTACCCCAGAGGAGGAGCAGGACCTGGAGC
Source organism: Canis lupus dingo (assembly GCF_003254725.2). Taxonomy (NCBI): domain Eukaryota; kingdom Metazoa; phylum Chordata; class Mammalia; order Carnivora; family Canidae; genus Canis; species Canis lupus. Next base: position 22,080,908 of record NC_064258.1, on the reverse strand, counting down.
CTGCAATCAAGGTCCCCCACATGCTGGAGTAGCCACCTGCCTCCGTGGAGAAGCCAGCTTCGGGCCCTGAGCAACATCCTGAACCACGTCAAGAGATCTCCGCAGCCACTACTCTGGGGCCTGCTGAAGCTTCAGGACCTGGGGTTATCGAGCCAGTCCCGGCTGCTGGAGCTGAGTGCTTAGCACGAGCTGCAATGCCAGCTGCTGAGTCCAAGCCAATGCACGTGATGGTCACACCTCTGATTCACTGTCCCGAGGAGCCACCTGCACCCTTGGCCACCCTGGAAGAAGAGCTTGCGCCTGTGCCCACTATCAAGGTCCCCGACATGCTAAGGGAATCACCTGCCTCAGTGAGCCACCAGCTTCAGTCCCTGAGCAACATCACGAACGATGTCAAAAGACCACCATAGCTACTACTGTGGGGCCTGCTGAAGCTTCAGGACCTGGGGTGATCGAGCCAGTCATGGCTGCTGGAGCTGAGTACTTGCCAGCTGCTGAGTCTGAGCCAATGCACGTAGTGGTCACACCTCTGATTCACTGTCCTGACCTGGAGGAGCCACTTGCTCCCTTGGCCACCCTGGAAGACGAGCACGCCCCGGCGCCCATTACCGAGGTCCCCGACATGCCAAAGCAGCCACCAGCCTCAGTCGAGCAGCCAGCTTTGGCCCCTGAGCAACATCATGAATCTCGTCAAGAGCCCTCCCCAGCTACTACTGTGGGGACTGGTGAACACTCAGGGCCTGAAGTGATTGAACCTGTCATGGCTGCAGGAGCTGAGTGCTTGGCCCGAGCCGAGATGCCAGCTGCTGAGTCAAAACCAATGCACTTAGCGGTCAGAACCCTGATTCACTGCCCCGACGTGGAGGAGCCACCTGCACCCTTGGCTGCCCCCAGATGAGCAGGCCTTAGGGCCAGCAATTGAGGTCCACGAAGTACTGGAGCAGCCAACAGACTCAGTAGAGCAACCTGCGTTGGCCATTGAGCAACATCCTGAACCACCTCAAGAGCTTGCCCGAGCTCCGACCTCAAGGCCAACTGAAGCTTATGGGCCTGAGCTGTTCGAGCCAGGCACAGAAGTCGGTGCTGTGTGCTTGGCCCGAGCCGAGATGACAGCTCCTGAGTCCAAGCCAATTTACATGGCAGTCTCACCTCTGATTCACTGTCCCCACCTGGAGGAGCCACCTGGACCATTGGCCACCCTGGAAGAAGACCACGCCCTGGCACCCGTTTTCGAGGTCCCAGACATGCCAAAGCAGCCACCAGCCTCAGTGGAGCAACCAGATTCAGCCCCTGAGCACCATCCGGAATCACGTCAAGAGCCTGCCCCAGGGGAATCCCTGGGGGGCTCAGCAGTTTAGCGCCTGCCTTTGGCTCACAGCACAATTCTGGAGTCCTGGGATCGAGTCCCCCATGCCCGTCAGGCTCCCAGCATGGAGCCTGCTTCTCCCTCTGCCTGTGTCTCTGCCTCTCTCTCTCACTATGTCTATCATGAAGAAATAAATAAAATCTTAAAAAAAAAAAAAAAAAGAGCCCTCCCCAGCTACTACTATGGGGCCCAACGAACACTCAGGGCCTGAGGTGATCGAACCTGTCACAGCTGCTGGAGCTGAGTGCTTGGTCCGAGTCGAGATGCGAGCTGCTGAGTCCACGCCAATGCACGTAGTGGTCACACCTCTGATTCACTGTCCCGACCTGGAGGAGCCACCTGCACCCTTGGCCACTGTGGAAGAAGAGCTTGCCCCGGCGCCCACTATCAAGGTCCCTGACATGCCAAAGGAATCAGCTGCCTCAGTGGAGCAACCAGTTTCAGCCCCTGAGCAATAGCATGAACCATGTCAAGAGGCCACCACAGCTACTACTGTGGGGCCTGCTGAAGCTTCAGGACCTGAGGTGATCGAGCTGGTCATGGCTGCTGGAGCTGAGTGCTTAGCACGAGCTGCAATGCCAGCTGCTGAGTCCAAGCCAATGCACATAGTGGTCACACTTCTGATTCACTTTCCCGACCTGGATGAGTCACCTGTACCCTTGGCCACCCCAGAGGAAGAAGAGGCCCCGCTGCCTGCTATGGAAGTCCCTGACATGAATATACAGCCACCTGCCCCTGCCAGCTACGACTCTCATTCCCCAAGCAACATCCTGAACCATGTCAAGTGCCCACCCCAGTTCCTACTGCAGGGCCTGCTGAAGCTTCAGGGCCAGTGGTGATTGAGCAGGTCATGGCTGCTGGATCTGAGTGCTTGGCACGAGCCGAGATGCCACTGCTGAGTCAAAGCCACTGCAGGTGGTGGTCACAAATCTGATATACTATCCTGACCTGGAGGAGCCACCTGCACCCTTGGTCCCTCCAAAAGTGGATCAGGCCCCAGTGCCCACTTTCGAGTTCATCGATGGGCCAGTACAGCCACCTGCCTTTTTGGAGCAGCCAGCCTAGGCCCCCAAGCAGCAGCTCATCATAGCTGCAGCCCAACGGAAGGCTTCCCCCCCCTTCTCATTGCACTTTTTCTAATTTTTGTGGTTTTCATAAACCTCTATAATGGCTTCATGAATTTTGTTTTTAATAAAGGATAAATTAACTTCGTACAAAAATTTACTCTGATGCTTTTAAATTATACATCGTGGTACTTTAGGTCCATTCCCAGTGTCGCACAGGTGAAACTAGAAGGTTCCTGGGCCACATTTCCACCACAGAGACAGCTGACTTCTGACCATCCTGCTCATGCTCTCCCTGCTGTCCCTGCAGCCCCTGCCTCTCTGTCTCTGTGGCTTTTCCTCCTCGTGGGATGTGCGTGTGCCTGGTGTCCTCGGTGTGGCCTCCTGTCTCTGCCGCAGACACGAGAGCAACTCATCAATTTCCCAATAGTTAAGAAACATATCATTTTTATTTCAAAGCCATATTCCTGAGTGAACAAAGATCATGTGAAGCCCCCAAATGAAATATTTTTATTATCCAGGATAGGGTTCCCTTGATGTAATGTGTCAGGTAATAAAGTGAGGTTTAAGGTTTCAGACAGATGATATTTACTTAATAAAATGAGGATTCCAATAGAAAGAAAAAAGGACATTTACCTTCTACCAAGGAATAATTGCCCATTGCGTGCGGTTGGGTCCTCCAGGCCTGAAATTGGTAACCCCTAACGATACCCACACGCCTGTTTTCATCACCACAGGTTTCATGATAGCCAACGGGGCATGCTAAGGGAGGTGAATCAGAAAGGGAAAAGACAAGTACCACATGAGTACACATATATGTGGAATCTAAAACATACAAAACCCCCCGGCAAACAAAATACAAGACAACAAAAACACAAAGACCTCAACTCATAGATACAGAAAACATATACGTGGTTGCCAAGGTAAGGGGTGGGACGTGGACCAAATATGTAAGAAGACAGAAACTTATAATAATTTAAAAAAGAGAGAGAGAATATCACGAAGGAACCTGGAGAGTAAATATCACTTCAATATATTAACTTCTAGCTTCCTATTACCCCGGGTTCCTTAGTTAATTCATTCTACAGCATCCAATTCTTCGGACCTACCGGGAATCCTCATGATGACACTGTAGTACTATTTGAGATGAGCTGGTTATTTAGAAAGCGTTTCATATCTCTAATGACAGAGTCCTTAGCACCTGGGCGTGTGAGTCTTTAGGTATTCCTATAGGGTTTGAAGTGTAACTATGTAACCAAAACTTCCCTAGATCAAAGTGCAGTTTCCTGAGTCTTGATATAAGTACACATCAGTAAAACAATCAATGTAGGTAAGGTAATGCACAGGTACCCACCACCCCGAAATGATTTGTCCTGCTTGTTTTGCAGCCCATGGTTAGCTCCAGGTGTGACTTCTCCTGGTCCCTAGAGAATTACGCTTTCCTCAGGGAAAAGAGTTTTCTACAGAGTGGGAGAGCTGCTTGACTTTGTTGTTCTGTATCGCTAGGACTTCATAATAGAGGCACCTGGGTGGCTAAATCATTTGAACACCCAAGTCTTGATTTCAGCTTAGGGCATGAACTCAGGGTCATGAGATCAAGCCCAGCATCAGGCTCCATGCTGTGGGTGGAGACTACTAGGGATTTTCACACCTCTTCTGCCTTTCCAGACTCGCCCCCTGCCACCACCACTCACACTCACTTGTCATTTTCTCTCTGCCTCTCTCAGAAATTGTTTTTAAAAAGTATAGATTGAAAAGAGCTGACCAGAAAGTTCCAAGGCCTTTCCTGGAGGACAAACCGTTCGCTGACAGCTTACAGGCCCTCGCCCATCTGTGCTGGAAACACCCTGAGCAGCATGAGTGAGAATCCGTTGTGAGAGTGGTAGCCCAAAGGGAAAAGGAAAGAGACTGACTGGACTGACTCCATTGATATGAATATGCTCAGTTAAGATCTGGGATTATAAAGGAATGCCCTGACCACTTGTACATAGTATTGATATTCTGGACCCTACACTGGGTCTCTAAGGTCCAAATGCTGGGATCTCCTTGGTATACTGTCACGGAAGTCAGGAAGAGGTCAGGAAGCAAAGCATCAGGAATGCTGAACAGGATCAGTGATGGGTGCAGTCTGCTCGGCCATCCCCGACCGTGCTTGCTGAGGGACACAGCAACTCATGCACTGCCTTCATCAGCACACTTGAGGAAGCATTGCTACAGGAGTCGCCAGTGTCCTTGATGAGCTCTGTGGGAGCTGTCTCCTTCGCTGCAGGAGAGGATGGGAGGTGAAGAGTGGCAGGGGCTGATGCCTCGACCAGCAGAGACAAGGTGAATCCAGTCACACAGTAAGCCACAGGACAGAATGGTAACCAGAGGATGTGGCCCTGAGGGCTGTGGGCTGTCAGATAGTTGATCAGGTCTGTCCGGATTGAAAGTGTTGGGCAGTGTACCAGAAAAAAATAAATGTCTAGATACAATAGTCACTAGGGCAAGGAGCCACAATCTCTTCCCCTGTCATGAGCCCTAAGCCACTATGTGTCTCTGAGCCCCTAGACTGAGGGAGAGATTGGAGCCCTTTGGGGAATTACCCTACAACCTCCTCGATGTGTGCCATGCATCTCTGCCACCACCCCAAGCTTTCCCCAAATGTCACCAAAGAGACAGAACTTTACCAGTGGGACCAACTCTGGACAAAAGGGAAACAACACTACATTTTCTGGGAACTCTTATAGAATGATTCTGAACATATGCTGGTGCCCAAAGGCCAGAACTATTACAAGTCCTGCCCAACTGTTGGAGTAGGGGCTCTGGGAGGTGTGCAAAGAGAAGGAGCCTTGACCCACATTGAACTGCTGGCCACAGAAATCTGAATAAATCATAGCTTACTGAAGTTCATTTCATTTTCTCTAAAGTAAGAACAAGGTCTGATTTCCCTCTCTCAGAGGGCTGTTATCAAACGATGGAAGTTGTCTATTATATGCTATCAAATGATACAAGTCTTTATGCCACATATGGAACAAACATGAAAAGAGACAGCATAATTTTTAAAAAGACCTGTAAATGGCCTGGCAGTTCTGGTCCCTCCCTCCTGGACCCTCATGCAGCTGCAGGTCCAGCTGCTCAGTGTCAGACCAACAACATGCCACCAAGAAATACCACCGCCCCAAGAACCCTATGTCTTCTCTTCTGATCCATGGCCACCTGCCTCTCAGCCACTGGGCTGCTGAGGAGGACACGGGATTCTCCAGGAACATCGTGGGGCACTTAGGGGCTTCCCAGGTTGAACCCAGAAGGCCCGCTCCTTTCCCTACCAATTGCTACACTCGCAAAGCCCAGTCATTTTCCTTTGCTAAGCTTTGGTCACAGCAAACATTTCTTCCACTCTGAAGTCCTACCCTCCAGGACTACCCCGACGACGACTGATTAAATCACTCAAAAATAAGAACATCAACAAGAAGGGCAAGGTGGAGGACGAATCTGTGCGAGGCGTCTGATGTGGGAACTTGGCAAAGAGGCAGGAAAGGCTCAGAGGACATGGCTTCTGCTATTTCAGCACCTTCCACTTTGGGAAATCACCCGGGGAGCTGCGGACGCTGCAGCCCTAACCGGCAGGAGCTGGCGTGTGGCTCCCACGGCGCCGGGCAGGGCCTGCCCACCCCTGCCTGGCCAGGTGCACACCCTGGCGGGGAGGGCGACCCGGGCGTGGGCACCGAACCCTGGCCGCAGAGGGGGACGCGGGCAGCTGGCCGCCCGGATGGCGAAACCCAGGGACACGGCTGTGGCCTGTGGCGGCAGCACCTCGAGTCACACAGGGCTCTCAGCACAACAGCAAAGTGTTTCCTGCCACGCTCTTCTCCCTGGGATCCATACTGTGTAACCGGTTGGCTCGGTTTTTGAAAATCATGCTCTTGGTTCATAAAAATCTATTACAGTGGCGACAGTGCTAGGAAAACTGATGATAAAAGGTTAAAAAAAAAAAATCCAAAGAACTTTACACTTGGGAAGTAAGCCTTTCGGGAATAACAATGAGCAGAGCTGATGAGTTTCTTTGGAAGAAAAATAAGTTCTAATTCATCAATTTTTTAAAAAGGCAACCGAAAAGAAATGACAATATGTATCGGTGATACAAGTTTCTTTTTTATTTTACATAATTGAGAACCACCAGAGACAGGTTTAATTTGCCATTTTAGAACAAAATTTCAATGTCTGCTTGTTAGATGCTACAATATTTTTTCTAGCTACCCGCTGTGTGAGGAAGAGAGGAAACAGGCGGTGCTCATAGAGACAGTGACAAAAATTCTGCACTTAACAGGCACTACACTGATTACTGGCCACTGGAGTAATAGTGTCAATGGCATTACAGATGAACAGCAAGGGGACTCGGGTGACAGAGTCTGAGCCTTTTCTTTTTTTAAGATTTTATTTATTTATTCATGAGAATACACAGAGAGGAGAGAGAGAAGCAGAGACACAGGCAAGGGAGAAGCAGGCCCCACGCAGGGAGCCCGACGTGAGACTCGATCCCAGGTCTCCAGGATCATGCCCCGGGCTGAAGGTGGCACTAAGCCGCTGAGCCACCCGGGCTGCCCGAGTCTGAGCTTTTAATGCCTCCAGAGTGTGCTGACCCAAATGCAAGTTTGTCCAAATCAACGCTGTCGGCTGAAAATGCTCATTACAAATTAACTTGACAATTATTCCAATCACCTCCAATCAGGACATTGGTGACTGGGATAGAGGATAAAATCTTATTAACTGCTCTTCAACACACCGAACTACTTTCAAATTTATGGAGAATCTTACATCTAAGTATATGCATATAAGTTATGTTCTTGTAGATTTTGCTGTCTATACTCTGAAGCTTTATTATTAGATAAATATGTACTTAGGATGGATATATATTTCTCATGAATCGATCCACTTGTCATTATGAAACATCTCACTTTATACCTGATAGCATTTCCTTTTTTATGAAGTTAACTTTGATATTAATATATAGGCATAGCTTGGAGATTTTATCAGTTCCATTCTAGACCTTTCCAATAAAGTAAGTCAAATGAATTTTTTGGTTCCTAGTGAATATAAAAGTTATCTTTACACTGTACTATAGTCTATCAAGAGAGCAATATCACGTCTAAAAAACAATGTTCAGGGACACTTGGGTGGCTCAGTGGTTGAGTGCCTGCCTTCAGCCCAGGGCATGATCCTGGAGTCCCCGGATCAAGTCCTGCGTCATGCTCCCTGCATGGAGCCTGCTTCTCCCTCTGCCTGTGTCTCTGCCTCTCTCTCTGTGTCTCTCATAAATAAATAAAATCTTTAAAAAAGAAAAAAACCAATGTGCATACTTTCATTAAAAAACACTTTGTTGCTACAAAATGTTAACCATCATCTGAGCTTTCAACAAGTCATAACCACTGATCACAGATCACGATAACAAATTAAGAATAAGGAAAAACTTGGCTGAGCCCAGTGCCAGGAGCCTTAGCAGGAGCCAGAGACCCCTCGCCCAGGGGACAAGCTGCATAGCAGCTGGCATCCGCCAGGGGAGGGGTAATTGTAGCAGCTGGAGCCAGGGGCTGAGTGGACCCCCAAGGCTAAGTTCCCAATGAAAGTGAGCACACAGAGCAGCAGCCCCTGGTAGGGCACAGGTGCCTTCATCACTACACCTGGACCTGGGCTTCCTGTGCTCCCAGCCTCTGTGGACTTGCACTGCCTCAGTTGCTGCTGGGGCTGCTGGTGTGCACTCAGATCACCCAACAGTACCACCAGTACCTGGCCTTTGCCTGGGTCATGCTCATTTCTGTCTTCTTCTGGCTGGTGACAATCATCTTCATCACCTGCTCTGCTGCCCTTGAGCTGATGTTCCTAAAGGGCATCCCACTGAATAACCAGTGTACAGCTGTCACTTTTTTTGCATTATTAGTGATGATTGCCTATGGAGTGAGTGCTTTCTTCAGCTTCACGGAAACCACCTATGCCATGGCCCACCTTGGGGCTGAAGACTGTAGCCAGGTCCCTGTGTGGGGCAGCCAGCAAGCCCATAGCCTGAGACCTTTGTGGAGTCAGCCTGGAAGGCTTGCTCTGCTCTGCTCAGATCATCAGACTTAGGTTCACCCGGTAGTCCTAAGGAATCGGGATCCATCCTCTGGCTTGGCACAAGTCTGCATGCACATGGGCTGGAAATAGGCCAACTGCCAAGACCACCTGCACATCCTCATATTTAGTGGAAGGTGAGGGGGCATACAGGACTCTCAGTGTCTTGGCTTTATCTTTAGAAGACTACAGTGTCCAACGTGGGGCTCAGACTTCTTTTTTTTTTTTTTTTTAAACTTTTATTTATTTATGATAGGCACACAGTGAGAGAGAGAGAGAGAGAGAGAGAGAGAGAGGCAGAGACACAGGCAGAGGGAGAAGCAGGCTCCATGCACCAGGAGCCCGACGTGGGATTCGATCCCGGATATCCAGGACCGCGCCCTGGGCCAAAGGCAGGCGCCAAACCGCTGCGCCACCCAGGGATCCCGGGGCTCAGACTTCTCATCAACACTAAATACACTAACAAGGACTCCAGACCAGCAGCCCTTGACCCACTGTAGAATCAGCCTAACAAACACCTGTGTGTATCTTCGTCACCTCCAGGACTGCAGAGAAGGCTCTTGGATCCCGTGGGATTCCTTAAAACACAATTCTGATTCAACTCTCCCCCAAGCCAACAGGCTGCTTCTAGGGAGATGTTTGTGGAAAGAGGGTAATGATTTCTGACAGCATGATCTTCCTTTCCTACATTTTAAAGATATCAATTATTTAAAGCAATGGATTTTAACCAGCTTCTCAGTGACAAAAAAATCTGTCCAGGTTTCCCTCCCTCATCTAAGCCCTTGATTATAATATTATAATATTCCCTTTGGATAGCAATGCCAACTGCTTCCCTGACACTGTTGATTAGGCACTCATATGTGAAAAAGAGAGGGAATCAAGACCTTGCCTGGTAAGTTGTCCTGTGCTTGTTGGTGATTTTCTTCTCTTGGGGATTTTTAGGGGTTTTTTTTATTTTTTGTTTTTTTTTTTTTTTTTTTTTTTTTTTGCTTTTTTACAAAAATAAAGATGGAAGAACATATTTGGGAGAAAAAATGAAAAAGTTTGAAATATTGCAAGAAGTACCAAAATGTGATGCAGAGACATGAAATGAGCAAAGAGTGTCGGAAAAACAATGCCAGCAGACTTGCCCAATGCAGGGTTGCCACAAACATCCAATCTGTAAAAAAATTTGCAGTATCTGTGAGCACAATAAGTGATATGCCTGGAATAGATTCAGAATTCTTTTGATTAGTATTCACATGGCACACATTTCCCCATTTATCTTTTTAAAAAGCACAGTTTTTTCTTTTTGCAGAGCATTAAAAAATTTTGTTATGATATGTAAAATTCACCCATTTAAGTGAACATTTGTATGAGTTTTGACAAATGCATGATGCCATGTAACCACTGTTAATAACAGATATAGAGCATTTCCATCAACCTCCAAAATTCCTTCCTGCTTCTTTGTAGTCAAGATCTCCCTCTATCCCCAACCTCTGGCAAACACTGATGAGTTTCTATACCTGGTTATTTGCCTAACATAGATGTCATATAAATGGAATTATAGAGTATGTAGCCTTTTGGGTCTGGCTTCTTTCACCTATAATGAGGCCTCTGAGTATCACCCATGATATTGTTTGAATACTATTACAATAAACCACAGAAAGCTAGTAACTTAACACAATCAAAAATTTCTTTTTTACCCAGTTAACAGGTACCTGAGTGGGTTCCTGGCTATCAGGAAAAGGGGTGATTGCTAGAATTCATACAGCAATTCGGCAATCTGGCAGGTTTCAAAATCAATGCCCAGAAATCAGTGGCATTTCTATACACTAACAATGAGACTGAAGAAAGAGAAATTAAGAAGTGAATCCCATTTACAATTGCACCCAAAAGCATAAGATACCTAGGAATAAACCTAACGAAAGAGGTAAAGGATCTATACCCTAAAAACTACAGAACACTTCTGAAAGAAATTGAGGAAGACACAAAGAGATGGAAAAATATTCCATGCTCATGGATTGGAAGATTTAATATTGTGAAAATGTCAATGCTACCCAGGACAATTTACATGTTCAGTACAATCCCTATCAAAATACCATGGACTTTCTTCAGAGAGATGAAACAGATAATCTTAAGATTTGTGTGCAATCAATGAAATGCTGGAACACCTGCACCCCAATGTTTATAGCAGCAATGTCCACAATAGCCAAACTGTGGAAGGAGCCTCGGTGTCCATCAAAAGATGAATGGATAAAGAAGATGTGGTTTATATATACAATGGAATATTACTCAGCCATTAGAAATGACAAATACCCACCATTTGCTTCGACGTGGATGGAACTGGAAGGTATTATGCTGAGTGAAGTAAGTCAATTGGAGAAGGACAAACAGTATATGGTCTCATTCATTTGGGGAATATAAAAAATAGTGAAAGGGAATAAAGGGGAAAGGCGAAAAAATGAGTGGGAAATATCAGAAAGGGAAGCAGAACATGAGAGACTCCTAACTCTGGGAAACGAACTACGGGTGGTGGAAGGGGAGGTGGGCGGGGGGTGGGGGTGATTGGGTGACGGGCACTGAGTTGGACACTTGACAGGATGAGCACTGGGTGTTATTCTTTCGTTGGCAAATTGAACACCCATAAAAAATAAATTTATAAAAATAATAAAAAAAAAGATTTGTGTGCAATCAGAAAAGACCCTGAATAGCCACGGGAAGATTGACTAAGAAAACCAGAGCCAGGGGCATCACAATGCTAGATTTCAAGTTGTACTAAAAAGCTGTGATCATCAAGACAGTGTGGTACTGGCACAAAAACAGAAACATAGAACAATGGAACAGAACAGAGAACTCTATGGTCAACTAATGGTCGACAAAGCAGGAAAGACTATCCACTGGAAAAAGGACAATCTCTTCAATAAATAGAGCTGGGAAAATTGGACAGCCACGTGCACAAGAATGAAACTAGACCATTCATTCTCTTACACCATACACAAAGGTAAACTCAAAATGGATGAAAGATCTAAATGTGAGACAAGAATCCATCAAAATCCTGCAGGAGAACACAGGCAACACCCTTTTTGAACTTGGCCACAGCAACTTCTTGCAAGATACATCCATGAAGGCAAGGGAAACAGAAGCAAAAATGAACTATTGGGACTTCATCAAGATAAAAGACTTCTGCACAGCAAAAGAAACAGTCAACAGAACTAAAAGACAACCTACAGAATGGGAGAAGATGTTTGCACATGACCTATCAGATAAAGGGCTAGTATCCAAGATCTATAAAGCACTTATTAAACACAACAGCAAAGAAACAAATAATCCAATCATGAAATAGGCAAAAGACATGAACAGAAATTTCACCAAAGAAGACATACACATGGCCAAGAAGCACATGAGAAAATACTCCACTTCACTTGCCATCAGGGAAATACAAATCAAAACCACAAGGAAGGCAGCCGGGAGGCTCAGCAGTTTAGTGCAGCCTCTGATCCAGGGTGTGATCCTGGAGACCCGGGATCAAGTCCCACGTTGGGCTCCCTGCATGGAGCCTGCTTCTCCCTCTGCCTGTGTCTCCGTCTCTCTCTCTCTCTCTCTCTGTCTGTCTCTCATGAGTAAATTAAAAAAAATGCAAGGAGATACTACCTCACACCAGTGAGAATGGTGAAAATTAACAAGACAGGAAACAACAAATGTTGGAGAGGATATGGAGAAATGGGAACCCTCTTGCACTGTTGGTGGGAATGTGAACTGGTACAGCCACTCTGGAAAACTATATGGAGGTTCCTCAAATAGTTACAAATAGAGCTACCCTACCACCCAGCAATTGCACTGCTGGGGATTTACCCCAAAGATACAGATGCAGTGAAAAGCCAAGACACCTGCACCCAAATGTTTATAGCAGCAATGTCCACAATAGGCAAACTGTGAAGGAGCCTCGGTGTCCATCGACAGATGAATGGATAAAGATGTGGTCTATATATACAATGGAATATTACTCAGCTATTAGAAATGACAAATACCCACCATTTGCTTCAACATGAATAGAACTGGAAGGTATTATGCTGAGTGAAGTAAGTCAATTGGAGAAGGACAAATATTATATAGTTTCATTCATACAGGGAATATAAGAAATAGTCAAAGGGATTATAAGAGAAAGGAGAGAAAATGAATGGGAAATATCAGAGAGGGTGACAGAAAATGAGAGTCTCCTAACTTTAGGAAAGGAACAAGGTGTGGTGCAAGGGGTGGTGGGCAGGGGGTTGGGATGACTGGATGATGGGCACTGAGGGGGGCACTAGACGGAATGAGCACTGGGTGTTATACTATATGTTGGCAAATCGAACTCCAATTTAAAAATATACAAAAAAAAAAAAAAAAGGAAAAGGGGGCAGTTTTACATGCAGTTGATCAGTTTAATAACCAGTCTGATGGGCCCTCTGCCACCTTCAACTGTTGGCTTTCAATGATGCCCAAAGTGTCAAGGTCCAGGCATTGGATGGGAAAAGAATATGGAGCATCATGCATGGAAATTTTTATGGGGAAAGGCTGAGAATAGTAAAGATCATTCCCTGCAATGTTTCTTTCCAAGAGGTAGTTCACATAGCCAGGCTAAGGCAGATGAGAATTGTATAATATATACTTACCTGGCAGGGGAGATACCATGATCACGAGAATTGTATAATATTCTCAGAGTATTCACATTGGGCAGCCATTTCCCTGGACAACCATGGAAGGGAGAGTGTGAATTAAGGTCTAAAACTAAGTTTCTCTACAACACTAGGGTATGGTAGATACCCAATAGATTTACTAAATGAGTGAAATCCTTTCAACTTAAATTTCAATTTTATGGTTCTGGGAGAGTTTCTTTTTCTTTTTTTTTCTTTTTTTTAAAAGATCCTATTCATTTATTCATGAGAGACACACAGAGACAGAGACACAGGCAGAGGGAGAAAGAGGCCCCATGCAAGGAGCCCAACGTGAGACTCCATCCCAGATCCCAGGATCACGCCTTGAGCCGAAGGCAGATGCCAACCCCTGAGCCATCCAGGTGTCCCTCTGGGAGAATTTCTTAAACATTTGCACATGCTGAAACAATTTGAGTTCTGCAGAAATCTCACAGAGGAAGACATAGACATGGCCAACAACCACATGAAAAAATGCTCCGCATCACTGGCCATCAGGGAAATACAAATCAAAACCACAATGAGATACCACCTCACACCAGTGAGAATGGGGAAAATTAACAAGGCAGGAAACCACAAATGTTGGAGAGGATGCGGAGAAAGGGGAACCCTCTTACACTGTTGGTGGGAATGTGAACTGGTACAGCCACTCTGGAAAACTGTGTGGAGGTTCCTCAAACAGTTAAAAATAGACCTGCCCTACGACCCAGCAATTGCACTGTTGGGGATTTACCCTAAAGATGCAGATGCAGTGAAATGCCAGGACACCTGCACCCCGATGTTTCTAGCAGCAATGTCCACAATAGCCAAACTGTGGAAGGAGCCTCGGTGTCCATCGAAAGATGAATGGATAAAGAAGATGTGGTTGATGTATACAATGGAATATTACTCAGCCATTAGAAACGACAAATACCCACCATTTGCTTCGACGTGGATGGAACTGGAGGGTATTATGCTGAGTGAAATAAGTCAGTCGGAGAAAGACAAACAGTATATGGTCTCATTCATTTGGGGAATATAAAAAATAGTGAAAGGGAATAAAGGGGAAAGGAAAAAAAATGAGTGGGAAATATCAGAAAGGGAGACAGACCATGAGAGACTCCTAACTCTGGGAAATGAACAAGGGATGGTGGAAGGGGAGGTGGGCAGGGGTTGGGGGTGACTGGGTGACGGGCACTGAGGGGAGCACTTGATGGGATGAGCACTGGGTGTTATTCTATATGTTGGCAAATTGAACACCAATAAAAAATAAATTTATAAAAAAAAAGTCAAGAGATGAAGAAGGGTACTGTATCATAGTAAAGGGAACTATCTGACAAGAAGAAAAAAAGAGGAGAGATTTGGGAATTCTCTAACAGAAATTTCAAGGATTTTTACATCTGCTTCTTTATACTAACTGGTAATTATCCAGAGGGCACATAATAGTGCAGAAATGACAGAAGCCAACAAAGGTTTTCTTAAGATATGTAAATTGTCAGTGATCAGCAAGGTGCAACAGAAAGGCTTTTGGTAGTATAATTATTTATGCCAGTTCAGTTTGCTTTTAGGTAATAGTGATGGCCTGCTACAAAGAAGCTACTTATCATGGGTTCTGCACATTAACTTCCAACAGTTACTAAGAAAATATGGCAAAAAGGTTTTTCAAAACCCTGGTTGTTATCTCTTATTTAGAAATTGTTTTCTGAAAAACAGTATTTTGATGATTAAGCTGTCACATTAAACAATAAAAATTTCCTTTAATTTTCCAGCATGCCATAACTATTAAAATTAATATATACATATGAGTTTAATCACTGTGAATGTGGAACTTACCAAGACCCTATAGATAATCAAACCATGAACTCCACAGATATATCATGAAAGTTTGGGGGGACTTCTTTAGTGTGTACTCCAGTATGCCTTTTTTACACAGCCTTTTCTGACCCATAAAGATTTCCTGGGACCCACAATAAGGAATGTCTCCTTCATCTACAGGGGAAGGGGATTAAGAGTACACTTATCTTTATGAACACTAAGTAATGTATAGAATTGTTGAATCATTATATTGTACACCTGAAACTAATAAAGCATTGTATCTTAATTATATATGAATAAAATAAATACTTTCCCTTCGCAAAAAAAAAAAAAAAAAAGACTATCCTAGGGAAAAATATGTAAAAAAAAATAAATAAATAAAAAATTGAAGTGAAAAATAAAAAACAATTTGAGTTCTAGGTTATTTATAGATCACTACAGAATATATATGTAATATCTATTTAAACTACTTTATGAACATATATAGAATAGGTTTTAATCTGAAATTATAATCATGAGCACTAACAGCCACAAAAGAGAGCTGTCAAGTCAAATATAATCTATTGATTCTGAGTAATTTAGATAATATTCATTTACTCCTTATTCATTTATTTTGCCATCTGCTAATACTTGCTAGTACACTAATGTTAGCAGGTGTCAGAAGTTTATGAAAAAGATGATGAAAGAAAAATAAAATTGAGAACTATCAAGTTCCTTGCTCATTATTTTTTCAAAGGAAAAGACCAGCATTGCTCATTTTTGGTGATGGAATGCGTAGAACTAGTGGGCAAAACATCAGTGTTCCCTAGGATCACAGTTTGAAAAAAATCACTGGTTTTGTGGAAAATTGGGTCCTAGGAAGTAAGACAGGACCAGTCACAGGAGAGAAAACAGAAAAGACCCAGCACAGCTGGCAACATGTGTTTAGAGTAGACTTGCATGAGGGACCCAGGAGAGGGTCCAGGGCAGCAGAGGCACCCATGCTGGCCTGAGGTCTTGGGACCCATACATAGAAGGTCATCTCTGCCTTTGCCTTCTGTCCTGAGCCTCGGTCTTCAATCGTTCATTGTCTGCTGGACATTTCCACCTGGATATCCTGCTCTATGTCAAACCACAAGGTCTAAACCTGACCCTCTGTACTCCGGAAGCAGCAGGCCCTCTAGCAGCCCAATCTATAAACAATGCTGGAGTCTTCCATCTATTCCTGGTTCCTCAAGCTTGAAGCTTTGGCTCTTCCCTTTCTTCCTTCACCTGCAAATGCTCAGACCCCATGCCTCCGCAATTCTGGGTTAATGATCTTCCAGTCAGTGTCTTTCTTTCCATTTTCAGTGAGCAACCTGGCCTTGCCCTGAGATGTTCCCATGCAGTCTCCCCTGATCTGTGTCCTTTCCCTCTGATGGAGCTTGTGTTTCCCGTTGTGTTCTTCCTAAGGCACATTAGTATATTGAAGAGATCAGGATAACTTGCTTCACTATGTGTAATTCATTGTGTCCCCAGCTTTAAACTTCTTTTTTTTTTTTTTTTTTTTTTTTTGATGGCACACTTATTAGTAATACAGTGAACAAGTACTCTACACCATACTCTAATGCGACTCTTAGGATGAAGGCTAAATTCCTTGGTTTGACATTAAAGACTTACCACAAGCTTACTCTTATCTGCTGTACCAATTTCATCTCATTTCATCATTTTTCTGCCCTACTTCACCTTTAAGGCTTAGCCCAATTTTGCTCTCCCTTCAGGGACTCTTAGCAGTCTATCCCACAGTGCCCTTCTAGGACTCTTGTGTTACTCAACTACTCATGTGGAGCTTCATTTGCATGATTGTTTCTCCCTCACCAACTCAACCTCTAAAATTCAGTTACACCCTCTATCAATAGAGTCCTTTCTCCTGTATAATGGTGGCCCCTGAACAAGTTCACTGTCTTCCAGCTCAGCTACTACCATCTGTGCCCCCAAAGACATGTGACTATTTCTGGTTCTTCCCACAGCATACCACACAGGAGCTGTAGGAAGCCTGAGAATATTGACCACCTCTCTCTTACCCCCACCCTCCCACCACTTCCTGTTGGAGTTCACTTACATTGGCTGGAACCTCTAAGATGGAGGATGTTCTCAGAGTCCTAAATACACACCCCTATGTATTTGATTTTAACCTCATCCAGTCTAACACCCTCCCACAGGGCTCTAGCATTTCAACCTGGATGTACATGGAAGCAGAAGCCAAAATACTCTCTCTTGACTCCGCGAGAGAAAGTCTAGAAATAACACTTTCATTTTTTAAAGATTTTATTTATTTATTCATGAGACACACACATACACATCGAGAGAGACAGAGAGACCGAGAGAGAGGCAGAGACATAGGCAGAGAGAGAGAAGCAGACTCCATGCAGAAAGCCCAATGTAGGACTTGACCCCAGGACTCCAGGATCATGCCCTGGGCCGAAGGCAGATGCTTAACCCTTGAGCCACCCAGGGATCCCTAGAAATAACACTTTTAAACTGAAAATGTTTTTGCTTTTCTTTATAAAACAGTAGCATTAATAACCATGATCTGGAGCAGAAATAAAATGTGAACCCCAGGTTGGAAGCCTAGAAAATGTATGAAGTAGGAAGGGAACTGAAGGAAGGGAGATATTCTCTGGGGAGAATATCTTCCCAATATCCTCTCTGTTTTCTAACTCTACAACTTCCTTGCTTATTTTCCTCTCAAGACATGAGAAGGGAGCATCTGCCTTCATTTAAACCCAACTTTGCTCCCACTTCATCCTCTCTTGGCACTGCCAAGGGGTGATGAACTGTAGTCTGCTAAAGTTTGATCCATTTTCTTTTTGAAATTTATGCCATTCTGCTGATTCTTAAATCATTTTTATCATGAACTAAATTTATCAATTTTACCATCATATATTTGTAGTGCAATTTGAAGGAAAATAGTGAACTTTTTTTTCAACAATTTCTCATTTAACTGCTTACTAGTCATTTCCATTAGTTATTTTTCTAGGATCTTCATATTCATTATTAAAGGCTCTTTTCAGAAATGCCTACCTTTTCACAATAAGAATTGTGGCCTGCTAAAGTTTTGTCTATTTTATTATTTGGCCTTGTGTTATTACAAATTTAAAAAGTAAGGAGAAGAGCCAGGTGGATGGAGGCAAACTTGGAGCAGCACTTGGAGGACAGAAGGAAGAATCTACCCATTGTTGGAGTCCTGTGCACAGATTCTAAGGATCTAATCTGGGATGCTGTGGATCTCTATCAGATGAACCTACTGGAGTGATATCTGTTCTAGCCTAGCAAGCAGCTAAACTAACCTCAGATCCCACTGACATTCCTGTGGTGTGTCTAGAATCAGATAATGGGACACTATGATCCAAAAACCTGACAGCATCACAATGGCAGTGCACAAAATGGCCTTTTGACATCTCAAGCAACTTGTCATAGGGGATAGATCCTGCCAAAGCTAATTATCTTGCAGAACTATTAAAGTTCCAGTAGTTAGGCTATTAATTAATTTATTTAGTGTGCATTGGACACTTTTCTACTAATTTTAGAGTAAGCTGATTTTTGATACTCAGTGGACTGACTTATCAAAATATTAGTGTGAAAGAATCATGTTTTGAAGCAGCAGGTCAAGGTTACTTTGTACATAGAATTTTTTTATGTTCAATAAATCTGGTTGGAGGAAAGTTTAACAACAAAAAAACAAAACAAAACAAAACAAAATACTCTCTCTGACTTCTTGTTTCTCTGCCTTCCCACTTTCCAGGCATAAAGACTCTACTTTCTTCCCCTTTATGTGAGGAGGCTTTTCTCTTTACTGTCTTCTTCTTCTCCCCCAAGTGACACTTGCCCATCTTCTTTCCATGATTTCATTAAGACAGAATAACAGCTACAGGACATGGCCTTTATGGAGTTGAATAATGTTAAAAAAAATACTACCAGTTTAATATTCTCAAAATATTAATGTGTAATGTATATGCCAGCATTTCATAAATCATAAAGCTTACAAAATAAAAGGGAGCATAATAATGTTAATAATCGTTTGAAGAAACTGAAAGTAGAGGGAGAATATTGCAAATGTCTTTGCCTCTTGCCTATGTTAGCTACCACTGTACTCTGGGTCCAGTCAGAATGATGGGGTGATTCTGTGGAAGAACCCCAAGTCTGCTGTCCAATGCACTTTGAGGTTCTTAAAAGTGACCACATTGTCACATGGAGTCAGATTCTAGTGAGCCTGTGTGGCCATCAACATCTGTAGGACTTGTGAAAAGATGTTTCTCTCCATTCCAATCTTGTTTATGAACACCCCATCTCAGTTCTAGAGTCTGCCAAAGACAACGCTGAACGCTTAAGTTTTAGAGGTCCTAACTCAAAAGTCAGAATGAGACTCTTTATCCCTGATGCATCACTAAAAGGAAGCAGTTCTCCCTGCTACAGGGACATTCTGCTGAGTCTGGTAGAAGATTTGTCCTCAGCACCTCATGCCTTATTATAGAGCACTGAAGCCAAAATTTCCAATGCCTGAGCAAAACAGAGATTTGGCCAAAATACCTTCCAGAGCCAAAGCTCAAGTTTCTGAAGAAGGAGATTTATTTCACTAAAATTAGCATCTTTCCAATTTAGATCACAATCTTTAAGCATTTAGTGTCACAGCCTGAAAAAACACAGGACCAGGTTGAATTTGAGTTGCTTAGTGAGAAGTGGTCAGCTCCATAGTTTTCTAGGGGCATGGGATGTGGGTAGACCTTCCTCACATAATATGCTCCTAAAAAAGAAGACTCAGAAAGATCTCAAGTGCATCTTTAATTAGCTCTGGAGTATGGCCCCCACCTGACAATTTAGTAATCCTTTAATTAATGAACTCAAACATTTGCTGACTTTGAGGATGTGCCAAACCATAAGCTAGGAATGCAAAGATGACTAAGACAGGGCTTCTCTTCTGGAATGTTCACAGTCTGATGGTCAGCAGAGGAATGTGACTCAGGGAGTAGAGTATTATTATAGAAGGAGGTGCAGGGCAGTTTTCTGAACTTGATTCCCATGGTTCGTGTACAGCACTGAAGACTTAAATCCATGTTAGGTTCAAATTGCACAGGAATGAAGCACCTCATTCTTGTCATCTCAAACCCATAGAAATTCTAGGATTAAATGAAATTTACTTGACTTCCAGCAGTTTGTTACTTGGTGTTTGTCTGAGTGGACATTCCTCTATTTTTAGAACATAGGACAAATTTTTGGAAACATTTTGGTTGATCAAACAAATCACACTCAGGGGCTAAATTCAAAGGCTGGTGCAGAACCCTAAGAGGAAGCCTGTGGTGCGGCCCCAGGCCCTGCATAGCTGTGGGTCAGGTGAGCTCAAAAGAAACCCCTGATTCTGAGCACCTCCCCCTCCCCCGCCCTGAGAAACCATTAGACTGGCCCCTTTCTCCACAGAGCCTGTTAAAAATCCCTTGGAGGTCACTGAGACTCTTTTACACCATCTCTAGAGCAGTTCTCCAAACTCAGCAGCCACTCTGATGGTTCCCAGCCTGCTGTAGCTGGGAAATGGGCATTCAAGAGAAACCATTATGAGGTCTTTGTCATTTACATATCACAAGCCTGAGGGTGAAGATCAGTTTGCACACCCTAGGCCTTAGCAAGACATTTCAAATCCTTGGTGTGTCTCTCCTTGGAGGGGACTGCCATGACCATGACATAATCAAGCGGGAATGATGGAGGGAAAGACCCCTATGCCACCAGCTGTGTCATCTACATTCCAGCCACTGGGTCACACACAGGCTGTTTTTAAAACTGACTAGTGTCAGATTTGGTCAGGACATCAATTCCCCCATGTGATCAGTACCTGACAGGGAACTGGAGACTCTGAACTGCCGCCTCTCAAAACCCCAAGGAAGTGATCTCCACTCCTGCTTTCATTCCTTTTGACTAACTCATCATAAGTACTTAACAAAAAGAAACAGCAGCCTACAGAATGGGAGAAAGTTTTTGTAAACCATATATCAGATAAAAGGTTAATATCCAAAACACATGAAAAACTATTACAATTTAATAACACCACCAACAATCACAAAATCCAGACAATCCAATTTAAAAATGGGCAGAAGAACTAAAGAGACATTTTTCTAAAGAAATCAAAATGGCAAACAGGTACATGAAAAGATGCTCAACATCACTCATTATCAGGGAAATGCAAATCAAAACCACAATAAGATGTCACCTCACACCTGCAGAATGACTACCAGTAAGAAAACAAGAGGCAACAGGTGGGAATAAGGAATCTTGAAACACTGTTGGAGGGAATGTATATGGGTCCAACCACTATGGAAAACAATGAGGGCAGCCCAGGTGGCTTAGTGGTTTTAGCGCCACATTCAGCTCAGGGCCTGATCCTGGAGACCTGGGATGGAGTCCCATGTCGGGCTCCCTGCATGGAGCCTGCTTTTCCCTCTGCCTGTGTCTCTGCCTCTCTCTCTCTCTCTCTCTGTCTGTCTCTCATGAATAAATAAATAAAATCTTAAAAAAAATATATTTAAGAAAGACCGACACCAATCAAGCGCATGAGGGTTTATTAGCAAGCTCGAGCTTGGGTCCAAGTATACCCGACACAGTGGAGCAGGGACTTGGACCCTGAAGTGGGTTACAGCTAGGTTTTTTATAGGCTGGTCTAGGGGATTTTCAGAAGGGGTGGAGGAATTTCTCAAGTTCTGTTTACATTCTGATATGGGGCTTTCAAGGGCATTGAGCTCTGTTCTCATTCTAATATGGGACTTTCTACCACGGGTGTGGGGTCTGTTGTCTTTCTGATATGGGATTCCCTGCAGTTTTTCCCGTAAAGTTCAGCTCTTATTCACAGGGGCCTGAGATGGCTGTACTTGTGCTAATGCTAAACTTTAGGTGGGATGGCCTTAATTTTTCTCGGCCTCCACAGTATAGTTAAACTTATACTAGGACCGTGGAAGCTCTGCTTTAGCAAGATGCTGATATGATAGGACTCAGCCTGTTACTGCACAGAAGAGCCAATCTAAAGATAACATTTGGTCTGGAAAACATGTCTTCTAGTTTGGAGATAAATATCCATGCTTTATACTACTGTTATTGATATAGGCTGGGTTTTCCCAGCTTTGGACACTCTGGAGTATTATACTTACGGATTACGAATTTTTTATTTTAACTATATATAACCTATACTAAGATAGTTACTTAGGATTTTTCTTTAAAGTTGTTCACTTTTTACTTACATTTCTTTAAAAGGATATATCGGGTAATTTTCTTTATTTTTAAATGTTTCCGTTTTAAAAAAATGTTTTAATTTAAATTTGATTTAATTAACGTATACTGTGTTGTTAGTTTCAGAGGTAGAATTCAGTGAAATGTTTCAACTTTTTAAATTTAGGACAATTATGCCAATGCAAAAGCAGTAGTATCACCTGTTTTTATAGGAGTTAATTTTAAAATATTTAAAAAACCAAGTTACATTAACTTTAAAATTTAAAGGAATAATAAATACAGTAATAAAGTAAACTGGCTTAAAAAATGCATAGACAAAAGTCAATTTCTAAGTGATCATGGGCTTCAGTCAGCAAGAAAGGATATCCTCCTAGACTTTCGTTATTTTAAGAGGAAGATGAGGCCTTCTATCAGTAAAGTGATAGCATCGGAGTGTTAACCAAGACTGGGAATTAACATTTTACTTGTAAGGATAAAATTAGGTTGTTCTTATTAGTAAATTTATTTGTAAAAAAAAAAAAAAAATTTATTTGTAAGATCCTCTATTGGTCCTTAATTTACATCTAATCCCAATGAAGTTTTTGTTAAGAAATGTTTTGTAATCTTTTCATCAAACAAATGGATTTGAAGACTTTTCCATATGAAAAGCCTAAGCTTGAGGGATGCCTGGGTGGCTCAGCAGTTGAAAGGCTGCCTTTGGCTCAGGGCGTGACTCCAGGGTCCTGAGATGAGTCCCACATCGGGCTCCCTGCATGGAGCCTGCTTCTCCTTCTGCCTGTGTCTCTGCCTCTCTGTGTGTCTTTCATTAATAAATAAATAAAATAAAAGTAAAAAAAAAAAAAAAAAAAAGAGCCTAAGCGATTTCTTTTTACATAGAGACTGATTATAGCAATACCAAGCTCCAGAAAGCTGAGAGAGCGCTCAACATGATTGACACTGCATGCTTCTCTCAGTTGTCAAGGGCTCCCCTATCAAGCAGACCAGCAAGTGGATTTTGCTTCCAGTGCAATGGATTGGCTGCACAGAACATCCTTTTTTGGGGCTGACATGGCCTTAGCCCATCTAAGGCATCCTGATGCCTCATTTCCAGTCTGCGTTCTACTCCCATCTACTGTGATTGTCAGGAAGTCGTCCACATGTTGGAAAATCTCTTCTCCAGTTGTAGAAAATTTGTCAGAATTTTGTGATTGCAAAACGTCTTAACAGTCTTTATTCAGTTCATAGCTAGCAAACACCAGAAGTTCAGTGACTTAATCAATTTTCAGGGACATATTGAACTTTGTCCTACTTGGGAAAAACTGCTGCTGGTCATACTTGTAATTTTCCTGCAAATACGTTCTTTGACAGAGGCATCTTATCAGCTGTGCTTGACTAGTTCCGGATCATGGGCTTCACCAAAGCTCTGGCAGCCTGTTATCAGGGTTCCACGAACTGCTTAGCAGCTCTAGCTTTACCGTGCAATTCAGTGCTGTGAACGAGGCCTTCTGGCTCCTGCACCCCCATCTCCTACACTTTTGCTTCAGGTATTCTTACGCATTTTTCCACTTTGAAAAAAAAAAAGAAAGAAAAGTAAGATTTTGCAGGGTATTTGTTATATGTTTCCAGAACAGCTCTTGGGAGTGAATGACTGTATTATGATTGGAAGTATTTTTGTTTTCTTGACTGCTGGTACTTTTGCAATAACAACAGAAGTTTTACATGAGTGATTGGCCTATCTACCCCTTCAAAGCGTATTGCATCACATCACTAGCACTCACATTTCCACTTCGTCTTTATGCTTTTAACGTCCTAAGATTTCAAAACACAGCAGAGAGAAACAAACCAGAACTCAGGCCTTTTATCCGTGTAGAACTGCTGTTCTCCTGGCACATTATCCTCATCCTCTGAGGTATCTACTTGGCTGCAGCCCTGAGACTCCAACGAATTCGGTAAAACGGAAGTCATTCTGCCCTGTACACAGGCCACGGTGCAGGCCTGGGGCACTGCTGCTTTCCATCCTGCTCTCCTTTGGCTGTTGTTTCCGTGTGCACCCAGGAAGGAACGGAGGGCAGGAAGCTCCCGTTGATACTGCGGTGCTCCTTTAAGGGTTCTAGCACATCTGTCCTGCGGTGTCCTATCACCTCTCTGTACGTTGCAGCCAGAATAAAAGTGTAAAATGAAAGTTCATGACCCCTCTGTGTGTAACATCCTACTGCACCACTGTGTGTATTAGATAAAATTCAAAATTCCTGATGTGAACAACAAAGTCCTGCGTGATGCATCCACCTCTGCTGAGCTCCACGGAGCTGTGCCCCCTCCCTGCTGTTCTCTCGGCTTCCCTCACTGACTAACCTGGCTCTCCCGGGGGTCGTCCTCTCTGTGCTCATAAAGGACTTGCCTCATTGTGATTTTATGCTTGCTTTATACTGGTTTAACATCTCTAACTTCCCAAATTAATTTTACTGTTTTTGGTTGCCAAGACGACAACAAAAGAAAATAGAGTCATGAAAAGTTTTTAATTTATTGAGACTTGTTTTATGGCCCAATATATATTCTATCTTTATGAACATTCCACGCACTTGAGAAGAATGTTTTCCACAGCTGCTAGGTGTGCTATACTTATTTAGGTTAAAATGATTAATAGTGTTGTTCAAATTTATTACACCCTTCTATGGCAATTATTTAATAGAGTATGACTGTGAATTTACATATTTCTCCTTTGAATTCTATAATATTTTTCTTTAAATAATTTTATTTTTTATTATATTTTAAAGATTTTATTTATTTATTCATGAGAGACACACAGAGAGAGGCAGAGACACAGGCAGAAGGAGAAGCAGGCTCCAAGCCGGGAGCTGCATGCAGAGGGAGCTGTGGAACTCCAGGGTCACGCCCTGAGCCAAAGGCAGACCTAAACTCCTGAGCCACCCAGGCGTCCCTCTTTAAATAATTTTAAAGCTAATTAGGTACATCGATGTTTATGTCTCACTGGTGATTTGATCTTTTATCATTGTGCAAACTGTCTTTATATTCTATAATATTCTTTGTATTGAAGTCTACTATATCAGAGACTAATATAGCCAGACCAGTTTTCTTTCTGTTAGATTTGTATGATATATCTTTTCTTAGTCTTCAATTTAAACTTATATTTGGGAGAGGGAGGGCAGCCCCGGTGGCACAGTGGTTTGACTCCACCTGCAGCCCGGGGTGTGAGCCTGGAGACCTGGGATCGAGTCCCACATCGGGCTGCCTGCATGGAGGCTGCTTCTCCCTCAGCCTGGGTCTCTGCCTCTCTCTCTCTCTTTCTCTATGAATAAATAAATAAAATCTTAAAAATAATAATAAAAAAATAAACCTATATTTCTCCTTGTACTCTAGAGTGTGTATCTTTTAAACAGTTTATAATTGGAATTGTTAGGATTTGTAAAAGTATACACAATAGAGGTATAGTCAGTGAGTTTTCATAGCCTTTTACACCTACATAAACACAACAATAAAAACGTAGTTTCCATGAAAGTCATGGAAGGAAACCCATGAGGTTTCCTCTTTCAGTAGTTCATTCCTTCTTATTGCTGAGATTTATTGTTGTGATATGACTATGCCAGTTTTTGATTATCCTTTTTTGTTATTGGTGGTGGATATTTGAGCTAATTACAGCATGGGACTATTACGAATAATGGTAAAAAATTCTATACAAATCTTTTGGGAGACATAGATTTTCCTATCTCTTTGCTCAGTACCAGGGGTGGAGTCCCTAAGTCATAGGATAAGTCTGTTTAACTTTTTTTTTTAAGATTTTATTATTTATTCATTAGAGATACAGAGAGAGAGAGAGAGAGAGAGAGAGAGAGAGGCAGAGACCCAGGCAGAAGGAGAAGCAGGCTCCATGCAGGGAGCCCAACATGGGACTCCATCCTGTCTCTAGGATCACATCCTTGGTTGAAGGCGGCGTTAAACTGCTGTGCCACCAAGGCTGCCAAGTCTGTTTAACTTTATAAGAAACTGCTACCCTTCCTCCAAAAGTGACTCAAAGTTCTAAATATTCATTACTCTTTAACATAAGATAGTGTTTGACTTCTAACTTATTACTGATTCTAGTGAGTGTGAAATGATGTCTTATTGCAGTTTCCATTTGACTTTTCCCAATGACTAATGGAGACTCGTAAGTTGTCAGGTGCTTATGGCCATTCATACATCTTCTTTGGAAAATGTTTGCTCAAGTGTTCTCCCATTTTTAATAGAATTGTCTGTCTTTTTCTTAATGATTCATGGAAGTTTCTTGTGTATTTTGGAATCTTTGTCAGTTATATGTATTGAATATATTATCAAATTTCACTTTTGTGATTGTTAGGAGTTTGGTTTTTTTTTTTAAGATTTTATTTATTTATTCATGAGACACAGAGAGAGAGAGAGAGAGAGAGAGAGAGAGGCAGAGACATAGGCAGAAGGAGAAGCAGGCTCCCTGCAGGGGAGAATGCCCTGAGCTGAAAGCAGGCGCTAAACCGCTGAGCCACCCAGGGATCCCCTGTTAGGAGTTTTTTAATTCTTGTTTTGTTTTTGTTTCATGTCTAGAGAACTTGCGCATTATGTAGAACCATGCACCTTAGGAATGTTGACATCTTGATAATACCGATTTCAGTCACTTCTTATTTTATGTAATAATTTCTCTTTGTTATTAAAAAATCTGCAGTAAAAAGTCTGTCACACAGGAAAGCATGTTGTTAGTGGTGCCCAGGAATAAAAGCAAGTAGGATATATCCTGGCATCATCCTCTTCTGTGCTCCTCACTCTGCTTTTGTAAATCTTTGGGCCCCAACTTGACCTATTTCCAGGGGCACAGATCAAGGAAGGAAGCCAAAAACCAGTTTACATAAGAGTGAGTTTCCATCTGGAGGCAGCTCATTTGTGTGGAGCAGTATAACTCTATATTGTGATCTCTCTTTTACACTATGTCTCAGCCTCACCCGTTATCACCAAAAGTCCTATGAATATTTTCTTAACTTGTACACAGTTTCTCTTCTGAAAAGGACTCTTCAGCTTCATACTCTACCTTTAACTTCACCTGATGTGGTTTTAAGATATGTTTTTAACCTTTGTGTGTGGAGAGGGGAGGGTATAAAATATACCTAATACAAAATTTACTGTCTTAATCATTTTCAAGTGTACAGTTCTACTGTATTAAATACATTCACATTGTTGTACAACCATCACTACTATCCATCTCCCAAGTGCTTTCCATTTTTGCCCAACTGAAACTGTCTCCATTAAAAACTCCCCCATTGCCTTCCTTCAGCCCTTGTAAACCATACTTTCTGTCTCTATGAATTTGAGGCCTCTAGGAACATGTAAGAAGAATCATTCAGGGGCAGTCCGGGTGGCTCAGTGGTTTAGCGCCACTTTCAGCCCAGAGCCTGATCCTGGAGACCTGAGATTGAGTCCCACGTCGGGCTCCCTGCATGGAGCCTGCTTCTCCTTCTGTCTCTGCTTCTCTGTCTCTCTCTGTGTCTCTCATGAATAAATAAAAAAAATTAAAAAAAAATTTTTTAAAGAATCATTCAATAATTATTCCTTTGTGACTGGCTTATTTCATTTAGCATAATGTCTTCAAAGGTTTGTTAATGTATCAGATTGTCCTTTTTTAAGGCTGAATAATATTCCACTGTATGTATGCTTTACTTGCCTATTCTTTCATCCATTGACAAACACATGAGTTGCTTCCACCTTTTGGATATTGTGAATAGTGCTGCTATGAAGATGTGTGTACAAATACTTGCTTTCCCTATTTTCACTTCATTTCCCTACTTTCATTTCATTTCCCTACTCACTTCTTTGGGCTATCCAACCAGAAGTGAATTGCTGAATCAGATGGTAATTCTATGTTTAATTTTTTGAGGAATTGCCATACCACTTCTCACAGCACCTACACCATTTTACATTTCCACTAGAGTTTGAATGTCTTCACACCCCTGCCAACACTTGTATTTTCCGGGTTTTTTTTATAGTAGCTATTTTAATGGCACAAGGTAGTATCTCATTGTGGTTTTGATTTTCATGTCACTAGATACTATTGATGTTGAGCATCTTTTCTTGTGTTTATTGGACATTTGTATATTTTCTCTGGAGAAATTTTTATTCAAATCCTTTACCTATTTCTTAATGTTTTTGTTGTTGGGTTGTAAGAGTTCTTTATATACTCTGGATATCAATCTCTTTTTAGAATATTGTTTTGCAAATATTTTCTCCTTTGCTATGGGTTGGCTTTTCACTCTGTTGATTTGACACACAAAGGTTTTAATTTTGATGAAGTCTAATTTGTCAATTTTTATTTTGTTGGTCATGCCTTTGGTATTCAAGAAATCGTTGTTAAACCCAACATCATGAATTTTCCCCTTAGGTTTTCATCAAAGATTTTTATAGTTTTAACTTCTGTATTTAAGTGTTTGATCCATTCTAAGTTAATTTTTTATATTCTGTGAGGTAAGGATCCAACTTCTTTCTTTTGCATATGAATATTAAGTCTTCCCAATGCCATATATTCAGAAGACTATCTTTTCCCAATTAAATTGTCTTAGCACCCTGGTCAGATAGCTAATATTTTTAAAATAGTAATTTTCCCACCTTCCTGTGTTGATATGTCACACAAGTTTTATTTTTTTATTTTTTTATTTTTTTGTCACACAAGTTTTAGATTTACTTTTGTTGTTCATTACCTTACTAACTCGTTATTACTGGAGTATTGAGAGCTATCAGATTCATTGTGGTGAATATTCTACTTATCTACATCTATATTTATATCTTCATTCCATGTGTTGTTGGGTTCCTCTGAATTTAGCTCTTTATGTTGTGTATTTTCATTAACTTCAAGGTCACATTCAAATTTCCTGCTGTCACACATTGATCCATTTTGCAAAAGTTAAACTATAAAAGGTAAATGGAGACTGATAGTAGTCTTTTGTTATCAGGAAACATCAGGAAACGCCCTGCAAAGGGAAGTGAGATTACGCATACTATTTTGTTTATAAACAAAGCATTTGGTGGAATACAGCTGCAGCAGAAAGTTAAACTGTTAACATTTTGTGTAATGTCAATTCATTTTGTTCTTTGAACATGTGTCTATTGAGTGTGTATTACATGCTGGGAAATGTTCTGAAGATAGAGGAGTGAAAGAGAACAGACAAAATCCTTTTTTGCAGGGAGGTTATGTTCTAGTGGGGAGCCAATGTTTAATAAAAGGAAAATCACACTTATCTGCAAGAGAACAAACCAAATGCCTCAAAAAAACAGGCACTTCATTCTGGCCAAACTTGCCAAAGATTTCAGTTTACACTCATTTATTTCAGTGGACTAACCCTGCAATCAACCCTTCTCACCCCAGAAGCATGCTTTTAGCATGGCTATCACTGAATTTACTAAAAAATATAAATTAGTTAATTTCATAATTACAGCACATAAAATTTTCAGTTCTCCAGGTCATACTAGATAAAATATGACTGATCAATGCATAAAGGTGAGACTTTCTGTGAGTTTGCACACAATTTCTTTGAGAAACTTTTTTTTAAATATTTTATTTATTTATTCATGAGAGACAGAGAGAGAGAGAGAGAGAGAGAGAGAGAGGCAGAGACAGAGGCAGAGGCAGAGGCAGAGGGAGAAGCAGGCTCCACACAGGGACTCAATCCTGGAACTCCAGGATCATTCCCTGAGCTGAAGGCAGGCACTAAATCGCTGAGCCACCCAGGCATCCCGACAAAACTTTTTAAATCTCAGAAATTCAAAACTTTTCCACCAAATCCTTAAGGAAGATGCACCTTCCTCATCTATTGCATCGCTGCTTGCTCCTGGCCACCTACACAGCAGTTCGAGAAGTGTATGTGTGAAGAGAAAACAATGAACTTTGGAATCAAGCAAGCCAGGATCTGAATTCCAGAAATGCTATTTATGCTCTGTCTGTAAAGTAGGGATAATGATGCCTACCTCTTATAATTATTGCAGGAATTAAATAAGATCAGTGATGCATGAAAAGTGTCTGGCATAGTATCTAGCAGATATCAAGTGATCAGTATTACCCACCCTTTTTGTATTAATACTCAACAGTAGACGTAGGAATGCTAATGTCTCTGTGAATTGGGGTTTTCTACAATCTCTTTGGGAATCTATGGAGTTAGACACAGTGGCAGAAACGCTGAAAGAGAAAAAGCTTCCTCTTCTCTGACATTGGTCCCAGTTGGGGCTGGAAAATTTTCTTCTGCTCTTAACTCCATTATTTTTTTTCAATCATCAACATATTTCCATCCCCATTTTTTGCCCACCTCTTCCGTTTCCCTCCCCTCAGCCAACATATTTATGTTTTGTCTCCAGTGACTCTGGAATGCTTGCACAGGACATTGTGTGGTAGGGCTAACTCTGCTGTGAAAACTAGAGTCTGCAGCAACCTGGGGGTGGGGTGGGGGGTCAGTTCACACCCAGCAGCAACAGAACAGAATCCCTCAACAGCTTAGAGAACATAGCTTTGCTATTTAGCAGAAGGCTATATAGATTCTTTTGAGATACCTTCTAATTTGGGGGCTTACCATCTTCTCTG
Source organism: Canis lupus dingo (assembly GCF_003254725.2). Classification (NCBI taxonomy): domain Eukaryota; kingdom Metazoa; phylum Chordata; class Mammalia; order Carnivora; family Canidae; genus Canis; species Canis lupus. Next base: position 22,050,137 of record NC_064258.1, on the reverse strand, counting down.
CTTCTCAGGAACAGGGACAAATGATTCAATTCCTAAACAATACCTCATAAGGGATCTTGGACTGCTTTCCACATATGCCGTCATTGTCATGAGTCTCAGCTGCTTCATCTACTTAAATAATTTTGTTTATAAATTTTTCTCTATATTCTGAAACATTGTTTTGGGAAAGGAAAAGCCATTTCTTTAAGGTAACTTGTTCTCATATTCTTAATTGTTGGCTATGAACACAAAGGACTAATTCTCTTTTGAAAAGAATGATTTTTTTAAAAGATTTATTTATTTATTTATGATAGACACAGAAAGAGAGAGAGAGAGGGGCAGAGACACAGGAGGAGGGAGAAGCAGGCTCCATGCCAGGAACCCGACGTGGGACTCGATCCCGGGACTCCAGGATCGCGCCCTGGGCCAAAGGCAGGCGCTAAACCGCTGAGCCACCCAGGGATCCCCGAAAAGAATGATTTTATGCACAGTAGAAAATGTAAATTTCATGTTCCTTCATTAATCCTGGATAGTTTGTGAGAAACAAAGAATGTATGAAAAAAGTCAATGTAGGAATTTTTTATTTTAAAAGTAAAAAGATGTTTCTAGGAGGTATCTCAGTATTGATCTCACAGTTTCAGTGGAAAGGATTCGTTCAACCTCATAACATTCAACTTCAGTTAGAAACCACAGCAGGCTGGATCAGGAATTTATAAACTTCGGTCCCACTCCCAAGTAGTGCTCTAGTGGTGGGTCTTTGGTCAGTTTGAGTCCTTTGTTCCTGCTCTTCATCTGAAACTTGGAAGTAATAACATACCTTCAGCTTACGTTACAGATTTGCTATGAGGGTCAAATTGTATAATGCAGAGACTTTCCAAATGAGTAAGAGAAAATATCTAGGGGAAAATAGCATGATTTGTCTCCTGCTTTGATTTGGTTTTAGTTATCCTGTTTATTTGGAAAGTTAAAACATTAAGAGAGCTCATAAATTGTGGTGTTTGACAAAGTGGGACACAGTTTTAAAAGTTGAGAAACACTGAGTGGAAGTATGTGCTTTGTACAAAAGTTCTTATACTAAAAGCATTGTAAGCATTCTCTTCAGTGAATAAAATTACTTTTTACTCAATAAGCAAACAAAAATTTAGACATATTATACTTTATTAACTAAGACAGAGAAGCAGTCATGTAAACTTTTTAAGGTTTTGGTTGGCCTGAAAAAGCTTTTGGAGTTCTCTGCACTATACCAAGAGCTCTTTCCAATCCCTGCTGACTGGAATTGTGGTTGTGAATACACGATATGGATCAGTACTCTGGATGGCTTGGGGTAATCTCAGAGGTGAAGGAGTGAGTGAACTAGGGTCAGTGGTAGGGAACAATTCTGTCTGTGATTTGAGGAGTCTGTGGCCTGGGGAAAAAAGGCACAACACTCATTTCCTAAGGCTGTGGCCTCTGTGTGTTTGCCTACCATGAGCTCCTGTCTTTCTATACCTCTTAGCCCATTGCCTCAGACCAAGGTTATTCCCTTGCTTATTTTATTTTTTAAGGTTTTATTTTAATTCTGGTTAGTTAACATACAGCTTAATATTAGTATCTGGCGTACAATGTAGTGATCCAACCCTTTCCTACAATACCCTGGTGCTCATGACGACAGGTGCTCTTCTTCATCCCCTTCACCTGATTCACTCATTCCCCTCCCCCACCTCCCCTTTGGTTACCATCAGTGTGTTCTCTATAGGTAAGAGTCTGTTTCTTGGTTTACCTCTCTCTCTCTCTATTGTCCCTCTTTGCTCATTTGTTTTGTTTCTAAAATTCTACATATGAGAGAAATCATGTGATATTTGTCTTTATCTGACTTATTTTGCTTAGCATAATGCTCTAGCTCCATCCATGTGGCAAATGGCAAGATTTCATTATTTTTATGGCTGAGTAATATTCCATTGTAGATATACACCATATCTTCTTTATCCATTCATCAGTCCATGGACACTTGGGCTGCTTCCATAATTTGACTATTGCAAATATTACTGCTATAAACACAAAGGTATATGTATCCCTTTGAATTAGTGTTTTTGTATTTTGGGGGTAAATACCCAGTAGTACAATTGCTGGATCATAGGGTAGTTCTATTTGTAACTTTTTGAGGACCCTCATTCTCTTCTCCAGAGTGGCTGTACCATTTTCCACCAACAGTGCAAGAGGGTTCCCCTTTCTTATTTTAATTATATTTCCAAAATGTTATTAGCACCTGTTTAAAAAAGATCCAATTGAAAGGGAACATGAGAAATTGTGAAAGACCACTTCCTGCTTCATTTTGCCTGTCATAGAAAACTCTTCCATCTGGGCATTGTGGCTTGGGCAGCCCTTATGTATGTCCAACCACTCATTTAAAATATGTTTGGTAGCATAAGATACCTAGGAATAAACCTAACCAAAGAGGTAAAGGATCTATACCCTATAAAACTATAGAACACTTCTGAAAGAAATTGAGGAAGACACAAAGAGATGGAAAAATATTCCATGCTCATGGATTGGCAGAATTAATCTTGTGAAAATGTCAATGTTACCCAGGGCAATTGACACGTTTAATGCAATCCCTATCAAAATACCATGGACTTTCTTCAGAGAGTTAGAACAAATTATTTTAAGATTTGTGTGGAATCAGAAAAGACCCTAATAGCCAGGGGAATTTTAAAAAAGAAAACCATAGCTGGGGGCATCACAATGCCAGATTTCAGGTTGTACTACAAAGCTGTGGTCATCAAGACAGTGTGGTACTGGCACAAAAACAGACACATAGATCAATGGAACAGAATAGAGAACCCAGAAATGGACCCTGAACTTTATGGCCAACTAATATTCGATAAAGGAGGAAAGACTATCCATTGGAAGAAAGACAGTCTCTTCAATAAACGGTGCTGAGAAAATTGGACATCCACATGCAGAAGAATGAAACTAGACCACTCTCTTTCACCATACACAAAGATAAACTCAAAATGGATGAAAGATCTAAATGTGAGACAAGAGTCCATCAAAATCCTAGAGGAGAACACAGGCAACACCCTTTTTGAACTTGGCCACCATAACTTCTTGCAAGATACATCCACGAAGGCAAAAGAAACAAAAGCAAAAATGAACTATTGGGACTTCATCAAGATAAGAAGCTTTTGCACAGCAAAGGATACAGTCAACAAAACTAAAAGACAACCTACAGAATGGGAGAAGATATTTGCAAATGACCTATCAGATAAAGGGCTAGTTTCCAAGATCTATAAAGAACTTATTAAACTCAACACCAAAGAAACAAAGAATCCAATCATGAAATGGGCAAAAGACATGAACAGAAATCTCACAGAGGAAGACATAGACATGGCCAACACGCACATGAGAAAATGCTCTGCATCACTTGCCATCAGGGAAATACAAATCAAAACCGCAATGAGATACCACCTCACACCAGTGAGAATGGGGAAAATTAACAAAGCAGGAAACCACAAATGTTGGAGAGGATGCGGAGAAAGGAGAACCCTCTTACACTGTTGGTGAGAATGTGAACTGGTGCAGTCACTCTGGAAAACTGTGTGGAGGTTCCTCAAAGAGTTAAAAATAGACCTGCCCTACGACCCAGCAATTGAACTGCTGGGGATTTACCCCAAAGATTCAGATGCAATGAAACGCCGGGACACCTGCACCCCGATGTTTCTAGCAGCAATGTCCACAATAGCCAAACTGTGGGAGGAGCCTCGGTGTCCATCGGAAGATGAATGGATAAAGAAGATGTGGTCTATGTATACAATGGAATATTCCTCAGCCATTAGAAACGACAAATACCCACCATTTGCTTCAACGTGGATGGAACTGGAGGGTATTATGCTGAGTGAAGTAAGTCAATCGGAGAAGGACAAACAGTATATGTTCTCATCCATTTGGGGAATATAGATAATAGTGAAAGGGAATAGAAGGGAAGGGAGAAGAAATGGGTAGGAAATATCAGAAAGGGAGACAGAACATGAGAGACTCCTAACTCTGGGAAATGAACTAGGGGTGGTGGAAGGGGAGGAGGGCGGGGGGTGGGGGTGAATGGGTGACGGGCACTGAGGTGGGCACTTGACGAGATGAGCACTAGGTGTTATTCTGTATGTTGGTAAGTTGAACACCAATAAAAAATAAATTTATTATAAAAAATAAATAAATAAAACATGTTTGGTGAGAGGCTATTATATCCCAGGACTATATCCCAGAATTATGCAGGACTCTGAGAATACAATACTAAGGCAAATGGAGTTTACAATTTAGTGGGAGATACAATCAATTAAAAAAGATAATTTTAGAGTGTGTTATATTTATTTGGGGCTACAAAAGGAGAAAGAGACTCTTTCTTCCTACTTATTTTACTGTCAGAACTGTTATGATTCATTGCTTCTTCAGTCCACTCCCTCTCCTCCACTTCCCACCCCCAAGCTCCATCCCCTTCTCACATATACACTTACTGGCAGCTAAGAAAAGGGCAACATTTTCAAAGGAATAAACAGCTGCTTAACTCTTAAATGTTGTCCAAGATTACTTTAAAAGTCATATTTATAAGTGATAATGTGAAACCAGATTATCTGCCAAATTACCAGCTTTTCAGCCACAGCCTGGACTCCATCAGATCTGCTTTATTTATTAATAACTCATTTAACATCAGGCAAGATTCAGTTGTTCCAATGAACTTGAACACAAGTCATGAAATCATCTGACTTCTATGTTTTTCCATCGGAAATAGTTTTGAGATGATATTACCTTGTTAGTGTGTGGATGATTCCTCATAAACACTCCTGATACTTCAAATCATCCTGCTTCTTTTATCATCGTCAGAGACTGAAAAAGTCAAGAGAAGGATTATATGAAGACTCAACTCAGATTAACACTTGGGCAAGACATGAATCCTGCAGCTTCTCTGTAGTGGGAATCTCAAGAGAAATTTCCACCCAGAAATTTCCATTTTCACACTTGTCCTCAATTAAGAATCCACAATTGTTCCTCACGCCCCAAATTCCTGTTATTGGCCTATTGATTTTTATATGTAAGACACAACAGGTTTCCAAAGAAGCCTGTGCTTATATGAGATGAAATAGAACAAGTCCCCCAGCACAAACTGAAAGAGAAGGAGCAATCTCCCAAGGTAAGCTTCACTACAGGGCTGTGGTCTGTACCTCGTAAGCTACTTCTTATTGCTAAGCTATTGGTGGCTTAGGGTTTAAAGATTTTAAAGAGTATACTAGTTTTTAAAATATGAATATCTAAAAATTTTCAAGATGGTTATTCTCCCCCATACCAACAACAACTCACAAACATTTGTGGAACATTATGGTTCTTATGCCAGTCATGAGTCTGGCAAAATCAGCCCTATTTATGTGGAAATGGAATTTTTAAAATGTGTCCATGCTCTGCTCCTGTCAATCAGTAAAACCAATGATGATACGTAAGTGTTTAAACTAACAGCAGGTACAGTAGTATTCTATCATTGGAATAAAAAACTATGATAGATTGAACTATTGTCCCCAGACCATCACGTCTTTCTGCACACAAGTTCTGTGCATGTAACTTTTAGCTCCCTTCCATTAGAGATGGGTTTATTCCCTCTCACACTGTTGCTGGGCTTGGCTAGGGTCTTGCACCGGCCAACAGGATAGTAGCAGATGTATTGTTATTGCAGATTTGAAATGGAGCTTGCCCTCTATGCTTCTGCCACTGTCTCGAGGAGTGCTGACCCAGCTAGCTCACTGGCAGGATGAGATACAAGAAGACCTGGACCCACCTGTAACTTGGAACCAACTAGATCTACTGTCAGCCAAATCACAAACATGTGAGTAGAAGTAAGGATAAGGATGCTCAGAAGTCATTGGTAGCTCTCCATGGAGGTACAATTACTGGAGATCCATTGTTTCTTCCTTTGTCTGTTCTGTGTTTTCTAAAGTGGCTGCAGTTATCCTGCCAATAAATAAGATGATGCTGTGGATCTCCACTGGCCTTAAGTGAACTATAACTGAGAAGGTCACATCAGTGAGAATGTTAAACATTGTCCTGTGCAGTTTCCTACCGCCCAGCTGTATTCCCAGAATACAACTTTTGAAAATAAAGCCTCACAATTCCACTTTTATACTCTCTCTTCAGGTTTGAATAACATGGTCATAAATTAGATTCATTGTTTTAAGTCTGAATCATGTACCTACCACTAACTGTTGGACTTTGATTCAGAGAGATATTTTTAGTGCTTACTTTATGAGGTAGAAAGACGGGTTGAGAAGGTCTTTTAGAGAAAGACTAGTAACCTAATAACAATTTTTTTTAAAGATTTTATTTATTCATTCATGAGACACACAGAGAGAGGGAGAGACGCAGGCAGAAGAGAAACGGGCTCCCTGCAGGGAGCCCGACGTGGGATTCAGTCCCAGGACTCGGGGATCACACCCTGGGCCAAAGGCAGACACTCAGCTGCAGAGCCACCCAGGCACCCCTAATAACAATTTTCAAATGCACCATGGGCTTAAGGCTTAGACTTTATACTTTATAGAATTCATTACCTTTCTAAACAGCAGCAGCAGTTAAAGTGTAATTATAAACAGATACATTTATAACAGCAAGAGAAATAGGAGATATTTAGGAAGAAATCTAACACATTATGTGCAAAATTCTTGTGGAAAATGATATAATTTTACTGAATTTATTTTAAAAGATATAAACAGAAAATAAATCATGTTCACGGTTGGGAAAATAATATCATTTAAAATTTCCATAAAAGTAAATTACAAGGGGATCCCTGGGTGGCTCAGCAGTTTGGTGCCTGCCTTCACGCCCAGGGCATGATCCTGGAGTCCCGGGATCGAGTCCCATGTCGGGCTCCTTGCATGGGGCTTGCTTCTCCCTCTGCCTGTGTCTCTGCCTCTCTCTCTCTCTCTCTCTCTGTATCTCATGAATTAAAAAAAAAAAAAGTAAATTACAAATTTAATTGAATACCAATCAAAATTCCCAGCGGGTTTCTTTGATGGACATTAGCAAGCTGATTCTGAAATGTATCTGAAAGACTAGAAGATCAGGTATAGCCAAGACAAATGCCTCCTTGGTTAAAAATCTCACTGCATGCAATCAAATTACCAAATACAGATTACATTCATGTTTCTGGCACAGTAATAGACACCGAAGTTACTGTGATTACTGAGATCAGTACACAGCAGTAAGGTATCCCTAATGAATAATACTATAAGGAGAATCATGTGACAGCTAGAGGAATGCCCTGGAATTCTAGGATGGAGTGAGGTGGTCTATGGAGCCATTTGCAGGCTGTAATGGGAGATGGCATGGTTATGAGTATGATTACAGTCCTACAAACTATTTCTCTTGAAATCTTATAATCAGGGGTTATACTTAATTAACATCAAAGCATGGGGAATTTCTCTGGGCTGCTTTGCTCTTCTGAGACCCATACTTAGGGTCTGAGCTCTACTCCCATTCCTTGGCATCCCAGCTACCCGTTAATTAACCCTGTTAAAATGGAAGCTGATAAATGGTTTATTTCTCCTAGGAGTTCATGGATTCAAAAGATGATTTTTTGAATACAAAATATCTTAAAGTTAAGAAGGAATGCATTTATAATAATCTATAATGGCAAATTTTCAGAATGTGCATTAGTAGTAGATCTATTTGGAGAAGGGCCTGGGGATGATTTTCTAAATATAGTTTAGTCAGTAGCCTCATCATGGACATACCTTCACCATGAACATAGCTGAAACCATAGAAAGAAGTAAATGTGCCAGCATGTCTTGCATATAAGTAGAGCAGGTGGGTGCACAGTGATTCTATAACAAAGAAATGAGGATTCTGGGTCCCCGATTCTCCCAAAGTCATTCTCAGCTGCTGGTGAACATCTAACTTCATGCTCCAATATAGCTCAGTACCTGGGACAAATGATAACTAAAGGAAAGAATGTCCAGAGAGTGAAAAGTTTATGATCATAAAAAATTTTTTCTCATTGCAGGAGATTTTGCCTTTATTTATATTGTTTGAGATTTTATGAAATATACCATTTGCCTGTCATGTATGTGCTTATAATTCATTAATGACAGAAAGGTAAGACTGCTGAGGGGGCTAATCTATCTACATATCTGCACATATAAAAATTGAATAATCGTTCATATTTAAAAACTATGTATATGTAATGTGTATGCCTTTTTCAGTTCAGCATTTCCTAGATTAACAGTGCATTCTCCAGTGACTATGAAAATGTGAGCTTACTCTGCTTGAATTTTTCTTACTAGCTATTTATAAACCATAATCCATTATGTATTTTATTTTATTTTTTAAAAGATCTTATCTATTTATTCATGAGAGATAAGAGAGAGGCAAAGATATAGACAGAGACAGAAGCAGGCTCCATGCAGGGAGCCTGATGTAGGACTTGATCCCAGGACTGCTGGATCACGCCCTGAGCCAAAGGCAGATGCTCAAGCACTGAGCCACCCAGATGTCCCTCCATTATGTATTTTAATATTTAATTTCTAACTCTGCGTTTACCTTCATGCTTACTTCAATACCCAGAAGGCATTTCCAAAATAGGAAATTTAATAAAATTAAATTATTAAATTAAAATTAAATTAAAAGGGCCATTAAGGCTTTCCTTTTAACTAATTTGAATATGGCTTTCAAGGTTGAAAAATATTTGTTACTTGACTGCATATCCTTTATAATCGCAGTGAAATGTAAGTCAAACTGGGTCTTGCTTTGGATTTGAAGTTTTGGCCTGAGTATAGAAAGGTCTTAGAGCTGAAAGATGCAGCTTTTCACCCAGTTACACAGAATCACACAGGTTAACATTGTAATGATCACTGTTTGAAAACAAAACTTTGGAAAACTTCTTGGTTATAAATCAGAATATTAACTACATTTGAAATTTTTGAAAAGCTACAAGAGTTTTGAAAGGAAGCAGAGCATGCTGGATGTAATTTAACAGGGTAGGCTCACAGCTGAGCACTATATGCTAATAGCAGAAATAAAAGTGCCAAGAGACACATTAAGAATTTTCAAAGTTTTACCTTCACAGTGTTTGGTCTTGTTCTGATTTGAAGTCCCAGTGATATCAAAGCCAGAGTTCCAAAAAAGTTGATTTTTAATAATTTTTGCCAATTTAGTCATGACTTTGTGGAGGGAATGACTTTTGAATTTCCTTACTTGCCATTTTTCCTTCTCCTTTTTTGAAGGACAATTTGCTGCACGTGGAAATCAACTGTTAGCACTATTAAGGATTGGCCAGAAGTCCCTTCTCTCTCTCTTATTGCTTTCAAGATTCTTTGTTGGTCATTTGATACTTTCATTCTTCTAGGTGTATATCTCCTTGAGTTTATCTTTCTTGAAATTTGTTTGAATTTCTTAGATGTGTAGATTATTTTTTTCATCAACTTTGGGAAAGCATATTCTTCCTAGCTCTGGGCTCTCTCCTCTCTTTTGGGACTCCGATTGTGTGTATGTTGGGGCACATGATGGTGTCTCACAGATATCTGAGATTCTGCTTATTTTCTTTATTTCTTTTTCTTTGTTTCTCAGACTGGATAATCTCAGGTGATTTATCTTCAAATTTTCTGTTTCTTCTTTCTGACAGCTCAGTCTGCTGTTAGCTACTACACTGAATTTTTTTCATTTCAGTCATTCTATTTCTCAGTTTCTGAAGTTCTCTTTAGTACTATTTATAATTTCTATCTGCTTATTGATATTTTCTTTTTGGTGAAACATCATACTTGTACTCTCTAGTTCCTTAGACCTCAAACCAGGTCTAGCATTAGTTCCTGGGACACTGCGACATTTTTTTTTTTTTTAAGATACTATTTATTCGTGAGAGACACAGGGAGAGAGAGGCAGAGACACAGGCAGAGGGAGAAGCAGGCTCCATGCAGGGAGCCAACGCGGGACTCCATCCTGGGTCTCCAGGATCACACCCTGGGCTGAAGGCAGCACTAAACCGCTGAGCCACCAGGGCTGCCCCTAGGACATGTTTTAAGAGCTGATTTAATGTCTATGCCTACAAAGTCCAAAGTCTCTGATTTCCTCCTGAAGAGTTTCTCTTGATTATTTTTTTTCTGTGATGAATCAAGATTTCCTGTTTTGGGATATCTCCTAATTTTTGTTGAAAACTAGGCATTTTAAATAATAATATGTGGCAGCTCTGGGAATGAGACCATTCTCCTACTCCAAAGGGGTTGTGGTTCTTTCCCTTTGTCAATGTTATTATGTTGCTCTTTGTTTTGTGACTTTCCTGAATTAATTCTATAGTCTGTATTCTCTATTGCATGCGGTCACTAAAGTCTCTGCTCAGTTAGCTTACTGGCCAGCTAATGATTGAACAGAGATTTCCCTAAAAGCCTTGAACCATTAAGTCTCCTAGCCTTTCCTGTGGGGCTTTGTGTATGTGTTGGTGGGCACTTTACAACACTGCATCATCCATCACATCCTGCTCAAGGTGACCCTCAAGGAAGACACAAAGTGAGAGCTATGGGCCTGTGGTCTTTCCGGGGCAGCTTGGGCACAGCTTTTTACATTCTCAGAAATATGTTGGAGCTTTTCAAAGCCCTATGAACATTTGATTTTCCTTCTTTTATTTTGGTCAGCTTCTTGTTTGCCCCCAAAGCTATTGCTGCCTTGGGCAGCTTTTATGTTAAGCAATTGCCACTGAATTTTTTCATCAGGTGCCCCAGGGAAAAGACTGTTTACATGTAGTAAGCTCTGAGTCAGGTCAAATAAAGACAAGTCCTTGAGTGGAGGTTTCCAGAGAACTGCCAGACACGTCAAATAGTGGCAATTATCTAGGCATGGGGCTTTGGGCAGCTTCAAACCCGTCCTACCCCATCCAGTGGCTACTAGTCGGCTACTTCTCACAGCCACCATGACTGTGGTTATCAGCTGTTGGTTATCAATGCCACTGCAGAACTGGCAGAGAAGGGTTGGAATAGGAGAAGTTAAAATGCCACAAAAGATCTTACCAAGATTCAGCCATTTTTCTTGAATAAAAACTCCCTGGGATACTGCAAGATTTGGTTAAATTCTATAATACTGAAAAAAAATATTTTGATGATTTTGGCAGTGTTCTCTCTGCTTTTATAGAAGAACAGATTTTCCAGATCCTTACTCCACCGTTCTGGGAATGCTATTTAATCTGCACATGGAAGTTTTAAAATAATGTGTATTTATCTAGTAAAAGGTGATTAACAACTAAAAAAGTATAGTAGTTGGAGACCACGAAATTGGTAGAGAAGTAGCAAATGTAAAAGGCCTGAAGAATACAAAACAAAGAAACTATCAACTTAGATGAGCACCCCTACCACAAGCAGCAAGCTGAGACTCAGGTCTCCAGGGAGAGGCTGCGGCTGCCAGGCTGGGCACATTACCCTTGCTGGAGGGTGGCGCTGACTGAATACAGCATCCCTAAGGTGATCACTGTCACACTTTCCCACACTAGTCCACTGGCAGATAGCAGTAGCTTGCCGTTAACAAATTCTAACATTGCCAGCTGGCAAAAGAAATGTCTAGTGTCCAGTTTTCATATCACAAAGCCAGGCCAAGAAAAGTGAATTTGGATCAGAAAAGCAATATATTGATAACCAGAACAGCGTCTTTTGATAATGGAAATGTAATCCTCTGTGATGCATCCAACTTTAGTCCCTCTGTCATCCACAAGAAGCCAGCATTCCATCATTATAGCTTCTTTATTCAAATGATACCCCAGACTCATCAGAACACAATGTCATTTATCTAGGAAGCCTTTGTCTTTTTAATCGACTTTCAATTTTTTTTTTTCCTGTGCTCACCTGGTAGGTTCTTTGAAAGTGTGATTTTTTAAGTTTATTTTAATAATTTGCATCTCAGGTCTAGTTGGTTAAATGTGAGTAGCTGATGGGGATCCCTGGGTGGCTCAGCGGTTTAGCACCTGCCTTCGGCCCAGGGTGTGATCCTGGAGTCCTGGGATGGAGTCCCATGTCCCTTGTCCAATGTCTCATGTCCCATGTCGGGCTCCCTGCATGGAGCCTGCTTCTCCCTCTGCCTGTGTCTCTACCTCTCCCTCTCTGTGTCTTTCATGAATAAATAGTCTTTTTAAAAAAATAAATAAATGTGAGTGGCTGAGATCCAAATGTTTGTGAGCTTTCAATTCAATAATAGAACTGGCTTAGAGAAGCACTTAGTGAATGCATTTAGTGAGGCATATCTTGTGAACTGCCAGGTTGATTCACACTCATTATATTTAGGTGGTATGAGTAAGTTCCAAGATGCAAACCAGAAGGGAGCAAACTAGAGGGTAGAGTCAGGGAGCCGCCTGGCAGCAGTGAGCAAAGATAGAAGTCACCCTCCACGTCGGTGCTTGTCTGCAGACAGCTCCTAAGATTTCCTGAGACAAAACCTCCTGACAGGTTTTTAAATAACGTTGTTTGAGAGGTCACCCTCCACAACAGCTTCCTAGCTACCTGTGTATTTACAAAACAAAGAATTGATTTGGGGAAAGCACAAAATCTAAATACGGTTAGTTTAGCTGCGGGACACAATAAAGAACCACTACATGAGGAATTGTTACTTAGCAGGAGTTTAGATATTTCAGAGAGCATAAAATTGCATGAGAACTGACGTTTTATGAATCTCCTTGTCATCCTGGGTATTTTGTGGTGGTTTTATTTTACTCTCCACCTAAGAATATGATGTGACTCACCCTAGTTCATCAACATTGGAATTTAGGGGGAAATTAATTTTCTGATATATAGAATGCAGGCAACAGGGTGAAGAAGAAACAGAAGTAAACCCCTTTACTCACGAAGCATTTCAGGGCACAGACATCTGCCCACTGGTGGAAACTAATAAAAACCACGTGGTCAACAGCCTTTGCTGTTGTGGAAGTAACGGTCAGTGCTGTTAGTGTTATGGAGGTGGAAAAGAGGAGAAAGAAAAGATTCAAAAGGACAGAACACAAAATTTCTGCAATTGTCAGATGATTTGGTAACCAGAATGTGAGTTCTTATGGGAAAAGTATCTCTCTGAAGACTTCTGGGAGAATATTTCCCCCTTGAGGTGGGATCAGAAACAGAGGCTTCATTTCCCAGTGTCAGTCACAGAGAAACTGACTCCCAACCCACGAGGAGGAGCCCTGTGCTTACCTCAGGGGGTCCCTCCTCCTGGTGCTTTTCCAGCCAGCCAGTATCCAGGTCCTGGGGCCACCTGAGGGCTCAGAGGACAACTCACTCAAGGTCCCTCTAAGGCAACTGGCAGGTTGCCAGATGAGGTTATCAGCAAGAATATCAGATATCTGGCAGAGTGACCTCAAAAATAAGCATGGTCCATGAATTTTTTCCTAAGGTTTAAAAGTATTGATTTCTATTATTGTTATAAGGATTAAATAGAGTATAGAATATAAAAATGTGTGGACTCTCATGTCCTCATCTACTGTGTTAAGGATGGGCAAAGGGGGGCAGCCGGGGTGGCTCAGCGGTTTAGCGCCGCCTTCAGCCCAGGTCGTGATCCTGGAGGCCCGGAATCGAGTCCCACGTCGGGCTCCCTGCATGGAGCCTGCTTCTCCCTCTGCTTCTCTCTCTCTCTCAATCCTCTCTGTGTGTTCTCATGAATAAATAAATAAAATCTTAAAAAAAAAAAAAAAAGATGGGCAAAGGGTCCATAAAATGAGGGAGCAGAAGGCGAGCTGAAGGCTAAGCAGAAGCTGACACCCACCCCACATCCCCACCAGGTGTGACATTCCTCAGGTGCTCTGGCTGCGCTGAAGCTAAGGAAAGGAAAAGCAAATAGTTAACTTCTAGAGATCACAATCCTGCAACACCTGAGCCTCCCTCAGTTTACAAATGTTTTGGTAATTTACAAGAACAAAGCATTTTCACCAATAACCTAGCTTCCACAAGGAAATGTAGATACAATTAAATGTCCTTAGAACCTGTAGCCCATGGACATATTTGAAGGGGAACAGAGTGTAATGTTCCTCCAGGAAGCTCCCAACTATCTTAATGTTAATGCCTTGCTAGAAGGAAAAACAACCTTAACTTGACAATGACAAGGCCTCCAGTGTCCTGTGAGTCTTCTTTAACATAAGAAAATCCTTTTAAAACCTCCCTTTCCTACCTCCCCCAACTTCCAAGTATATAATCAGCCTCCCCTCTTAAGCCAGGGGAGTAGCTCTTCCTGCCCACAGTCCTGCCCCCGGGCTTTAATAAAACCACCATTTTGCCTCAAAGACATCTCAAGAATTCTTTGAGCAGCTTGCTTTTCTCCCTAGAAGTGAGTGACCTAGCACAGCTGTTCCAAAAGCAACAGCCCAACCCAGTTCTTAGAGCTCAAGGAGCAACACAGGCCTGATATCACCATGAGCCGCACACTTCCCTTCATTACCAGCTGGAGTTAAACAGTCCTCTTGTCATTACTTGTACAGCAGGCACCCACCTTTCCAAGTGCCCTCCTAACTACTGCCCCGTCCCTACTGACCCTCACAAAGACCTGGCTTATGAGTCTTGAGAATGCAGTCTGCATATTATCACACTTACTTCACACTCCTCACTTTCAAAGAGCAATTGACCAGTGCAACATCTGGAGACCCTATAATGTTATGTTCGGGTCTTTTGTCTACATGGACATTAAACTCGTTTAACTCTCTGTAGGAAGTATGTTCTGCAAAAAAATGTACCTCCTCATTTTTAAGTCACACTTCAAAAAAATATTGAAGTATAGTTAAGATACAATGTTATATTAGTTTCAGGTATACAACATATTGATTCAACAATTCTATACATTGCTCAATGCTCACCATGATAAATGTAGTCACCATCTGTCACCACGCATTATCGCAATGGTGTTGACTATATTCCCTACGCTGTGCTTTTCATCTCTGTGACTTATTTGTCTTGTAACTGGAAGTCTGTATCTCTTAATCCCCTTTACTTATTTTGTTCAAACCCTATACACCTCCTCTCTGGCAACCACCAGTTTATTCTCTGAGCTCAAGAGTCTATTTGTTCATTTGTTTTGTTTCTTAGATTCCATATGTAAGAGAAATCAAATGGTATTTGTCTTTCTCTGTTTGATTTATTTCACTTAGCATAATACCTTCCGGGTCCATCCCTGTTGTTGCAAATGGCAAGATCTCATTCTTTTTGTGGCTGAGTAATATTCCAGTATGTATATGTGTATCTTCTTCTTATCCATTCATCTGTAATTCATTCAACCCTTGGCTAATTCAAGGGTTGAAATGACCTCCTAAGAAGCCAGGTAACTGCTTTTTTGAATCTACACTTGAGTTAGGGACAAATGGGGCTAGGCAAGGCTAGGTGGGGGGCCACGGAATCAGGTTCACAAAAATCCCAAAAATGTGGAGATGAAAATAAACCAGAGATAAATAAACCAGACCATCCCGTCCCAGGTGCCGGAGGTGGGGTCTTGGTATAATAGCCACTTGTGACCAAGAAAGAATCATCAGGCTCTAAAAAAACAAAGTAAGCCATTAAAAATGTTATCACTAGTCATTACTCAATAGTAATATCAATGGATATGTTTAAAAAGATTTAGGTTCCCTGATTAGGCTTCCAGTAAAAGACCAACACTACAAGCTGTCACTGGCAACTCTGTCGGGACCCCTCTCACTCCTGACAGCTTTCTCTGTATCTTTATTTAGTAAATGTCTGTCCCTTTACTCACTCTCCTGTGTCCACAAGATTAATTCTTCGGCTCCGTGAGACAAGCATCAAGCTCTCGCGTATCACAGTAACTTCAAAGTGAGCCTATTCTCAGAGGTATGTAGGCTTAGTAATAAAAAATACTTTCAAGCTCTTCTACAATCATTACTCATGAGTAAACTCAATTTGTACCTAGGCTTACCTGGCATAGGACTATTGAATTCACAAGGAATCATATATTTTAAAAGTCTGAAAAAGAGTATTAATTCCTTACTTAACAATGATTAAACTCAGATTCCTTTAAAGCAAAGGTACTTACTGCAGAAAGAAAAAATATACTGTAAGTTCAAATCATCTTTATACTTGCTTTCCTTTATCTGGCTCAAGAAAATGTCTTAAGGTCAACCTAATCTTTGAGAGAAAAGAAGTTTCAGGACAAAGTATCAGTTTATAATGTGCATGTGGGTACATGAGCTCCTACTGGGCCTGGGTCCCAAGCTGCACATGTCTCGAGGGGTATAATTACATCATCAAGTGATGTCCACTGGAAGACTTGCCTCACACAAACTCACAAAAATTCCATGGTGGGCAATTTCTAATCTGCACCCTGTAAATTCACCCTCCATGAGTACTTGTCACTACCATTACCACATGGCTTTCTTTGCCCAATCAGCTCACTGGTTCCCATGAAAAGAGAGTTCCCACAAACCTTCCCACAGCCATGATTTCTCATCTAGGTGCCCAGCTCTACCATCTGGAATCACTGATCCTCCTTTCTGAGACTTTTTTTCTGACCCTTGAAGTTAGGCAGCTCTTTCTCAGTGCTAGGCTTTAGGATTCTTTGTTGGGGCTCACATAAATTCCAGCTTCATTATAAGGAAATGAGAAGGAACCAGTGTGGTTACCCAGTTCTCAAGGGTGTGGGTGGTCTGAGGTACAGGTAGTGGGGCTGCAGCACTTACCCCCCTATCAAGCATCTGCAAGGCAGTTCTATAGTTTAAAACTATATTTATTCATTATTCCTCAGGACTGACACTTGAGGAAATTGTTTTATTTCCCTTCAATCAATTTTCTATCTCCTCAAAGATAGGATTTTTTTTTTTTTTTGCAAATATATACCATAAATTTGACCTTCTCCCTAAACTTATTTAAAAAGTATATTAGGGCAGCCCCTGTGGCTCAGTGGTTTAGTGCTGCCTTCAGCCCAGGGCGTGATCCTGGAGACCCAGGATGGAGTCCCATGTAATCCCACGTAGTCCCACGTTGGGCTCCCTGCATGGAGCCTGCTTCTCCCTCCTCTGCCTGTGTCTCTGCCTCTCTCTCTCTCTCTCTCTCTCTGTGTGTGTGTGTGTATGTCTCAAAAATAAATAAATAAAATCTTTTTTAAAAAAGGTAAATTAATAAGAAAATCAACTAACATCTGACCCCTGGGTGGCTCAGTGGTTGAACATCTGCCTTAGGCTCGGGTTGTGATCCCAGGGTCCTGGGATCCAGTCCCACATCGGGCTCCCTGCAGGGAGCCTGCTTCTCCTTCTGCCTGTGTCTCTGCTTCTGTGTGTCTCTCAGGAATAAACAAATACAATCTTAAAAAGAAAAAGAAAAGAAAATCAGTAACAAGTTTTTAGTAAAAATCTATTTTATCATCATGTTTGCTGTGCCAGGGCAAAGAGTATATAGCAAGTTTCTTCCCAGAAGAGTTTATAAGAGAGTGGTTAATTAGTATTGAAAGAAAAAAGCAACTTGTTTGTAACCATGTGAAGGAGCAGCCTAGGAGGCCCTGGACATTGGATGGGCTGTGAGGACTGCTCACGGGTTCTTGCAGAACCACCCGGCTTCAGCCCCTTTGTCCCATGCCCTGGATGTGCAGGGGATCCCAGAGCTCCGGCTCTGCCTGTCCACTGCCCCCAGCTGAGGGATTTGTTACCTCAGCCCTGCTCCACATGCTGCATTTACCTTTGCTATATAACTTACCACTTACACTGCAGAGTTAACTTTTGCTTGGCGGGATCATCCATCTTTTTACTAATGAGCCACAGCAGCTACCACACACACAGTAGGTCTCCCCGAAGTGATGAATTGAGTTGATTCCCCTAAAAGCTATGGTGTAGGGAAGTGGCTTCATGGGAGCGTTAGGGTTGCGCCTGAGCACTGAGGACTTGAGATGGGAAGTGGCCACTGGATGCCGTCTCAAAGGCCGGTGACAGCAAAAGGAAGGAAACTAAGGAGAAGACACACAATGAAAAACTGATGGAAACTTAGAACGGAGCCTGCAGTCAGGGCCTTAGAAGACGGGCACAGAGCCCCAGCTCAATCCTGTATTTGTTGGGGAGCATGAGGGGTTTTCCAGCAAGAGCAGGACATGCTGACAAGACAGACCGATTCTCAGCCTGGCACAGGGCAGCTGTGATTCCTCTCTGTAGGCTTACCGTGCCCAGAACCTGGACAAGGTCTGGGGAGAAGCAAAGGCGGGAATTATGGGAGCCTACTTGACTTCCAGGAAGAGGGGGCCTGGATCAGGTTAGTGAGATGGCCTGTACCTAATGTTTAAAGGCATCTCTCCATGACTAATTTACAAACTGGGAGGAAATTCTGTGATTCTCGGAGACCTGAGAATACTTTACTCAGGGAGGCTGTGAACTTTCCCTGTGTGTCTGCAGTTTCCCAGCAACACAGACAAAACAGGAGCCAAGCTCGGATGCTGCTGGCTGCCACCCAGACAGCCAGAATTAGCTGTTGCCCGAGGGGTGAGAACAAGCTGTGGCCCTGCGGTGTAGCCACAGCCAACATCTGAAGAGCAGTGGCCATCAAGTGCAGGAGCCCGTGGGTCTCGGTCAGTGAGTAAGACGAGAGAGGTTGGACATGGAGGCAAGAACACAAAGCAGCATCTCTAGTCAAGATGCTTTCTGTGACAGATGATATAAGTTAAACTAAAACCAACTTGCAAAAATCAAATTTTTCTTACTCATATAACTGCGAAGTCCAGGAGAGTTAGTGGTTGTGGACAGTGATGTAATGGGGACGTGGTCTCCGTCTCTCCTCCTTCCTGTTCACCTGGCTCACCATCAGCTCCCCTCTCGGGCCACATGGCTTACGGGCCCTCCCCTGAGCAATGCCAAAGGAAAGGAGGCACTTTCCCTTCCCTATCATCCTGTCCCAAGGCAGGAGTTTCATTGGCTCTTCGGACCACGTGTCCATCACTGAGGTGATTGCAGTAGCCAGGACGGGTAATTCTTGGATGGCCAGCGCTGGGTCATGGCAAGTCCTGGAAAATGTGGAGTACACGTGGTTCACCAAAGGAAATCAGGGTGCTGTCTTCACAAGAAGAGTGACTGGCAAACAGGAGCGAATGCAAACAACAGGAGAAAAAGGTTCCTGCGGGGAATCCCTCACCACTGAGTGCTGGCTCCTGACTCGGCCTGGGCCTATGGGGAAGGGTGTCGGGGACTTCAAAGAAGGAGATAACAGTTTCTGTTAAATGGTCTCCTGTAAACTTGGAAGTAGAGTAATAAACTATATTATCACACACACCCCCAGCCCACTGATTTTCCCACCAGTGGCCATCTGTCAGATAGTCAGATTTAAACCAAGCTAATTATACCTCTGTTCAGCCAAATTAATTTATCATTCCTTCTAGGATTAACATCTAGAAATATGCCAAATACTCGAGAAATGGACTCTTAAAGTTTCTCTGGTGTCATCTACCTTCTGGTATCTTTCAAAACAGTTAGGATTCAGCTTTTTCTGCGGCAGTGTTTTGTGGTCAGATTTTGATACATAGTATATGCTAAATATCATCTCAGGATTATATACAAACCCATCACTTGACCTGATGACACTCAATACTGCTTTATACAGGAGATGAATGTTTTTAAAAATTTTGTTTGTACAAGAGATAACACTGATGGATATATTTTCATAAATCGGTGTGTGTGGGGGGGAATTAGTTAAACTAGCCTAGAAAGATTTATTCTTAGTGAATCCAGAGTCACTGTGATCCCATAATACCATTCAACTCTTAGAGAGACGTCATCTATTTCTCCCTTTTCTTTGTTATTTTATAGTGGCCAAATATCAAGTGAACATTTGGAATTACACGTGCAGAAGCAGAAACAACACACCTCTCAAATTAGTGGAAAGGGATTATTGGTTCCATAGTGGAGGTACCCAGGAAGTGTAGTACTGAGCTCTGGGTGCCCTAAATTAAGAGGCCCAGTGAGGGGCACAGAACAGCCAATAGTAAAGGAATTTATCCCATTAAAGAGAAGACACAGGGAAGTATGATACTTGAAGTTCCGTAACGTGGAAGGTGGATTATGTTTATCCTAAGTCCCTAAGGTTAAATTAGGACCAAGGCAGAGAAAATTCAGGAAGGGATTTTGGCTCAGTCAGAGCTGTCCAGAGGTAACCTGTGTTGCCTTTGGTTGAAAGCATTGATGCTTCTCAGCCTTGGTGGATTCCAGAGGAATCTGGTGAACAGGAAACAGTCTTGATATTAAGATGCAAGAGGCTTTTCTCTCCCCTGTATGGGGAACCCTATCCTTCTAAGGGGCTTTGATCAGCCAATCAACTTCAACATCTATTCATCAGTTCCTTCCCATCACGATTTAAGTTTCTCTCATCTTAAAACAAACTGAAACCCTGATATTCCTCACATCTCCTTCAGTTGCTCATCTTTCTCTTTGCACTTATGCGAAGCTCTCAGATGCATTGTCTCAACTCGAGTTTCATGATTTCACTTTGAACACACTTCACAGGCCAACCAGCCTGGCTTGTGTTTATAGCAGTCCTCTGAAGCCCACCTCGCCAGTGTTGGCCATGATGATAGCAAATCCAACAGACACACTTGAGGGTGATTTCTCAGCAGCATTGAACATATAACTGCCCTACCCTCTGGACATGTCCATATTCTTGCTGCTTCTGTGACTCCACACAATTCCTGGTATTCTAAATACCTCCCTAACTGCTATTCCGTGCTCTCATTTGTCATCTCTTCCCTCTTTAAAGCAGAGGCTCAAGACTCGGCATTTTCACAGACATCCCCAGTGATTCTGGTGCCAGGGACTGGTGGACCACACTTGGGAAACACTGCCTTACAGGATAGTGTCCCCCAGGCCTCTTTCCTGACTCTACTTCCTCTTCCACAAGCTTTCCTGGGTCATAATTCCCAAAGAACCATCCCTTGGACTCCTAAACTGTATGTGTAACTTGCTCCTTAACATCTTCCCCGGGACCTCAGGTTAGACGTATTCAAAATGTACTCCCTATCTTCTTGCAGTCTGTTTTTCTTCCAGACTCTATGTCAGGCCATTCACTAGGGTACAGAGCAGAGCAAAATCGAGTGAGATATGGGTCCTGAAAGGAGGGGAATAGAGAATAACTGGTGGACCTTGCCATATCTAGTTGCTCATGCCAGAAACCTAGCCTTTAAAGATCCCTCTCACTTGTCCCCAGAAATGCAGCTCATCACCAACTTCTGCTGATGGAACTCTAAATGCTACACCAATCACGCCATTTCTCTCCATCCCTGGCCTCCTGTCCTGTTCGAGTCACCACCATTCTCTCCCAGAGCACTGTGCCTCTGCAGGGTTTCCTATTGCCCTTTGGACAGAGACTACATCTTTATCTTTTCCCTGAGCCCTCTTCAGACCCTATGTCCCAGCCACCATGGCCTTCTTCAGCTCTCAAGTGCTTCTCCTTCTCCACAGCTTCAGGGGAGGTTTTTGATACCTCCCCTTCAGATACTGTTTTTGTAGTCTAAGTCCTTATCATCTCTTGGGCCTCAGCATACAAGTTGGTTCCTCTAGGAAGCCTTTTTCCAAATCCTAGGGGTCCTGGGGAATGTAGCCTCTTCACACTGGTTATCACTCATAAGCTCTTTGAGAGCACAGCTTGTGTTTGTATTCCCGCCACGAATTCATAGTGTGTAGATTCAAGCATCAGAGGCCCTTCGGAGATCACACACAGAAAAAACACAGATGTTAACAATTGCCTAGCGTGGTGGCATGCTGCCAGCATCCCTCTGAGCTGAGCCCCAGCAGAATGTAGGCTCTGTCTGGAGACCTCATGTGGACACACTGAACTCACTTTCAGAGTGCTGGCTGGCTCTCCTTCCCGCTCTGCTTCTTCCGCTCTG
Organism: Canis lupus dingo; assembly: GCF_003254725.2. Lineage (NCBI taxonomy): Eukaryota > Metazoa > Chordata > Mammalia > Carnivora > Canidae > Canis > Canis lupus. The sequence continues at coordinate 22,028,348 of NC_064258.1, read as the reverse complement.
CTTGCAAGAACTTGCTGCCATGGGCTATGCCCGGGCTCCATCCCCAGCAGCCCCTTCCCTGGGCATGGCGATTTCTAAGCTGAGAACTGGTGTCCTCTATACTTGCACCAGATGATCTTCAGGCTCCTTGCATTAGATTCTGTGGTGCTTCTTCCTTTATTTCTTTCAGAACCCACTCCTTCCCGGTAAAACAAATGTTTGACAAAACTTTACAAGTCACAGGAATTTGGAAATTCAGAGTGTGTGTGGCCTCCCCACTGTGACTGAAGTCCTGGAGTTGCAATTGTTCCAGCTGCCCCCTAACCAACCACATTTCAATTAAACAGACAATCAAATACATCTAGGGGGAGGTGGGCCAAGAGGGTGGTGGGGAGTGGGAGGCCCCAGGCTTCCAGTGGTGGAATGAGTAAGTCACAGGATGAAAGGCACAGCACACGGAATGTTGTCAATGGTGCCGTGCTAGAGCTGTATGGTGACAGGCGGGGGGCAGGACACATGGACCTAGTGAGTTACCACGTTGTACACCTGACATTGAAGTGCCATTACATGTCAACTATGCTTCGATTAAACAAACAAGCAATGAACAGTCAGGCTTTAAAGCTGGAACTCCGGGGGACATTGAAAAACCTGGGGAACACAAATCTTCCACTATAGATTTCCCTGCCTATTCACCCTGTATTAGGATCCCTATAACTCTCAAAGAAAGATATTAATAATGAGAAAAGTCTTGGATCTGAACTCAACATCCTGGGCAACTTGGAGCCTTCTAAACTGTCTAAGCTTGATCAGAGGGACCTTAACACAGCAAAACAAAACAACAACAACTGATCATAAACCAGCAGCAAGGGGTCAGCCACATGCCCATTTCCATGAGGCTTTTTACATTATCTCGAGTTTATGTGGAATAAAATATGAATGCTGCCCTGTGGATGTGTTGACGTTGGTGACTCTGCCAAAGACTTCAGGAGGGCTGACTAGTCAGGCTATGCTGAGGAAGTGTGTGGAGGCCTCCGTGGTGCAAATGTGGTCCTTTCAGGCTTGCCTTGGTTTGGTGCCGCCCATCATAGCTAGTGGCCCTGAAAGCTGGGACCCCAGCGGGTGGGGCCTAATATTTAGGCCTTCTGCCATCAGCAGGTGTAAACACAATGCCTGCCAGTTCTGGAGCTTTTCCCATGGTTGACTGAGGATGAGCAACACACAAGTTGCCTCCAGGCTTTTCCATCTCCAAGGGCATCCAAGGGAGAGATGTGTTGTTATAAAGATAACCACTTGGAGAAGCGCCATTGATAACCTCATTGAAACGGATGTGGGGGAATGCTTTTAAACAATAACTTTTTTGAAATAGATTTGTCCAAACCAATGCAGTTAAATGGAAAAAACATTGCCTGGATGCTGGTCTCTGTTCTGACAACCTGTGTGAAGTGAGAAAAGCTTCTCAACCTCACTGTACTCCAAATCTTCACTAGGAAGGACGTCCCCAGTCATGCGAGGGCACTCTCCAGCTCTGCGGACTCCAAAGTCTTTCCCACCTCCATTCTGCTGGAATTCTACAAACACTCGTTTAAAAGTCTTATATTAAATTTGCTTCTTAACATTCCTCTAACTTGGTACCTCAGAGTGTAAGAAAAGCCACATGTAAACCCTGACATTACTAATTGCACATTCTTTTTCATTGCAAAACAAGCATTTAAGAAGGATAAAATAAACTCCCAAATAAGGCCACTCCCTGCAGGCTCCCCAGCAGGGCCCCTGGGGTGGAGCAGGCCGCCCCCTCAAGGAAGGTGTAGGCACTCTGACCTCTAGGAGGCGAGGCTGTGGCTGCCTCCACGCACAGCACACACGTTACCCTGGTCACCTCTTGGTGTATTTTCATGTGCTTGTTTGTGGACTGAATGATTGCCAATCCTCTCAGAGGTCAAAGCTATAAATAAAATTATGTAATGCTTGTAAAATGGACACAGTGGTGTGAACTTGAAAATTTTGTAGGTTTGAGGTGGACACTAAGGGATGTCTTCTCCTGTGGAGTGTCTGTGCACGGCCCTCCATGCTGCACTACCTCATCGGCGTCTTTGGTTGGGTCAGCTGCCCCTCAGGTCACTCCGGGTCCCCAGGACTCTTGCACTTGCGCCCTGTCACTGCCGGGATCTCAGCCACACTCCGGACACCTCTTCCCAGACAGGCGGGTGAGAAAGAAGCTGTGGCCCAGGGGTGGCCGTCCTGGCGCAGCTGTCCAGCCTCTGGCCTCAGTTGTCTGAGGCTTCGATGAGGCTCAAGTGGAGGGAAACAGTCAGGGGCCTAAATGCCACATCCCTCCCCTCTGCTCCCACACAGGGTCCCCTCACGTCCTCCGCGATCTGCTGGGAAGGGAGCTCGGCGGGGACACCGTCTCCCTCGCTGCTTCTGCCCCTAGAGCCTCCGCTGCTAGAGACTTGGGATTCCTTCCTGTGGGCGCATCTGTCCCTTCCTCTCTGTCCCTGCGGCTCCCGTTTGGATTTCGCGCCAGCTCACAGGTAACCCCTCCGTCCTGTCCACAAACAGATCTGCCCACTTCCGCATTTTTGCATGCACAAGAGTCTTCTTAAGACACATTTCTTTACAATAGAAGCTGTTTAGGCCAAAACCACAAGCTGATTGAAGCCCAGGGTGAGCAGCGAGCAGTGAGCCAGGGACCTTCGTGGAGTCACGTCCCTCACTCCCTCCGGCCTGCGGTCGGTGCTCCTCAGCAGGTGCACGCTGCCTGTGCTCACTGAACAGCACCGCCAGTTAATAGCACATAAAACTAAGGCATATGAATGGAAAACTAAAAAGGATTTTTTTAAATAGTAACTACTTTGAATGTTTTTTTAAAGAATTAATAAAAGCAAATTGCTAAAAAAATTAGCTCGTTTAAGTCAGTTTAGCAAAATTCTGTAAAAGATTTTTTAAACTATGTTGTTCTCAGATGGTTTTACCTCAATGTCCTTAAATTCTTTTTCATTTTGATGCACACACAATAGCGGACAGCATAAATGATAGATAGATGTGGATTATTCCAGGAAAGACATGGAAAGTGCCAATCAGCAAACTTTGTCAAGGAATAGGGTTGAATGGAAAGTGAATGTACTTTGGTGTTTATTTTATTTTATTTTTATTTATTTATGATAGTCACACAGAGAGAGAGAGAGAGAGAGGCAGACACAGGCAGAGGGAGAAGCAGGCTCCATGCACCGGGAGCCCGATGTGGGATTTGATCCCAGGTCTCCAGGATCGCGCCCTGGGCCAAAGGCAGGCGCCAAACCGCTGCGCCACCCAGGGATCCCTGTACTTTGGTGTTTAAGTGAACATTCCTATGGATTTCTGGGCAGACCAGTGGAACAGAGAGTACTGATAGAACTATCTGTTCTCTGTCCCCTGTCACAACGCAAACTTCACCTCGCCTGTGTCCCCCCTGTCCAGCAGAGGACCTCACACCAGGCAGTCACTTCCTATTTGCCAAACAAGACAAAACAAACAAGCTCGTTGCAACAATAAATCCGATTTAGCCAGGCCTCAGGGCAGGAAGAAGAAGTGACCTTCTGCATCCTGCACTAACCCCAGGTTCTGTGGAGGAGAGGATTTCAGGAAGCCCACACACAGGGCAATCCCTACAGAGGGGAGCCCGAGGGGACCCTGGGATCACCCGGGCACTTTCTGGGTCACCACACATCACTGAACACTTTCTGAAATGGATCGGTTCACTTTCTGGCTGCACACATTTGGACTCTGTATGAATCCAAAGGCACAGGGGCATCTGGCTGTGATTTGGGGGCATGCCCCAGAACATTAATTCTCACTGCTCATAGAAAGTGTGGGGGTTACGTGGAACCTGCACAGACCCCTGAAGTCTCCCAGCTCGAAGCTCTTCTCTCCAGCACCTCTGACAGTGCTCTGCGGCCAGCTAATTTTCAGGTCATCTGCCTCCTCTGAAAAGTCAAGTAAAGCCCCATTCCTTTGAAATAAAGTTCTGAATTGCTGAACTTTGATAAAGTGAAACTTCTTTGTATCATTTTGTAGCTAAATTACTAAATATTAGGCCTGGCCTCTTTTACTGCCACCCCAGAGATATTTTCCAAGCTCATTAGGTTTGTGAGTCCTCAAACTGCCCACTTTACAAGGGACAGTCATTCTGGAGACATCTCACACCACTCAGAGCTCACGGTGGGGAATCCTGAGTGTTTCCCAAACCATCTATGGAGAAGACTCAATTATATTTCTAATTTCCAAGTTCCATTATAGACCAATACTGCTATTATAAGATACAGTAAAAGTGGATTACCAGAAAAGCAAAATTTAAAAATATATACAAAAGCAAGCCCTCGTTTTTATGAGATTCAAAAGATATAAAATCATGTTTCAATAAATATAAACAGAACAAGCACAGGACAAATTACCAAAAATGTATAAGTAATTCCCTGAGGATGTACATGTTGGCACACGGATGGCTCTTGGCCATTCTGCAGTCACAGCTACATGAAAACTTAGGAAACAGCGGTTGCCCACATGCATGCTTTGAAAGCAATTTTAAATCTTAGAGACGATGAATGAATTTCCTTCTTCCCTTGTGTATCTACTCTGAGCAGGAGAGATGACAATGCAGGGGTGATGTACACTTGAATTGCTTTCATACTTGGTCTTTAGAAACCTAGACGCCAGTCTGACAGAGGTTTCAGGGATATTATGGGATGCTGATAGGATGGGAGAAGAGATATTAAATAATTTTAGCAGGCTTAGGATATTCTTTTTAACTGTACCAGAGTGAAGCAAGTGATACCCTCAATCTTCAATCAATAGACAGTACTAGCTATGCATTCTGTAAAGTCATGTCACTGTTTCCATGGCTGACAAACCTAAGATACCACACGTGTGCCACAGACTTGCTAGCAGGAGTAACAAACAGCACACATGTAATGTGAGCTCCACACGGCCCAGGCTGACTCTGCCTGCCCAGGACAGCAGGATGATCACGCCCTGGGCGAGGGAGAGGTACCACCATGCTGTAAGCGTCCTGGAGGCTTACTCCTCTGTCCATGGGTGACAACCACACTTCGAGTAGCCCTTCGATCCTGGGAAGTAAATCGACTTCACTTCTGGAACTTACCTGGAAGGGGCTGGTGGGTCCTTAGACCTAACATTTAATTGGGTTTGGACAGCACTGATGGTGTGTGTGTGTGTGTGTGTGTGTGCCCACATGAACGCACAAGGTGTTTTCGTGTGTGCACCACATGCATATGCATGAGTGTGTGGGATTGAGGAGGGACACAGTAAGTGCTGTGCACTGTCCTACTTTGTGGCTCCATTATGATACATCCCCAACAAGATCTCTGAACAGTAGTTTATATATATATATATATGCCATTTATTTAAGTGTTCAAGTTAAATCGCCCACAGAAGTGCACTGTGTAAAACAGACAAGCTGAGGCTCTCAGTTTACATGCATGGAGGGGAGGAGAGACCCAGCCTCCTCTCTTGGTCAAACCCTCAGCCCACCACGTTGAGAACTTTTCTATTTGGAAGACATGGACAGAAGGGGTGACCCACACAGGAGGAGAGTTCAGGGCTTCCGTGAAGGTATTGCCCATCTCTGTCTGCCTGCTGGCCTATCCTCCAGGAGGCCCACTGTCCACAGCCATGCTCTGAGCAGCTCCCCTAAGCCAGGAGTTACTGTGGCGAGTGATCCTGAGGTTGACCCAAGTGACAAATTAACTAGCACATAGGCCCAAGTAACTAATACAAAAGATCAAAAGCTCACTGGCACTTCTAGAGGACCTGAGGTTCTGAAGGGGATAAAGAGCTGTCCCTCCTGGCATATCTGAGGCCAGGGGACTCTCAGTTTCCAGATACTAGGGACACTCGCTCTGACCTTCTGGGGCCTGTCTCCTTCTCTGGTAAACAGATGACATGAGCTCACAGAATTTGATGAAGGAAGAAGGGGAAAGGGAAGAAAGGAAGGAGAACAGGGTAACTGAAATGTGCATCAGTGTTTCCACATTGTCATCTGCAGATGACATATCACCCCCTGATAGGCTGTAAGAGTCATCCAAAAACACACACTAAAGAGTGCAGCCCAACTGGAATCTCATTTATTTACCAGCACTCACATACTGAGCTTTGACAACATGCTGGTATGGGATTCCCTACAAAACACATTTCCTGGTCCTTATGTGATCCAAGTGAGGCAACAAATAGGCAAACAGGTAATTAAAAGGCATAAGATACACCCATGGGAGGAGGCTCTAATTCCACACTGGAGGCTTAGGAGAAACATTCTCTGGAGGGATCCTATGAGCTGATTCATTAAGGAATTAGGAAACAAAAGAATGAGGGCTGATTGAAACAGATTCTTTTCTTTCTTTTTTAAAGATTTTATGTGTTTATTCATGAGAGACAGAGAGAGAGGCAGAGACACAGGCTGAGGGAGAAGCAGGCTCCATGCAGGGAGCCACGCAAGACTCAATCCTGGGTCTCCAGGATCACGCCCTGGGCAGAAGGGAGAAGCTAAACCGCTGAACCACCCAGGGACCCCATGATTGGAGCAGATTCTTAAGTCAAGAGCAGAACATACAACATGCACATAGCTCTGCATGGTTTACACATGGACTCAAGAGAGCATAATATATAGTGTACACATAGCTCCACATGGTTCACACCTGTACTCCAGAGAGCAGGACATACAACATGCACATAGCTCCACGTGGTTCACACCTGGATTCAAGAAAGCAGAACGTAGAACATGCACATAGCTCCACATGGTTTTCACCTAGATCAAAGAGAGCAGAACATGCAATATGCACATAGCTCCACATGGTTTACACATGGACCAAAGAGAGCAGAGCATACTATAGTCAGATAGCTCCATGTGGTTCACACCTGGATTCAAGAAAGCAGAACAAACAACATGCACATAGCTCCACGTGGTTCACATCTGGACCAAGAGAGCAAAACATACAGTGTAGACAGATCCACATGGTTTACATCTAGACTCAAGAGAGCAGAACATACAATATGCATAGCTCCATGTGGTTCACACCTGGACTCAAGAGAGCAGAACACAACATGCACATAGCTCCACATTGTTCACACCTGGGTCAAGAAAGCAGAACATACAGTGTGCACAGAGCTCCACATGGTTCATAACTGGACTCAAGAGAGCAGAACATACAGTGTGCACATACCTCCACATGGTTTACAACCGGACTCAAGAGAGCGAATATACTACATGTACATAGTTACACATAGTGTTTTCACCTAGATCCAAGGGAGCAGAACATACAGCATGCACATAGCCCCGCGTGGTCACACCTGGACTCAAGAGAGCAGAACCTACAATTTGCACATGACTCCATGTGCCTAACCTCTACCCTCAAGGTAAGGCCGAACGAGGAGCCTGACTCCAAGGCATCATGTCTATGTAGACCACACTATCTTTACAGAGCAAACAGCAGACACCCCTTTACTATCTTAGTCAATACAAGAGGTGATGCAGGGAATTGCTTCTTCCATTATGGTGATTTGTCAAAGTAATATAAGCACATTTGAGAAAATCTTGAAAACAAACTCAAGGGAATAATTCAAACATTAATCTCACCACTGAACATGGTTAATATAACCCTTTGGGGTTATATTAAAACACTTCGGGTTTTATATTCCTTTTTAAATGCATATTTTGTACAAAACCAATATAATCATAGTATACGTATAATCTTGTACTTTGCTTTTACAGTGACCTATATACCATAAGCATTTGTTCACGTTACCACACACTTCTCACTGGTGCGCCTCACACCTGAGAGCTGGCCATGGCATGGAAATCTGTGTCTCAGCCTCCCTCATTCCTGGATGCAATGCAGGGCCAGACACATGGCGTAGAGGCTGGAAGTCAGGAAGGTCTTACAGTCTTCAACCAACTGGCTGAAAACATATTGCATGCTAAGTAAGTGCCAAGAGAGGTTCCAACAGCAATAGACATTCTGGTATGGAGACCTATAACTGGGTTTAAAAACAATAAAAATGGGGGATCCCTGGGTGGCTTAGCGGTTTAGTGCCTGCCGAAGGCATGCTCCTAACTCCAGGGCGTGATCCTGGAGACCTGGGATCGAGTCTCATGTCGGGCTCTCTGCATAGAGCCTGCTTCTCTCACTGCCTGTGTCTCTGCCTCTCTCTCTCTCTCTCAGTGTCTCTCATGAATAAATAAAATCTTAAAAAAAGACAATAAAAATGTAAAAAGGTGATCACAATGCTAATATTGTGTTAGCATCATGAAGAATAAACCAGAGTGATTAAACTGAGCCTCCCACTGAGGCCAGTGGGTAAAGCTACTCCAAATTTAGTTGCTTTGGGACTGCCTGGGTGTCTCTGTGGTTGAGAGTCTGCCTTCAGCTCAGTGCATGATTCTGGGGTTCCCGGGATCGAGTCCCACGCTGGGCTCCCTGCGTGGAGGCTGCTTCTACATCTGCCTGTGTCTCTGCCTCTCTCTCTCTCTCTCTCTGTGTCTCTCATGAATAAATAAATAAAATCTTTGAAATAAATAAATAAATAATAAATAAATAAATAAATAATAAATAAATTCAGTTGTTTTGTCTGTAAACTGGAAATTATATTTTGAGGGCCTATTTCATAGGATTTTTTTCAAAAGAGATAATAAAGTTTTTATAAATTTAAAAGCCAAACAGAAAGATTAATATTGAGATGATTATTATTAGTGACATAGTTAATTTCTCCCTAAGATAATTGATAGTATCATGTTTAGACTAAAAATTTCACTTGAAATATTAACTGAAACTTATGTTTAACTCTGGAAGTGGTGAGAAGGACCAGGGTGGGGTGACCTTTCCTATTGATTTATTACCTTATAAAGTTTCCAGGAAATACATTTTGAAAATACCATTTCCTGGTCCCTGGAAATTGCACCCCTGAGCAAGCAGTCAGAATGAGAACACATAAGCACCTGGAGGATTTCAAGTATCCCCCTGTCCAGGAGGTTGGGAAGAACACACATCTCTAACTGTGGTGTGTTTAGGGTTAGATACCTCCAAGAGGAGACAAAGTTGCTTTAGAAAAAATGCTTCTCTGGAATTTAAACATTCTTCTCAGCGCTGCTCCTCAGCAAAACAACAGAGCAGCCCATTTATACTCATCTGATTGTCTCTTTTATATTTTTCTGTTTTTTGTTCTTTTCTCACTTTCTGATTCAATCACATGGTCATTTCCTGTTTATATCTTCAAATTGAAACCAGGTTCTGGTATACTCTTACTATTGTTTAAGATTAAAGTATTTAAATAACTTAGCAAACACCTAAAAAAAAAAACACTTCCCCAAATAAAAACTAAGACATTAGAAAATTACTATCTCAGCCCCCATCCCACACTCGTCCACATCCCACACTTCTCTTGTGGCTGATATCTCATGTCTCTTGTCGTTTCTGTACATATATTTTTATCTTATACATATGTTCCTAAAAATCACGTGGCTTCAGTTTTAGTTATTTTTAATTCTTTGGAAATTTTCATTAGCACCCAAAATTAAATTATAAAAACTCATATGTATGGTTTCAGGTAGCTATAATTCTTAATTTGAGGTGCCATAATATAATTTATTGTTTGAATATATGACAATTTATCCATTTTCCTTATAGTAGTCATTTGAATTGTTTCCAGATTTTTGCTGTGATATGACACATTCTTATTTGTGTCTTTTGATGCATATGTACATATGCAAGTGTTTGCCTTGGGTCACAGGAAATATGAATGTTCAGAGTCATAGCATCATGTCAAACTGCTTTCCAGAGCAGCTGTTCCAACTTATACCAGCAATATGTAAGAGAGTCTGCTGATCCACACCTCTTTCCACTCTTGGCATTATCAGACCTCATTACATTTTCTACTTGAATAGGAGAAAGATGGCATCTCACTGTGATCATGATTTTCATTTTCCTATCACTACTATTATTGAGCTCCTCTTCATGTATTTGTTGGTTATGAATTTCATTTTCTGTGAAGTATGTGCTACATTTAAAATTTTTATTTAGTCCTTTTCTTATTGATTCATAAAAGTTCTAGGTACCTAAGTCTTATAGCTACTAATATTTACCATTTACATGTTGCACATATCTGCTCCCATTTTGTTATATGTTTTCAGTTTTTTAAGATAACGTATTTCCATTATCAATACTTGAGGGCTCATTCAAGAAATCTTATATGTCTGATGCTATGTTTCAGCTCAGGTCATGATCTCAGAGTCTTGAGAATGAGCCCCTGTCACACTCCACACTCAGCTTGGAATCTGCTTGAGACTCTCTCCCTCCTCCCTACCCCCTGTGCTCTCTCTCTCTCACACACTCTCTCTCTCTCAAATAAATAAATAAATAAAATCTTTAAAAAATAATAATACATTTTTAAAAAGAAATATTTTCCTATCAAAGTTTGGAAGATCTTCATCCAATTTTCTGCTGTGTCTACCTACTTTCGGTCTTTTTAATAAAGTTGAACACTTCTACCACACACAAACTCCATTGTACCTTCAAGTTGTGAAAATAGCAGTTGATGTATTAGCTTCACCCAGGCTTCTCCCTCTCTCCCTGCCGTTAATTACACCTGCTTGTGTGCTTACTCTCTCTCTCTCTCTTTCTCTTTCCCTCTCTCCCTCTCTCTCTGTCAATAAACAAAATCTTTAAAAAAATTCAAAGGACTTAGAACACGTTCTATTTCACTTGCCACCTCAGAATTAATATAATATTTATATTGTAGATATTTTAAACTCCCCCAGTATTATTGGTATTGCCATTGTTACTATTTTTAAAAGTCCATGTTCATTCAGAATTACCATACATATTCACTGGTTTCATTATTCTTTTTTCCTCCATGAATTTCTGAGCCTCTGTCATCCAGTATCATTGTTCTGGATATTTAAAATATTTAAGCAGGATGCAAAAATTCTCAACAAGATACCAAGTGGGATTTATCCCCAAGAGGCAAGGTGGTTCAACACTCATAAAATCAATGTGATAGATCAAATCAACAAGAGAAAAAACAAGAACCATATGATCCTCTCAATAGATTCAGAGAAAGCATTTGACAAAATACAGCATCCATTCCTGATCAAAACTCTTCAGGGAGTAGGGATAGAGGGAACATTCCTCAATATCTTAAAAGCTATCTACGAAAAGCCCACAGTGAATATCATTCTCACTGGAGGAAAACTGAGAGCTTTCCCGCTAAGATCAAAAACAAAACAGGGATGTCCACTCACATCACTGTTAGTTAACATAGTACTAGAAGTCCTGGCCTCAGCAATCAGACAACAAAAAGAAATAAAGGCATTCAAATTGGCAAAGAAGAAGTCAAACTCTCCCTATTTGCAGATGACATGATACTGTACTTAGAAAACTCAAAAGACTCCGCTCCAAGATTGCTAGAACTCATACAGCCGTTCGGCAGTGTTGCAGGATCCAAAATCAATGCACAGAAATCAGTGGCATTTCTATACACTAACAATGAGACTGAAGAAAGAGAAATCAAGGAGTCAATCCCATTTACAATTGCACCCAAAATCATAAGATACCTAGGAAAAAAACTAACCAAAGAGGTAAAGAATCTATACCCTAAAAACTACAGAACACTTCTGAAAGGAATTGAGGAAGACACAAAGAGATGGAAAAATAATTCCATGCTCATGGATTGGAAGATTTAATATTGTGAAAATGTCAATGTTACCCAGGGCAATTTACACGTTCAGTGCAATACCTATCAAAATACCATGGACTTTCTTCAGAGAGCTGGAACAAATCATCTTAAGATTTGTGTGGAATCAGAAAAGATCCTGAATAGCCAGGGAATATTAAAAAAGAAAACCAGAGCTGGGGGGCATCACAATGCCAGATTTCAAGTTGTACTACAAAGCTGTGATCAAGACAGTGTGGTATTGGCACAAAAACAGACACATAGATCAATGGAACAGAACAGAGAACTCAGAAATGGGGCCTCAACTCTATGGTCAACTAATATTTGACAAAGCAGGAATGACTACCCACTGGAAAAAGGACAGTCTCTTCAATAAATGGTGCTGGGAAAATTGGACAGCCATGTGCATAAGAATGAAACTAGACCATTCTCTTACACCATACACAAAGGTAAACTCAAAATGATTGATAGATCTAAATGTGAGACAAGATTCCATCAAAATCCTAGAGGAGAACACAGGCAACACCCTTTTTGAACTTGGCCACAGAAACTTCTTGCAAGATACATGTATGAAGGCAAAGGAAACAAAAGCAAAGATGAATTATGGGCCTCCATCAAGATGAAAAGCTTCTGCACAGCAAAAGAAACAGTCAACAAAACTAAAAGACAACTTACAGAGTGGGAGAAGGTATTTACAAATGACATATCAGATAAAGGGCTAGTATCCAAGATCTATAAAGAGCTTATCAAACTCAACAGCAAAGAAACAAACAATCCAATCATGAAATGGGCAAAAGACATGAACAGAAATTTCACCAAAGAAGACATACACGTGGCCAACTAGCACATGAGAAAATGCTCCGCATCACTTGCCATCAGGGAAATACAAATCCAAACCACAAGGAGATACTACCTCACACCAATGAGAATGGGGAAAATTAACAAGACAGGAAACAACAAATGTTGGAGAGGATGTGGAGAAAGGGGAACCCTCTTGCACTGTTGGAGGGAATGTGAACTGGTGCAGCCACTCTGGAAAACTGTGTGGAGGTTCCTCAAAGAGTTAGAACTAGAGCTACCCTACAACCCAGCAATTGCACTGCTGGGGATTTACCCCAAAGATACAGATGCAATGAAATGCCAGGACACCTGCACCCCAATGTTCACAGCAACAATGTCCACAATAGCCAAACTGTTGGAAGGAGCCTCAGTGTCCATCGGAAGATGAATGGATAAAGAAGATGTGGTTTATGTATACAATGGAATATTACTCAGCCATTAGAAACAACAAATAGCCACCATTTGCTTCATTGTGGATGGAACTGGAGGGTATTATGGTGAGCGAAGTAAGTCAGTTGGAGAAGGACAAACATGATATGGTTTCATTCATTCGGGGAAAATAAAAAATAGTGGAAGGGTATAAAGTGGAAATGAGAGAAAATGAGTGGGAAATATCAGAGAGGGTGACAGAACATGAGAGACTCCTAACCCTGGGAAGCGAACAAGGGGTGGTGGAAGGGGAGGTTGGAGGGAGGATGGGGTGACTTGGTGACAGGCACAGAGGGGGGCACTTGATGGGATGAGCACTGGGTGTTATGCTATATGTTGGCTAATTGAACTCCAATAAAAAATATACAAAAAATGAAATAAAAAAAAAAGATGAATGGATAAAGAAGATGTTGTCTATTTATACAATCGAATATTGCTGAGCCATCAGAAAGGATGAATACCCACTATTTACATCGACCTGGATGGAACTGGAGGGTAATGATACTGAGTGAAGTAAGTCAATCGGAGAAGGACAATCATCACATGGTCTCACTCATACATGGAATATAAGAAATAGTAAAAGGGATTATAAGGCAAAGGAGGGGAATTGAGTGAGGAAAATTAGAGAGGGAGATGAACCATGAGAAACTCTTAAATCTGGGAAACAAACAAAGGGTTGCAGGAGGGGAGGTGGGCGGGGGCATGGGGTAACCGGGTGACAGGCACTGAGGAGGGCACTTGATGGGATGAGCACTGGGTGTTACATTATATGTTGGCAAATTGTATTTAAATTTTTAAAAATGTCAAAAAACACACAAAAATAAAATAAAATATTTAAGTAGACTTTACTTATTTCCTTTAGAGAACTAGCCTTTCTTGTGACAACATTTCTCACCTTTGCTTGTCAAAAACATTTTAATTTTTTTTTTTTCTGTGGGGCGGGAGGACACAACGGTCAGCTCCGGCGGTCAGCTCCAGCGGCCAGCCTCCCTGCCCCACCCCCACCAACATGGGCCAGGGGGCCCATTTTAATTTTTTTATATCATTATTATTGAAGAATATTTTCACTGGATATTAAATTCTAACTTGGCATTTTAATTTTTTTAGCATTTAGCATTCTAGTTTCTTCTAGACTCTTCTTCCTGGAAGGTTAGGTATCTTCTAATTATTTTTAAAATATTTTATTTATTTATTCATGAGAGACACAGAGAGAGAGGCAGAGACATAGGCGGAGGGAGAAGCAGGCTCTCTGCGGGGTGCCCAATGCGGGACTCGATCCCAGGATCCTGGGAGAGGAAGGCAGACACTCAACCGCTGCGCCACCCAGGCATCTCAGTATCTTTTAATTATTATTCATTTAATAATTGTCTTTCTCTTTGGCTGCTTGAAAGTTTTTCTCTTTGTCATAATGTTTGGAAGGTTATACATGATGTGTTTAAGGGTGGTTTTGTTTGGGATTCCTAGTGACTCTTGAATGTGAGATTTTTTTTTTTTTAAGATTTTATTTATTTATTCATGAGAGACACACAGAGAGAGGCAGAGACACAGGCAGAGGGAGAAGCAGGCTTCCTGCAAGGAGCCCGATGTGAGACTTGATTCCGGGTCCCAGGATCATGCCCTGAGCCAAAGGCAGAGGCTCAACTGCAAGCCACCCAGGTGCCCCTTGAATGTGAGATTTAATGTCTTTCAACATATTCAAAAATTCTCAGCAATAGTTCTTCAGATATTGTTTCTGCTTCATTCTCTTTCCCTTCATCTTCTAAGATTATAATTATAGCCACAATGGGTTTATCATTATTTCTTCTATGCTTCTTACTCTTTCTTCTACATTCCACCTCTTATTTTCTTCATTGTTTATTCTGTAAATTTTCTTCTGAAATATTTTCTAATTCCACTAATGTCTCCTTAGCTCTGTCTCTATTAATCTCAACCATTGAGTTCTGAGTTTTGGTTATGGCATTTTTCAGTTCCTCAATGTCCATTTGGTTCTTATGTCTTATTTCCATTTCTCTGCCAAAATGTCACTCTTGTCTTTTATTATCTTCTTTTTATTAAAAATAGTTATTTTAAAGTATTTTCTGATAATTCCTCTGACTTTGTGGACCTGTATCTATTGCCTATTATTCTTTTTTTTTCAATCATATGTGTGCCCTTAAAACAGATTATTTTTCTAAATTTATGGATGTATATTTTATATGAAAAAAATAGAATGTTTAATTTAAGGCCTAGAATGAAATTATATCTCTTCAGAATTTTATTTTTAATAGTCAGCTGGGCTACAGGACATCAGCAATTCCTGATCACCTTAATCCATTTCTGAGGATTGAGAGGATTTGAATCTGGCTTCAGCCTTGCAAGGTCTGGTGTATTTCTGACTCTCTTTTATCGTCGGTAAATACCTGCTTTATCAGCTCCCTAGTTTTCTTGATAGATCCTAGATCCCAGTTTTCATCCTTTTTCCCATGAAAAGCTCTGTTCAGTTTCTCAGTCTCTCATTTGCCTTTGCCCTTTCAGGAATTAGTAAATATCTCCATAAAAAAACATCTCTGAAAAAAAAAAAAAAAGCATCTGTGGATTTTCTTTTTTTTTCCCAGTCTTGGCCCATATCCTTAGCGGTTCCTTCAGCTCTTCCTGCAACTGTTTTTATCTTTGTGCAGCTTTTCTAGTAATCATCACTAGGCTTTTTCTGAATTAAGTAGTTTATCACCAACAAAAGTGGAATTCCCCCAAAATAACTCTTAAATTTAACTCAGTAAACTTCTGAATATACTCTATAGTAATTAAATTGATATAAGATTCTGAATTAACTGTACAGCAGTGGTGAAAAATGTAATGGGCCTAGCCCTCTGTGACAGAGACAGCCAGTATCTATTTGCCCTGTTCATTTGCATGAATAGAACATCTGACTTTTTTTTTTTTTTCCCCTGAGCATCTGGCCACCTAAAATATAGCCAAAGTCTTCAAACCCTTGTGATAGCTATTGAGTAATGTCTGGTCAGTGCATGTATATGTGACTTCCAGGCAGTGTCCTTAAAGACAAGATCATGCCTTCCTTCTCTCCTTCTGCATACTGCATGTCTGGAATGGAGACACAATGACCAGAGCTCCTTTAAGCCACCTTGGGCAATGAGATGACCTTGGCAGTGGAAGTCCTATGAGACAAGACAACAAAATGAAAAGAGCCTGGATCCCTGACTCTGTGGGTCATCATATCAATGTTTGGTCTGACTACTTCTGGACTTCTGGAATGTTATAGACAAATACAAGTCTACCTTATTTAAGCCTCTACTGTTTTCTATAGTTATTTATCTGCATGCATTAATTAAAAGGATCCCTAATATAAGATAGCACTTGGCAATTGCCAAGTGAGCAGTATAAATCATACATACTATTAAAACTCACAGGAGGCAACTAGAGCCCTGTGAATTACTTGAAGGTTTAGTAAGATTGGAAGAATTTAAGTTGTACCAGAAACCTAGATTGGATTTACAAATGCAAAAAAGAACGAATACATCAATAAACAGATGTAAAACAAAATTAAAGATATATTTATGACCAGGTCGCTGACCAAGCTGGCAGCAAAAATAGCACTCTGGTGAATAGTGGGGAATTGTGACTATGAGACTGTTTGTGATAGGTATGTGATCAGAAAGGTCTTGGAAAACAAGCCAAAATGACTAGATTCTATTTGTTGAAAACTTACAAAGACTGAACTGATAAATATTTAATTATTCTGAGAATTAAAGTTATTCAAGGACCAATGTAAGGCATAAATTATAGCCTAAGTCAAATTATTCTAGTGCACTCTGTATTAACAAGCTTGTCAAGAGTTTGAGAACCAAGATTAAAGATTTCCAGATCTTGGTATGGAAAAACTGCTCAGAGGAATCTCTTATACCTGAAAAATGATGAAGAAAACTTAGTCAGTTAAATCTATTGCCTTAGGGGGAGTCAGAAACCAAACCAGGAATTTTGATGCAGAGGAAAATTATGATGATTTAAACACTTTTTCTATCACAACAGATTTTATCACTACATTGTTAGCTTGGAACAACTATTTGCTACAAAATTGTGATTTTTTTTAAGAAGGAAATTTCATGAGGAGAAAGCTAGCATTGGAGATGCAGGGAGAGAACACTCTGCTTATAAATTTTACTTTGAATCATAATCTCCAATTTCTAGAAATAACTTTTGGAAAATAGGGCCAGAAGAAAGTCAACCCTCCATATGAAAAAGTTTTCATGGAAAAGTTGTTTACACACACTTAAAAAATCAAAATTCATTAGGAAGAAGTAGAATGTTTGTTATCATAAAAAATACGAAAAAGATTGGTTTGTGTGAGAGGGCCTATTTTGGAAATCTTCACATGAACATAAGACAATTCTATCATTTTGATAATTAGCACATTCTCTTCCTCCTCCATGACTGCATTACAATTAACACATCCTAGACCTGTAGGTCTCTGTGTTGTAGTATGTGTCTTTATGAAGGAACATAGCAGAGATAACAGTTATTTTCATAAAATTTTGGACAAGTGTACAAAAATATGAAAATATTTCACTTGGTTTGTATATGAATCTAATTTTGAACTTTCTATGGAAAGCACTCTGTTTTGTTTTTTTAATAAAGATTTTATTTATTTATTCATGAGAGACAGAGGGAGAGAGAGAGAGAGAGGCAGAGACACAGGCAGAGGGAGAAGCAGGCTCCATGCAGGGAGCCTGTGCAGGATTTGATCTCGGGTCTCCAGGATCAAGCCCTGGGCCAAAGGCAGGCGCTAAACTGCTGCGCCACCCAGGGATCCCAAAAGCACTCTGTTTTGAGGCAAACATGAACAGCTTATCTTAAACCCACCATCAATTTCTTCAACAAATCCAACAAAAGTGGTAAGTTGAGACAGCGTCCATGTTCACCAAAATTCTCCCTTCTTCCATTTTAATGGAATTTAGCTGAGAATGTAGCTACCCGAATAGACTGCATCTTCCAGATCCCATGCAGTTGAGTGTGGCCATTCAATAAAGTGCTTGCTGACGGAGGATGCAAGGGGCCATGTGCACCATTCTTGCATCTGATTCTTAATGCCTTCTGCACTCTGCTTCCACACTAATCCAGCAGGCTGCTGGAATAGAGCATCAGTTCCATGCTTCCTTCTGCCCTCATTGGCTGCCATTTGACCTTCTGAAACCTAGAGGACCAGGGAGCTGAGATTGGGGAAAAGAGGAAAACTTCTGCAAAATGGAGAAGACCTTAGGTTCCTCTTTCACATCCTTCACATGGGGAAGAGAGCTTCTTATTTATACGAGGGGCTCCAAATTTTTTCCTCCATATGCAGGGGTCTCCAGGCTCACAACAGCATTTCCCCACTCATTAAGTGAAGCACTAGAAAGTAAAATAGAGAGGAAAGGTAAATCCAACACAATAGAAAATGGCTTAATTTTCTGAGCAGTATTGATTTGTTTTTTTCACAAATAAATTAAAAAATCATTGTAAGTACCTTCTATGTTCTCTAAGTTTTATGTTGAATATTAGATGTAAAAAAGAGGATTTATGTATGGAGCTGACCTCAAGAGAGCTGAAAATAGTAGAGATGATAGTTAGTTACACGGTGTTACATATCCAAGAAGAGAAGAGCATATATGGTATAGACATAGTTCAAGGAGAGGAATGATTAAATCTGAGCTAGATGGTGAGCTAATTGATTTCTTCTCAGGTTATAATCCTAAATCTACAGATTTTAAAGATGAACAGGTGTTTGCTTGGCAGGCAAGAGTAGATTGCTGCATTGTAAAATGTGTAACAGGAGCTCAGCTAAGCCTGAAGCTCAAGATAAAGGCATGAGCCAGATAGCAAGGACCCCTAAATACTGCAGTATTGGAGTTTGGATTTTATCCCACAGGTGACTAAAAGCTGTGAAGAATTTTAAGTGGAATAGTGGCAGGACTGGAATTTTGTTTCTGAAGCACCTCCCTGTGGCAGTCCAGACAAACTGTAGTGAGATGAAACTAGTTGGTGGTCAGGCTGGGGTCAGGATGAGGCAGTGAAGACAGAGGGAAAGATCTGAGACACATTCCAGAGGCAGGGATAGCAGGACTGTGCCTGTCTGCAGGAGACAGGAAAAAGGGATGGATTTGTGATTGTTCAAGCAGCTCCCAGATTGTGGTGCTACTAACATGGATGAGAGATCAGTTTGTGAATTCAGTTTTGGGTAAGTTAGGGCTGGAATATTCCCATGAGAATAAAAGCAATCACAAGTAATAGATTACACTCAGTATGTGTGTTGTACACATCATCTCCACAGCCATCCTTTCACTGGGTGCTGTTACTGTCACAGTTGTTCAGATCAAATGACTGGGAAGCATAGGTGGTATATCCAAGGAGAGCTCAAGTCTGAACACAAGTTAGTGGGCTTCAGAGTGTCTGGTCCTGATCATGACACATATCACCTCTCTGCCAAACAGCTGGGTGCTGGTCTGAAGTTCAGGTGAGGAGTGTGGGCTGAGATGTAGATTTGGAAGTCACCAAAATCATAGGACTGCTTAAAATGCATTCTCAGGCCAGGCAACCAGGTCCTGAGCTACCACTGGAGACCTGAAGACGTGACACAGTACCTCCTCTCAAGTAACTCAAATCAAAGGATTTTTTGGGGGGGTGGGAATCATACTGTAGTATGATAGCATTATAATGAAATACACATATGACTCAAAGAAGCACAGAGGAAGAGATGTGTTATGGAACTAGTTCAGACTAAGAGAAGAGGAGGGAACCCTGGAACTGACACATGGGATGTTTGTGCCCCTCACCCCAAAATTTGTATGTTGAACTCTAATCCCCAGTGTGATGGTATTTGGAGATGGGAACTTTAGGAGGTGTTTGGTCATGAGGACGGAGCCCTCATGAGTGGGATTAATGCTCTTATACAAGGACCCCAGAGAGCTCTCTGGTTGCTTCTGCCATGTGCGTCTGTTGGTTAGAAGATGAGCATGTATGAACCAGGAAGCAAGCTCTCTCCAGACAGAACCTTGGACTTTCTGGCCTTCAGAGCAAGAAATCAGTCTTGTTTAAGCCATGCAGCCCATGGTGTTATGGCTATGCCAGCCTCAATGAGCTCAAATAAAACCAAGAGAGGGGAGCCTTTAGCAGTGCTGGCCCCCATGCCAAAGGTGCCTAAGAAATCAAATTAACCAAGACTGACCATGGGCACTGGGCAGTGTGGAGGTCATGTGGGTTGTGCTGGCGGTTTCATAGCTTGCTAGCTTCCCTGGGCAGGGAAGGGCATGAGTGGTGAGGTGAGAAGACAGTGAACTCTGGTTCTTCTTTAAAAGCCTTACTGAGAGACTAAGGAGAAAGGTTTAGAGTATATCTGAGAATGTTTTACACTCATTTGTTCTGTTACTTTATTCCTCCTAGGATATAAAGGATTTAAGCACATTAACAGCCTAAGATAAAGAGCTAACAGAGGAAGCAATATTGAAGTCTCCAGAGAGAAGGGCAAAACAGAAGAGATCCCTATAGGGAGGGAAGGTCATGGGCTAAAATTCAAGATGACGAGATCCCTGGGTGGCGCAGCGGTTTGGCGCCTGCCTTTGGCCCAGGGCGCGATCCTGGAGACCCGGGATCGAATCCCACATCGGGCTCCCGGTGCATGGAGCCTGCTTCTCCCTCTGCCTGTGTCTCTGCCTCTCTCTCTCTCTGTGTGACTATCATGAATAAATAAATAAAATCTTTAAAAAAATTAAAAAAAATAAAATTCAAGATGACCTGATGAACTCAGAGGACATTCCAACCTCCCTAGTCCTCTGAGAGACTCAACTAATTAGTCAACTGTAAATCCCGTGAGTGTATAGCCCCTGTAAGAATTGTAAAAATGTGAGAAGTGAAAACAATCGGAACAATAGCTCTCTTTTGAGTTTGGTATGTTTCATGGTCTCCATTACTCATAAGATGGAATAGTGTAGTACAGATAATAAATAGTATTCAGGTCTAAATCAGCTATGCCTGGAAAAATTCAAAAGCAAATGAGAACTATAGGAAAATCTTATTGCAAAATCAAATCTAGGGGTGCTCAAGTGGCTCAGTTGGTTAAGCATTTGACTTGATTTCAGCTCAGGTTGTGATCTCAGGTCCTTGAAATCAAGCTCCCCACCCTCTCCAAGCCCTGTGTGGAGCCTGCTTAAGATCCTCTCTCTCTCTCTCTCTCTCTCTCTGGGGACTGGGGGGAAGCTAAATCAATATTTGCTCAATGTGTTCCTCTTAGAACCCTTTTCCAGAGGACGGCGACCTGAATGCCTCTACCCAGAGCATATCAACAAAGAAGGAGAAACGTTGGAAGATACAGGTATAAACAATGCTGGAGAGAATGCCAGAGTCTGAATTACAGCCCAGATGCATCTCCTGAATTTGGTTAGCTGAAAAGCCCTTGTATTTCATTCTACTTTCCTAACATAGATCTGTCAGGAGGTCTGTTCTCATTTCACTTCAGACCATGTGATTTAAATATAGACAGAGTTCTGGTTCTCTTCTACATTTCCATCTGAATATAATTCTTTGTAATTCAAGTGAAAATTTACTGGTGACCAGAGTTTGTCTGTTCTAAAGATGGAGTTCATTGCCAAAGAGATTTCTTGGGTGGTCTCACCTTCAACCAAAGTCTTTAGCTCCTGTGAAAGGGTTTTTTTTTTGTGCTTTCCTGCTGTATTTGAGACTTCACGGGCTATTTCTTCTAAACAATTGGAGAACAAGAGGGCCTGGGTTAACAAAACAAAGTATCATATTAGGACCCCTTGCTTCATTGAGTTTATGTTAACCATGTCTATTTTCCATTTTAACCATAGTTTTCCTTTCAGCAAAAACACTTTTTTGTTGGTTTTGCTATACAACATTGTACTGATAGCTGGCAACAGTATATTGTGCACTTAAAAATCTGTTGAGGGTAGATTTCATGTTGACTGTTCTCACCACATTAAAATAAAAAAAATGTTAATGTTATTTTTTTCAGCTCAACAGAAATCTCCCCCTTCTCTGTTTTTTTTTTTTCAGAGTAAACACAAGAACAGTACATAAATTGGTTTTAGCTTTATTTTTCCTTCATCCTCAAATCTAAATTTGAACTCTATGATATGACAGTGAGATGTTGTAGAATATCTAAATATGGCAATTCCTTTAGCTAAGAAACAGGCCATATTATTATCATTATTGTTAAGTTTCATAAGATTGCTTAGTTTCCTTATCTTTAAGTAAATCCCCATTTGCTTGGGGGATTCAATGATGAGTGCCTTAGGAAGTTTCTAGGATTAGCAAATCTTAAAGAAAAGCAACTGAAATTTTATGCCAAATAGGCAGGAAAGAAGAGTTATTTAAAATATTAAATGTGCCTTTTTTGGCTCAACTATCCTGCAGTATTTTCTATTTTACAAACTCCAAAAAATGCCTAGATGTGAAAGTGACTGAAATTGGTTACCACATGCTGAGCACAGGGACAGTTTTCTCCACATAGTTATGTTCTCACTGTCCTTCAAAACCCTGCTGTTGGGATGAATGGATAAAGAAGATGTGGTCTATGTATACAATGGAATATTACTCAGCCATTAGAAATGACAAATACCCACCATTTGCTTCGACGTGGATGGAACTGGACAGTATTATGCTGAGTGAAATAAGTCAATCAGAGAAGGACAAACATTATATGGTCTCATTTATTTGGGGAATATAAATAATAGTGAAAGGGAATAGAAGGGAAGGGAGAAGAAATAGGTAGGAAATATCAGAAAGGGAGACAGAACATAAAGCCTCCTAACTCTGGGAAACGAACTAGGGGTGGTGGAAGGGGAGGAGGGCGGGAGGTGGGGGTTCATGGGTGCCGGGCACTGAGGGGGGCACTTGAACGGATGAGCACTGGGTATTATTCTGTATGTTGGCAAATTGAACACCAATAAAAAATAAATTTATTATTAAAAAATAAAAAATAAAAATAAAAAAATTGCCTGAGGGGGGGAAAAACCTGCTGTTGGGCAGCCCGGGTGGCTCAGCAGTTTAGCACCACCTTTAGCCCAGGGCATGATCCTGGAGACCTGGGATGAGCCCAGGGTGTGATCCTGGGGCCCCGGGATCGAGTCCCACGTAGGGATCCCTGCCTGGAACCTGCTTCTCCCTCTGCCTGTGTCTCTGCCTCTGTGTATGTGTGTATGTGTGTGTGTGTGTGTCATGAATAAATAAATTAAAAAAAAAAACCTGCTGTCCTCACCCTGAAGGATACCTAAACGGTGCCTCCTAGTCACCTGTATGCCGAGCAGGTAGTCCCTTCCCCAGTGGACCACATGACATGTTTATCTTCTGGGGGGAAGTGTATTTGTCATCCCCCCAGTTCCCAGAATTACTTTATCAAAATAAACTTTTTTGGCTAATGACACAGCCTAACCACAATAAAACTCACATTTATTCAACTTACTCTATGCCAGACAGGTTAAAATCCCTTCACAGGTACTACCTTATATAATCCTAACGAGTGGTAAATTCCAGGTCTCACAGCCCTCCAGTGTGTTGACGATGGGGATAAATGTAGAGATGGAGGCAAGGAGGCAAGAGCAGAGCTGAATTGTTCTTTATTAAGACTGGAGAAATTTAGAGAGAACTGGAGGAGTTCAGACTGGATCCAGGTGAGAAATGGAAAATCTTCCATTACCCATAAGGAATATAGATCCATGGATATGTAGGATTTTGCTCTTTTTGTTCTGAAGCAAGGCTCAAATGAACAATCTTGTTTAGATTGAACATTTCCCAAAGTGGTCTCTGTAATCATAAATTATCCATGAATAGAGTCGGAGAATGAATACATGTAAGAAGCAGGGGTCCTGCCCAGAAGTGGTGTGAATTAAGTCTGCAACAACCCATAAGAACTGCAATCATTAGCAAGAAAGTGCATGTCCCTGGAACCAGAGCAACAGCCAGCTGTCATCAACTGGGAAGATGTCATCATCTGTAGGAAGACAAAACTAAACAAACCAGATCTTAGGAATATAAGCCTGAAGGGAAGTGCTTTCTAGTCTGAAAATCTGAACTCATCAGTCCTTGCCAGATCTTTTCAAGTGTATGTCCATCCTCTCCCTACAGACATCCTCTTTATAGACACACAAGACAAAGTGACAAAGAGGAGACAGAGACAGATGTGGTATTGTTAGTAAAGATGCAAGGTTCCACCAATTCAGAGTTTAAAATCTGATTGGATAGTGAAAAGATTCCTAAGAAGTGAGGCCATCTCACTCAGCTTTTGGGAGTTCAGGCTCATTGCAAGTCTTATCTCATTATGGGGCTCATTACTTCTGAGTCAAGGGTACTGGGTCATGACAACAAGGGGATTGCGAACTCGAGGATTGTCAAGTGTCAGTTCTCCAAAGTACAACAAGAAGCCTACTGATGAAGCCACAGTGAATGAGTGCAGTGAAGGGAAGCAGCAGCTGGACCTGGTGAGAAGCATGAAACATTGCAGTGCCTCCAAGGTGCCAAGTCAGAGGAAGATCATGGGGGCTCGGGATCTACACTCAGGTGGTTTAAGGCTGAGAACTGATTGAGATCGAGGAATTTCATTTTATGCTGCTTTAGGAGTCATGTCCACAGCAAAGCAACGGTCTTGAAAGGAATCCTGATGTTTGTCAGCTGCTTGCCCAGATGGACACACTGTTCACCAAAGTAAGCTTTCAGGAGTTTTTAAAACACCAATTTGTTTTTATAGCCTTATATTGTTAGGCAAGCACCTTGGGACAAACATTTAGGTAAGGCTGGGCCCGGGGTCTCAGCATCCCAAGCCCTCTGCCCCATGTTTCTCCCTCTCTCCTCAAACTCCCAACCCCCAGAAGCCCCACCTCCCTAGCTGCCCCTCACTCCTGAACCTATCAGAGATGCCAGATAGAGCTTTTTATTAGCCAGTTAAATAAATCCTAATAAGGATTAATGACCAATAACTTCATAGTTCTTCTTAGGGTCAATTACATTCAAACAAAATGTCATAATGCATTAATGCATTTACCATTAAATTTTCCTTGTTTACTTGGCAATTTACTCCTCTTCACCTCCTGGAGCCCCTTGTTAAAAATCTCAATCTCAGCTTTAATTAAATACTATGTTTATCATCTATTTGGCAGTTAATAACATTTGGCCACGTGACATCTGCGCGATTACCTTAGACTACAGACCTACAGGACAAAACATTCATTCCCTTATCCACACTTGAAACGTGCTTTTTGGTAACACACCTGTTATATGGACTCACAACACCTTGCGTGCACATCTCATTATCCAATTGCTACGTCCACCACCACCCCAAACTCTGAGCTGCTTGAGGACTCTCACCTAATATTGGATATATTGGTAAATGCTCATAAAGCGAAAGAATATAGGTATGTGGTGTCTTTCAACTAGATTTTTTAGTCCGTTGAGGAACTTGATTCTGTTTCCCACACCTTCAGATCATCCATTACACATTAAAACCACCTAATAATTATATGCACATTGAATAGATAAAAAGTGAACATATGTATGAAAAGATGGGAAAAGTGTAGGTCAAAATATTACAGAGAGGATCCCTGAAAGATGGAATTTAGGACTCGTGTCTACCAAGTTTTCTGCATTGAACGTTTATTATTTCCATGATTAGGAAAAAATGACTTTTAAAGCAACATCTTTGACAACCTCATCAGGTAGAAGTAGCATCAGAGTAAGAAATGATCCCAGGTAGGGTGGAAGAGAAGGAAGGCACTTAAACACAGGTTTCTTGGGCAACAGGAGCAGTGTCTTGTGAAGGGCAGGACAGTGACTGGATGTGTTGGGGCTGAATACTGGACTTCAGAAATGAAGTCCTTCCATCTACTCAGAATTCCTGTGTCACAAGGGGTACTGAGGTATTACTGAGACAAAATAGTTTCTATAATTACTAACAAGGCCAAGTCAGCAAATACTAGTGGTATTTCACTAAGATTCTATCCCATAAAACCACTCAAACTGCCAGCTGAGCTCTTGTTACTGGGTCTCTGGCAGTAGTTTCAAATGATTCACATTGCCTTTGGATGGGTAGGCCTGGCTTCACATTTATTGGCAATCCAGTGTATTTTATTGTATATTTGGAGTGCAGAAGATATATCAATATGGGGCTTTCATATTTATGTTGAGTCAAGGTAATAAAAGGAAACATACAGGAGCAATCTGCTTAATAGGTCACCTCCCTGGAACTAGGGCCTGGCCCCAGGGGCCCAGTAAGAACTACAAATTCAAATTTCAAAGATCCTCAGCATCTAGTCAATGTGGGGTAGAGGTAGGTTTGTGTTTTAGAGTGGGGGAGAAGAGGCTGTGGTAGTGAGTTAGAGAGTGCCTTGAAGGGGAAGGTGAGGACCAGGGTCCATGTGGGTCCTGGTCTGGCCTCAGGGCACCTGCCTAAACCACAAGAAGACTTAGAAAATTTGGAAGAAGACACTCAAAGCGGGGGTGTCCCTGAAGTGTTATTCCACCATGTCCCCTGAGTTGCCTTCTTATGCTACACCAAATGAATTGAATCCCTTTCCAATTGACAGGTTAAAATGACACCTTGAAAACAAATCATTAATGTCCCTTGTATCAGGGTTCTTCAGAAAAACAGACCCAATAGGACATGCATATATATGGAAAAAGATTTATTAATCTCTTAAAGAAATTGGGCCATGTAATTATGGAGGCTGGCAAGCCCAACTGATTGGATGAGGTCCACCACATTATGGAGGCCACTCTCTTCTGCTTGAAGTCCACCAATTTAAATGTTAATTTCATTCTAAACACCCTCACAAAAACACCCAAAATAATGTTTGACTAAATGTCTGGGAACCCTGTGGCGCAGGCAAATTGGCACATAAAATAAACTATCAAGCCCCTTAACCAAGGCTTCTCTTCTTCTGAGTAAATAACCTGAGCTGTCTCGAGAGCCCATACTTGCAGTGTGTTCAGATTGAACACTGGTCAGCTCATGCTTCTCTAAATACTCCAGTTAACAAAATTGTTTCCCTTATCTTTCCCTCACTTTATTTCTCTTCAGTGTCTATTCCCTTGTGGATTACTTTCTGCTAGTTAATCTGAGGAAGGAAAGTCTGCATATAAATTATGGGACCATATAGAGTTTCCACCGTAAGCCACAGGAATTTTTTCTCTTTTTAAAAAAATTTAAGTTCAATTAGATGACATACAGTACATCATTAGTTTCAGATGTAGAGCTCAGTGATTCATCAATTGCAACACAACACCCTGTGTTCATCCATCACATGCCCTCCTTCATGCCCATCACCCAGCTACCCCATCTCCTCACCCACATCCCCTCCAACAACCCTCAGTTTGTTTCCCAGAGTTCAGAGTCTTTCATGGTTTGTCTCCTTCTCTGATCTCTTCCCCTTCAGTTTTCCCTCCTTCCACTGTAAGCTGCAGCTTATGCTCACTGTGAGAATGCAGGTGCACTACTAATGCCATGATACCCTGTACCCCACGACCCCTTCTACAGAGGGCGCAACAAGAATTATGGCAACTCCATGTGTTTATTCGTGTGAACCTCAGACATTATAGATATTTGATAGAAGAAGGGATATTATCAGATTTATTGGATTAAAAAATAAAAATGAGGGGTGCCTGGCTGGCTCAGTCGGTTAAGTGTTTGCCTTCGGAGCAGCCTGAAGAACTTACTTCTTGTAGGCAGGTCTTCTTGCAACAAATTCTCTCAGTTTTTATTTATCCAACAATGTCTTTATCCTGACTATTTTTAAAACATAGTTTTATTGGACTTTGAAAATGCCATTATGTTTCTTTCTGGCTTCTATTGTTTCTGAGAACGGTCAGCTACTAATCTTACTGGGGTTCCCTTGTTCATGATGAATCATTTTTCTCTAATTGCTTTCAAGATTTTGTTGCCTTTGGTGGATGGAGCTGGAGGCTATTATGCTGAGTGAAGTAAGTCAATCAGAGAAGGACAAGCATATGGTTTCACTCATATGGGGAATATAAAAAATAGTGAAAGGGATTATAGGGGAAAGGAAAGAAAATGAGTGGGAAAAATCAGAGAGGGTGACAAAACATGAGAGACTCCTAACTCTGGGAAGCGAACAAGGGGTAGTGGAAGGGGAGGTAGGCAGGGGGATGAGGTGATTGGGTGATGGGCACTGAGGGAGGCACTTGATGGGATGAGCACAAGGCAATCGAACTCCAATAAAAAATATTTTTAAAAATTTTGTTGCCTTTGTTGTCAATATTCTTGCTGCAATGTCTCTATGTGTAGATCACTTAGCTTTTATTTCCTTTAATTTTTTGGGTGGGTAGATAAAATATTTTTCATCATGTTTGGGAAGTTGTCAGTTATTATTTCTTTCAATAATTTCTCACTTCCTTTCTCTTTCTCTTCTCTGGTCATCTCATTGCATGTAAGTTAGTGTACCTAATGGAGCCTCAGTTTATCTATAGCTCTCTTTATTTTTTGTCATTTCTCCCCTCTCTTCTGCAGTTATATAATCTCTACTGTCTTCCTTCAAGCGTGTTGCTTCTTTTTTCTGCCAGCTCAGATCAACTATTGAGACTCTCTAATAAAGTTTTAATTTGAGTTATTGTAATTTCGTCTCCAGAATTTTTATTTCATTCTTTCCAATAATGTCTCTCTTTGTTCATATCCCTTATTTAATGAGACATTGTTGTAATACTTGTCTTGAAATCTTCGGGTATGGTTTCAGTTAGTTCTTTGAGAATCTTATAATATCTTCATTGAAGTCAGCTAAGTCTACCATTGGGTCCCCTTCAAAGGTGTTTTCTATTACCTGTTTTTTTACCCTTGTTTATGAGTCATGCTTTCCTGTTCCCTTGCATTTTTTTGGTTAAAAATGGAATTTTTTATTTTTTTTTTAAGATTTTATTTATTTATTCAGAGAGACACAGAGAGAGAATGAGAGGCAGAGACACAGGCAGAGGGAGAAGCAGGCTCCACGCAGAGAGCCCGACGTGGGACTCGATCCAGGGTCTCCAGGATCGCCCTGGGCTGCAGGCGGTGCTAAACCGCTGCGCCACCGGGGCTGCCCAAAAATGGAATTTTTTAAAGGAAAACTTCAAATAATATATCGTAGCAGGGATCCCTGGGTGGCGCAGCGGTTTGGCGCCTGCCTTTGGCCCAGGGCGTGATTCTGGAGACCCAGGATCGAATCCCACATCGGGCTCCCAGTGCATGGAGCCTGCTTCTCCCTCTGCCTATGTCTCTGCCTCTCTCTCTCTCTCTCTCTGTGACTATCATAAATAAATAAAAATTAAAAAAAAATATATCGTAGCAATATTCAATACTGATTCCCCCCTTCCCTGGGGTTGTTGTTTGCTAAGTTGTTTATTATTTAGTCCTTTGGCTGAACCAATTCTCCAAAGTCTGTCTCCCAGCCATCTCTCTCTCCTGGTATCTCTCCCCAAGTTTTCCCCTCATTGTTTTAATCTTCTAGCCTGGTTACCTAAGTTTCACCTGTGGATAGACATAAGTCACTTTTTTTGTCAAAGGTTGTTTTTTTTTAATAATAAATTTATATTTTATTGGTATTCAATTTGCCAACATACAGAATAACACCCAGTGCTCATCCCGTCAAGTGCCCCTCTCAGTGCCCGTCACCCATTCACCCCCACCCCCCGCCCTCCTCCCCTTCCACCACCCCTAGTTCGTTTCCCAGAGTTAGGAGTCTTCATGTTCTGTCTCCCTTTCTGATATTTCCTACCCATTTCTTCTCCCTTCCCTTCTATTCCCTTTCACTATTATTTATATTCCCCAAATGAATGAGAACATATAATGTTTGTCCTTCTCTGATTGACTTATTTCACTCAGCATAATACCCTCCAGTTCCATCCACGTTGAAGCAAATGGTGGGTATTTGTCGTTTCTGATGGCTGAGTAATATTCCATTGTATACACAGACCACATCTTCTTTATCCATTCATCTGTCGATGGACACCGAGGCTCCTTCCACAGTTTGGCTATTGTGGACGTTGCTGCTAGAAACATCGGGGTGCAGGTGTCCCGGCGTTTCATTGCATCTGAATCTTTGGGGTAAATCCCCAGCAGTGCAATTCCTGGGTCGTAGGGCAGGTCTATTTTTAACTCTTTGAGGAACCTCCACACAGTTTTCCAGAGTGGCTGCACCAGTTCACATTCCCACCAACAGTGTAAGAGGGTTCCCCTTTCTCCACATCCTCTCCAACATTTGTGGCTTCCTGCCTTGTTAATTTGCCCCATTCTCACTGGTGTGAGGTGGTATCTCATTGTGGTTTTGATTTGTATTTCCCTGATGGGGAAGTGATGCAGAGCATTTTCTCATGTGCGTGTTGGCCATGTCTATGTCTTCCTCTGTGAGATTTCTCTTCATGTCTTTTGCCCATTTCATGATTGGATTGTTTGTTTCTTTGCTGTTGAGTTTCATAAGTTCTTTATAGATCTTGGAAACTAGCCCTTTATCTGATACGTCATTTGCAAGTATCTTCTCGCATTCTGTAGGTTGTCTTTGAGTTTTGTTGACTGTATCCTTTGCTGTGCAAAAGCTTCTTATCTTGATGAAGTCCCAATAGTTCATTTTTGCTTTTGTTTCTTTTGCCTTCGTGGATGTATCTCAAGAAGTAACTGTGGCTGAGTTCAAAAAAGGTGTTGCCTGTGTTCTCCTCTAGGATTTTGTGATCTCACATTTAGATCTTTCATCCATTTTGAGTTTATCTTTGTGTATGGTGAAAGAGAGTGGTCTGGTTTCATTCTTCTGCATTGGATGCCCAATTTTCCCAGCACCATTTATTAAAGAGACTGTCTTTCTTCCAGTGGATAGTATTTCCTCCTTTATCGAATATTAGTTGACCATAAAGGTCCACTTCTGGATTCTCTATTCTGTTCCATTGATCTATGTGTCTGTTTTTGTGCCAGTACCACACTGTCTTGATGACCACAGCTTTGTAGTACAACCTGAAATCTGGCATTGTGATGCCCCCAGATATGGTTTTCTCTTTTAAAATTCCCCTGGCTATTTGGGGTCTTTTCTGATTCCACACAAATCTTAAAATAATTTTTTCCAACTCTCTGACAAAAGTACATGGTATTTTGATAGGGATTGCATTAAATGTGTAAATTGCCCTGGGTAACATTGACATTTTCACAATACTAATTCTTCCAACCCATGAACATGGAATATTTTTCCATCTCTTTGTGTCTTCCTCAATGTCTTTCAGAAGTGTTCTATAGTTTTTAGGGTATAGATCCTTTACCCCTTTTGTTAGGTTTATTCCTAGGTATCTTATGCTTTTGGGTGCAATTGTAAATGGGATGGACTCCTTAATTTCTCTTTCTTCAGTCTCATTGTTAGTGTATAGAAATGCCACTGACTTCTTGGCATTGATTTTGTATCCTGCCACACTGCCAAACTGCTGTATGAGTTCTAGCAATCTTGGAGTAGAATCTTTTGGGTTTTCTATGTAGAGTATCTTGTCATCGGCGAAGAGGGGGAGTTTGACTTCTTCTTTGCCAATTTGAATGCCTTTAATGTCTTTTTGTTGTCTGATTGCTGAGGCTAGGACTTCCAATACTATGTTGAATAGCAGTGGTGAGTGTGGACATCCCTGTCTTGTTCCTGATCTGAGGGGAAAGGCTCCCAGTGCTTCCCCATTGAGAATGATATTTGCTGTGGGCTTTTCGTAGATGGCTTTTAAGATGTTGAGGAATGTTCCCTCTATCCCTACACTCTGAAGAGTTTTGATCAGGTATGGATGCTGTATTTTGTCAAATGCTTTCTCTGCATCTATTGAGAGGATCATATGGTTCTTGGTTTTTCTCTTGCTGATATGATGAATCACATTGATTGTTTTACGAGTGTTGAACCAGCCTTGTGTCCCGGGGATAGGGGATAAATCCTACTTGGTCGTGGTGAATAATTTTCTTAATGTACTGTTGGATCCTATTGGCCAGTATCTTGTTGAGAATTTTTGTATCCATGTTCATCAGGGATATTGGTCTGTAATTCTCCTTTTTGGTGGGGTCTTTGTCTGGTTTTGGAATTAAGGTGATGCTGGCCTCATAGAATGAATTTGGAAGTACTCCATCTCTTTCTCTTTCCAAATGGCTTTAGTAGAATAGGTATGGTTTCTTCTTTAAACATTTGATAGAATTCCCCAGGGAAGCCATCTGGCCCTGGACTTTTGTGTCTTGGGAGGTTTTTGATGACTGCTTCAATTTCCTCCCTGGTTATTGGCCTGTTAAGGTTTTCTATTTCTTCCTGTTCCAGTTTTGGTAGTTTGTGGCTTTCCAGGAATGCGTCCATTTCTTCTAGATTGCCTAATTTATTGGCGTATAGCTGTTCATAATATGTTTTTAAAATCGTTTGTATTTCCTTGGTGTTGGTAGTGATCTCTCCTTTCTCATTCATGATTTTATTAATTTGAGTCTTCTCTCTCTTCTTTTTAATAAGGCTGGCTAATGGTTAATCTATCTTATTAATTCTTTCAAAGAACCAACTCCTGGTTTTGTTGCTCAGTTCCACAGTTCTCCTGGTCTCGATTTCGTTGAGTTCTGCTCAAATCTTAATTAACTCTCTTCTTCCGCTGGGTGTAGGATCTATTTGCTGTTTTTTCTCTAGCTCCTTTAGGTGTAAGGCTAGCTTTTGTATTTGAGTTCTTTCCAGTTTGGATGGATGCTTGTATTGCGATGTATTTCCCCCTCAGGACTGCTTTTGCTGTATCCCAAAGATTTTGAACGGTTGTATCTTCATTCTCATTAGTTTCCATGAATCTTTTTAATTCTTCTCAAAGGTTGTTTTTAAAGCCCCTTAGTCTGTTAGATTTTAGGATATTTGCTCTGTGATACTGTTTATCTTTTATTTCAGATTTGGCATGTCCCAGACTCTAGGAATCAATGATTCCATGAGAAATGATAATGAGTCCATTTCCTTGTCAAATGTTCCTAAATGGTTAAGTTCAAGGATGACTTGCTTTACCCATGACTCAAGTTTGGACTTAAGTTTCAGTTATCTTTTGCTGAGTAACTACCCCAGTCTTAATGATATAAAGCACTTTATTTTGCTCAGCCATTCTGTGGCTCAGATTGTGGACAGGCTTTAACACATGACTGATCTCAGCTCATTCTGTCTGGAAGGAACTCAAGCATTTGAGTTGACTTGAAAGTTTGTGGGCTGAAACCATTTAGAGCTTTCTTAATTCACATATTTGGCACTGGGGCTGGGCTAACCTGGTGGATTTCCATGCAGCTTGAGCTTCTCACAGCATGGCAACTGAGCCCCAAGAGGAAACTTGCTCACAGGTAACAGCAGATGGAAACTGCATGGCATTTTATTACCCATCCCTAGAAGTCACATACATCACTCCCACTGACTTCAATTGGTCAAAGCAGTTAATGGAGCAGTGCAAATTAAAGGGGAGGAAACATAAGTCTCACTTCTTAATGGGAAAAATGTGAAGAATTAATGGCCATATTTTAAAAATAGTCCCAGCTTGTTTAATTCTAAATTCCCCCGGAAAATTGTATCTGTGTCATTACCTTATATTAACATAGTAAGAAAAAAGAAGGCAGATAAATTTTAAATCATTGTGGCCAATGCCAACTGAGGCTTACTCAGAAATTATAGTATTAAGTCAGATGTTTGTAGCTCAGCAATGATTACTTTTGCAGAGGGTTGGCAAGTTGGTCACAATTTTTCTTTTAAGATTTTATTTATTTATTCCTGAGAGACACACAGAGAGAGGCAGAGACACAGGCAGAGGGAGAAGCAGGCTCCCTTCGGGGAGCCTGATGTAGGACTTGATCCCGGGATCCTGTGGCTACAACCTGAGCTGAAGGCAGATGCTCAGCCCCTGAACTCCCCAGGGATCTCTGGTCACAATTTTATAAAAAAAAAAAAAAGAAAAGAAATACAGGGCAGATGAGTTTTGGCAGGACACCCAAAGGAAGAGGCTGGCTTTCCTGCATCGAAGGCTCTCAGACAGTCAAGTGTACACCTGGGGTTCTGGATAGCTCAGAGAGGACAAAGCAAGGAAAAAACAAAAACAAAAACCAAAAGAATGTGTTTGACCAGCTTCAAAATTGTGCCCACAACTGACCCTGGAATAAATGAAGATTTCTCTGCATTCTTGGATGGAAAATCTGCAAATGTTAAGAAACTAGACTTTCTTCTGTCTGGAAAATAAAACAATAAATCCTGGTTGTGCCTGTCAGTCCACCCACAGGAAATTCAGAACCATTTTCTTTGGCTTTATGTGCAGAACCTTCTGGCATGGAGGAGGGTTCCAGAAGGACAGTGCTTTCTGGGACTCCTCATTATTCAGGAAGAGGGAGAATGCCCAGCTCAAACCCATTGTTTTATTAACAAGGTCCCGAGAGGCAAAGCGACTTGATGACAATCCCCCAGGTGTGAGGCGCCAATTCCAGCAAGGTATGTCTGTCTGTAGAACAAAGGAGGTAGAAGGGCATTACATCCAGCCAGGGACAACTCATGGCTTTTACGCTTGAAAGTTGAGACATTTGCTGTTCTGTAGAAGCTGTGCTGGACATAGGTGGGTTGGTTACTAAGAGAGGCTTCCCAAGATCAAGGTGAACATTTAAAAAACACATTAGCAGGGTTCGGAGGGTTAACCTCCTCTGTCCCTAAGAAGTTTTATTTATTTGTTTGCTTGCTTACTTGTTTTACTCACTCTTTTGGGTTAAACCCTTGGAGACTGATATAAAAAGCCAGAAGTAGAAGGTCACCTGAGTGGTCTGCCACGTTAAACTGTGACCACTCATTAGCAGCTTAATATTTAATACTTTGAGGGATTGAAGCTTGCCCAGTAGAGGGATCTTGGGGAAGAGGACAAGGAAGGTCTAGCGCTCTGAAAGAGTCAGGGGTTAGTGCAGGAAAAACCAGGCTGGCTGTCCCCCAAGGAAGAGCTGAACAAGTGGCAAGAAAGGAGGTGGAGACAAAGAGCCGGGAGCAGAAGCAACACTGTCACAGTAACAGCTACCCCTACTGAGTGCTTGCACTATGCCTGGACCCATTCCAGATTTTCTATGCATTTCATCTCATTTAATCTTAACACTAGCCTATGTCAGGGACACTATTATTATCTTCATGTTGCTGCTAAGGACCTTTTCTGCCTTCTAGAGGTTAAGAAGTCGCAGTAACATGACACGCAGGGACCAGACCATGCTGGGCTAAACCTGGGTTTATGCTCCTTGTCAAGAACTATGTCCCACTGTCAAAGCAGTGCAAACTCGATGACTTGGCCTATTGCCAACTCTGTAGATGATAGTCCCCCAGAGGAACATCTTTATAAATGACTCTCAGTGACACCCCATGTGATAGCCAATGCCATAAGAAGGTGAGGGTGAGGAGTAGATTTAGCATACTGCAAATCCATCTCCACTACTAGAAAATCATACTTTAGTACCAGACTTAGCATTGATCCTTGGTTTCATTTAGTAGATGTTTCTCCAATGTTTATCCTAGGATGTGACAATGCCAGGAATAGAAAATAGTAGACCTCCTAGGGCCAATGGCCACATCCTTGCACAGGCTGGCCACTCAAGCACCTTGTGGATCTAGGCCAGAAAGAACAGCTACTTCATGTCTTGGTCTTTCCCCCGCAATCCCTCTCCATGCCAGACATACAGCAAGGAGGGCCCTATTCTGCAGATAGCATGCGTTTGCAGTCTGAACTGAGGATTGGCTGCAAGCTCAAATAGAAAAAATAATAATTTCTTTTCAAAATGTCTCTCTCTACTGGAAATAAATAAAACATGAGCTTGAGAGAAAGTCTTCACTGAGTCCTAACAGTTTCACCTTTTTGTGTGAAACAGAAGAGGCCTGAAGGAAGCAAGACCTCAAAGGGTAGAAACGAGGCAGGCTATTCCCCAGTGAATGAGACATTTAGAAAAGGATTTCATCTGAACCAAAATCTCTTAATTTTTTACATCAGGAGTTCAGAGGTCCTGTCTGAAATACCTTAGTGATTGTCTCCACTTCATTTTAGTTTTAAACCAGATTTGTGATGAAAAAAAAAACTGCTAACAGGAAAAAGAATCTATTTTGATTTTCAAATGTAACCTAGAAACAGTTCTAATGTTCTGAGCGTGTCCTGGCTAGGAAACACCACTGTGTCCCACCGCACGCCCTTAGCACTCACGTCTCTAGGATGTGCCTGCCTCAAGCAATCCCATGTCTCCTCTGGGAAGTCACTGCCCCAGGAGCACCAATGGCATGTGGGAGCTGGAAGGTGAATCTTGGCATCCACATCCCTTGGATGAAACAATTCTGAGGCACATTCCTCATCCTCTCCCAAAGATGCCCAACAGGACTGAGCCCCAAGTGGGCATGGCAGCAGTCTGTTTGTTAATGACCGTTCTCTTCCCCATCTCTCACCCCCATTGTCCTGCTAGCACTTGAGCACCTCCCAACTGAGCCCCTTGCTCAGAGTTAGCTGCATTGTTATTTGTGATATGGAAGGAAAACTGTAATTTGCCACTGATGGAGCCAAGAACAGTGCTGCTAAGAAATGGTGGCATTTTCTTCAAAGAGTATTTTGATTGGCTTTCAGCTTTGTAGCATTTTCACTGTCCCTTGAAGTCATGTGAAATGTCCAAAATATTAAAGAAAAATCCACCAAATGGTTGAAAAGAATCCAAAAAGTTAAATGTTAGAGATATTAGTCTCTCCCCAAATGGACTTCAGCATATGCCATTATCTGCTTCTGTTCATAAAGAACTCTCAGGAAATGGAAATATTGAAATACTTTTTATTCAAAGGGAAGAGAATGTGAAGCAGCAAAACTGCATTAATAAAGATCATATTGACCTGTTCTTAGTGGTCTTCTTTAATCTCCTAAATCTATCCTTCATTTACTCTGATTCCCTTTCCTGAAATTAAGTGGTTTACTACAGGCTGGTTCATCCAATTGAGTGTCTATGAAATCAACAGTTCTTTTTAAAAATAGTCCTTTTCTTCAAGAAAGAAAGAGAGAAAGGAAGGAAGGAAGGAAGGAAGGAAGGAAGGAAGGAAGGAAGGAAAGAAGGAAAGAAGGAAAGAAGGAAAGAAAGGAAAGGAAGAAGGAAAGAAAACAGGCTTCTGGTATTTGTAGCAGGCTGCACTGGGCCTCGTCTCCAGATGAACAAATGACGTGTTTTCTAAAGTATAATGATGGTCTCTGGATATTGGGTTTGTCTTCTCTGATGACCAGGCAAGGACTTGAATGTGGGGTCAAGGGAATCTCTTGCACCTAGAACCAGAGCCCAGGCTCAGCCTTCCCTGCCGTTCGCTGCACAGTCTGCTCCACATTTAACCAAAAGTGGCTGATGAGCCGGATGGTCGCAGGGACCGCAGGACCGGCTCCTCCCCAGCTGCCCTCCTCTCCTCCCCAGCTCCCAGCTTCACCGGTCGGCGGAGGGCAGAGGCTCAGCCGGCTCTGGGTTCCACCCCAGCTCCTGCCTTTCTGAATCCCAGTGAGGAGACCTCTGAAAAGAAGGAGGAGTGTGAGGTAAACACAGAGTCCCTGAAGTGAGGTGCCTGGGACTCCGTATCAGGCTCTGCCACCTAATATCTCTGTTTCTTACTCTCCTCTCAGTGTCCTTGTCACTGAAACAGAAATACTTACAGCACTTACTTGCCGGGGCTTAACGGGGCAGTGCCTGACCTCCTGGTTCTCAGGCTGGGCCCAAAGGAGGTGGCTTGCGAGAGGCAGCAGGTGGCTGGGAGGACGGTCCCCTCTTGGAAGGGTGCTGCCCCACTCTGCACTGCCCGGAGCCGGGGTGCTGGGCTCAAAGTCCCCGCCAACAGCATCTTTGCTGCACAGGCAGCAGAAATCGGTAATGCGGCGGAGCAGGCTGGGTCTTCGAAGCCATTCAAGGCAGCCTTCCCCAAGCTGCGACCAGCCTCTCACAGGCGGCGACGGCGGAGGAGGTGACATCCCGGGAGTCACCCGCACGGTCACGGAGACGAGCCGGCGGCGCGGCCAGGGGGTCCAGCTCCCTGAGCCCTCCTGGAGGCACCGGCCCACGGAGCCGGGCCGCTGCAGAATTCCTGGGGATCCTGGGTCCCCCAACGGCGTGTGGCCCAACTCCAGCCGGACCCACGCGGGGCCTCGGGACGACCTTTCCCCAAAGGGCATCACAGACTACCTTCCCCCAAATGCCTGCCCCCTACGGACAGCGTGGGAAAACCAGCACAAGGGCAGTTTAGTCATCCTTTCTGTGTTCTGCTTTTTCAGGACCTCTTCCAGTTTCTCCACATTTCTATTTTTAATCCTCTCAAACATATTCAACAAGCTGGAAGGACAGTACATTCCATAAAGAAAATTAAAGCAGAGTATGACCTGTTTAAAGGACAAAACATTTTAGGTAATCAGCTGAAGTGCTCTCAATTATAAGAAGGAACATTTTTCAGGAGAAATATGGGCTGATTTGTGGATTAACAAATCTTCCCTTTCTGCAGTTGCCATGTGACCAAGTTGATGCATTCAGCTGTTATATTGACACATAAAGGCATTTGAGCCAAAGCTCAATACTTATTTCGTGTATTATCTGTATTATCTACTCACCTATCTAGCCATTCATTCTGTGTAACGGGCTAGTTACTAGAACAAAGGTTTTCCTGCAATTCTTGGACATTTGTCCTCCTCTGTGGAGGGTAAGCCTCTGTGGGGCCAGCAGTATGTCTCTGGTTCTCAGTGATGTCTACAGGGCGCTACCTAAATGCTTTCTGATTAGTAAAGCATCAGTTGGACAATTAGGTTTTCCATCTTGTGTGATCTCTGAAGATGGGCTGGAAACTGGTGGAATATTGCAGATTAATTCACAGCAAATATGGCCATATTGAAGGCTCTATTTTGCACCACAGGGACAACAGAAATGTGGGTCATGGCCTGAACTTGAGGAGTTGACAACCCAGCTTGGAGGTGAAGCCCTAAATCAATCAGACTTACACACATCAGCATGTGATTAAATATAAAAATGAGTGGCACAGGCTTCAGCCATGGTCTCTGTACTGGACGGTCAGTCAGACCAGGCCCAACCAGTGTTCTATTCATTGCCTTGTTGCAGCTTTGACACAACTGTGCTGGGGAGTGAGACGGGACAGTGATGTGGAAGGGGTGCCATGGAGCCCCCTGGTTTCTGGAAATGCTCTAGCTCTGGTTCCACTGGTGTACGCATTCGTAAAACATACATTGTGCAACTTACAGCTCTGCTTCAGAGAGTAGGGAGGGAAAATGTGCTTCAGAGAACAGGCATGTGCACCATGTAGTTGAATCCAGAAGCTTGTGCATTTCGGGACACAAAGCCTTGCTGGAGCCTGGAAGTATCATCATGCTGGAGAAGGCAAGGACGCAAAGGTGGTTCTAGAAAACGCACTACCTGGTCGTTTCTTGCCTGAAAAGCTTATAGTTGTTGTCTCATCCATTTGTGTAGGAAACTTTTCATCTGATATTTGCAAGCTCAAAACTTGTCATTAATGGAATATAATTAAATACCTGGAAGATGAGTCTTGCCTTCTGACAATTTTATTCTTTAGCCCTCTTCCAGTGAAAGCATGCAAGTCACTGCTGTCTCCTACAGTTTGGGACTGAAGAGCATTGTGTCAGCAGGAAATGGGAATGTCCCCAAATCTTTTGAAAATCTCAGCACTAAAATGAGGGATAAAATTGTCCATCTTCGGGATCCCTGGGTGGCACAGTGGTTTGGCGCCTGCCTTTGGCCCAGGGCGCGATCCTGGAGACCTGGGATCGAGTCCCACATCGGGCTCCCGGGGCATGGAGCCTGCTTCTCCCTCTGCCTGTGTCTCTGCCTCTCTCTCTCTCTCTCTCTCTGTGTGTGTGACTATCATAAATAAATAAAAATTTAAAAAAAATTGTCCATCTTCACAACGAGGCCTGCATGTTTTTTCCTGAAATACTGAGCTAGCCCGTGAAGTGCCAGCCCCTGACAGGCAAAGATGGGCCTCTGGTTATTCATATTCCCTAGCACCTGGCTTGGCCCATTGAATAATAGATGTACTACCAAATGTCTAAATATTTATGAAATTTAATATAGGTAGAAACTGAGGAAAAAACTAAGCCAAACAAAAGATATTTCTACAGGTATATATTGTTCCATTAAAGACTTCAAAAACAACTCTTATTTTTGCTTATAAGATAATTATTTAGAAACTTTAGCAAAAATACACAGAAATAGAAAAAAAATACAAAATACCCAGATTAGAGCTCTGTATTTTACTGTACAAAATTGGTTAACGTGAAACTAGCTCAAGTGAGGGTAAAGTCACAGCAAAATTTTGAAGTCCAAGTTACCAACTTTATCCTAAGGTCCTCTATCTCCTCATCTTCTCTCTCCTCTTTCCTGGGTCACTCCCTACTTTTTCTGCACGACCCTCCCCTCCTACCCACCCAGCATCTGTATCTAAATGCTGACCTTGGGTTAGAAGCCCAAACCCTGCCCACGGAGCTCCAGGCACCAGGTGTGAAGTCTAAAAAGACTAAGGGACAGTGGGTAAGTAGGGTTCTGGGGTCACTCCTTGCTATGTCCCCTAGCATTTTATGGTTAAGAAATGGCTTATTTGGTCATCTTTATGGCTACTGATATAAGAATCAACTCAGTCCAAATAAGTTGTCAAAATAGCTCAAATACCTGGATCTGTGGTTTGAGGACCATCAATATGCACCCATCTGACACCTATCAGATGCTCTTTGGACCCTGGTAGTTCACACAGGCCAACTCAGGCATGGCTTGTCCAGGCCTCAAATCTCTATTACACAGAGTCCGCCTGGCAGCAGGACGAGAGAGCCCCACCAAACCAAAATGCCCATATTAGGGCCCCTCTAGACTGGGTGAGCCAGCTTTCTCCCCTCTGGAAATCGAGACAACCAGTCCAACCTTCTTTAACCAAGGACACAGCAAAGTGTTAACCCTGGCACACATACAATGAGGTAGGCAGGTCCACAATGCCGTGACAGAGACAGGGGCTCCCAGGCTACCCAGGCCCTGGACATGGCAGTTCAGAAGGCACTACAGCTAGTCTTTAAGGTTTTTTTGATAGTAACGCACAAATGTGACAACACATCTCTATATATGCATTCTGATGCCAACAGAAGAGTAAAATACAAACATGTTTTAGACAATACTAAAACAGGTATGAGATGCCCCTGACCCCAGGACCTTAGCTTTGCAGCATCTTCTTTTTGGCCCCTCCTGGTCCTGTGGAGTCCAGAGAGTAATTTTCTCGCCTTGCCTTCCTGAACTATTCCTACTCACCTGCCTGGCCTTAGCCCTTAGCAAGATGCTCCATGGGAGGAAATGTCTTACTGACCTGCCAAAGCCTACAGTCTGAGGGTACCTTAACCATTTTTTGTAAAAAATGTTCTCACTTCTCAGCTTTCTAAACATACCGCACATATAACATTTTCTCAATTCTTCAGCCATGCCTTCATGAGTATCACAGAAAGTCATCTATACCCCACCAGCATTGTTTTTTAGTTCCTGTGTTTTTTTTTAAATTTAATATCTGCTCTTCTACTTTGTTATGGTTGTTGTCTATAACCTTGACTCAAAGTTTCTAAAGTGCTTTGAACTTAGTTACCAGAAAGTCAGATAATCAAGCTTTAGGTCCCCTTAAAAGGAGCAAGCAGGCCTGAGAGCCCCCCACCCCACCCCACCGTGCTGCAGAGGCATTCACCAGCTTTCCTGCCGGTGGCATTTGCCATGCAGCTACTCTCCTGGAAAGGTCATTGTTGGCTAAGTGAATGGTCACTGCGATGCTTTTCTCTTTCAGATAAAGAACTGACACTGGTGTGCAGGCCAGCCATCGTAATAGATTGTTTTCACTGCTTCCAGGTGTAAAAGAAGTCCTGAGTTTTTGTCTTCTCTAGACGCCTAAATAGAAGAAAAGAAATCATTTCAGCTTTGATAGAGTAGGTAAAAAGCCTCATTCTGTTCTTTTCAAGATTGCAACAAATATGAAAATGCAGGTAACTCTAATTTTTAAATATTAATTTAGCTTGCTTTCAGAGTGTTAGAGGTAGTCAGAAGAGTTTATTACCCTGTTCACTAACTCATTTTACAAATGAGAAGACTCGTGTCCCAAGAGGTAAAATTATAATGCAGTGTCATATGGCAGGGCTTTGGCAAAATTTGCATTCCCAAGGCTCTTTTTCCTTGGCTACCACAGG
Source organism: Canis lupus dingo (assembly GCF_003254725.2). Classification (NCBI taxonomy): domain Eukaryota; kingdom Metazoa; phylum Chordata; class Mammalia; order Carnivora; family Canidae; genus Canis; species Canis lupus. Next base: position 21,986,198 of record NC_064258.1, on the reverse strand, counting down.
TTAAAAATAACAGTTGGGAGCTTGGGGATCCCTGGGTGGCTCAGCGGTTTAGCGCCTGCCTTCGGCCCAGGGCGTGATTCTGGAGTCTCGGGATTGAGTCCCGTATCAGGCTCCCTGCATGGAACCTGCTTCTCCCTCTGCCTGTATCTTTGCCTCTCCCTCTCTCTCTGTGTCTCTCATGAATAAATAAATAAAATCTTAAAAAAAAAAAAAACCAACAAAACAAAACAAAACAAAACAAAACAAAAAACAGTTGGGAGCTTGACTCAGAGAGAGTTTTCCTTAGCTGCTTTTATGTGATGTCTGGGGCAGCATCACATCAGGTAGCATGGTGGTAACACTGGGGCGCACTGTGCTCAGTGCAAACGTCATACACTGGCCCCTAACCTTTCACCCCCTTTCCAAGTCACATGCGGAATTACAGAGAGGACCAACAGAATAGATGAAAAGTATGGGGAAGAGTGCAGGACAGAGATTACGCAGCAATATTGTGATAAAAGGATGAGGACAGAGCTGTTTGATATTTCCATTAATACTCCTGGTTTTATGTTATAAAAGGGCAAACATAGGAAAGCCCTTACTTACTGTCATGTGGTCCATCCCCTGCTCCTGAGGGGACATTATCAATAATTTAAGGCACTGGAGTAATTACTGATCTTTCCCTGTTTTAGCAGCAAACTTTTTTTTTTATAAATTTATTTTTTATTGGTGTTCAATTTGTCAACATACAGAATAACACTCAGTGCTCATCCTGTCAAGTGCCCACTTAAGTGCCCGCCACCCAGTCACCCCCACCCCCCACCCACCTCCCCTTCCACCACCCCTCGTTCGTTTCCCAGAGTTAAGAGTCTTTCATGTTCTGTCTCCCTTTCTGATATTTCCACTCATTTTTTCTCCTTTCCCCTTTATTCCCTGTCACTATATTTTATATTCCCCAAATGAATGAGACCATATAATGTTTGTCCTTCTCCGATTGACTTACTTCACTCAGCATAATACCCTCCAGTTCCATCCATGTTGAACCAAATGGTGGGTATTTGTCGTTTCTAATGGCTGAGGAATATTCCATTGTATACATAGACCACATCTTCTTTCTCCATTCATCTTTCGATGGACACTGAGGCTCCTTCCACAGTTTGGCTATTGTGGACATAGCAACAAACTTTTAAATTAAGTCCATTTACCAATTTCCATCTTAATTCTCATATGTGGTTAAACACAAGAGATTTTGCTTTCCTTCAAACTTGTTCATTTTTTTTTTCTCTTCTCCCTAAAAAACAGAAACAAACCATTTTGAAAGACAACACGGTCTTTCAGATCCTGACTTTTGCTAACGACGCAGAGCTCCCTGTGCACTAAGTTCTCTTATGCCGTGGCCAGGGCTGCCTTTGTAAAAAAACATGGCAGAAGCGCCACGAAACCTCTGACAGTGCTCACTTAGCTCACACCCTCACCACCCTAGAACACACTGCTTAGGGTCTCCGTGTGACCAGGGAGTCCCAAGCCGTTTTGTTGACTGTTTTGTCAGGGGAGTTCTCTGTGGCAAAGAGCTATGTTGTTGTGGGATGCTTATACCTGGCCTCACTGGCGCTCGGATCCAGGAACTGACAATCGAAAGGCCTTCCCTGGGCCCCACACACCCGAGCAGGGCCAGGACCACCCAGAGACACTCTGAGGCAGTTTTGCGTGCTGCAAGAGCTCACGGCCTGCTCATGACTGTGGGGGCCAGTGGGAAGCAGAGCCTAATCTCACAGGGTGGAAACCTGGGGTGGGGGTGAGAGAGTGTGTGCTAGGGGGAGGGCAAGCACCCAGAGCAAGTTCTATCTGTAAAGATATTCTGCATGTGAAAGGCTGGCCCTGCTCCCTGGGCTGGTTTGGTCCCTTAGTACAGAAATACCCATAAGTCAGGCCTCTGAAACACTAAATGCCATTTGTGAGGTTTCTGAAAAGCCTGGGAAGAGACAAAGCACTGGGAGATTCTGGCTTAATGTGGAAGAAACTGCTTTGTTTGAGAGTGACCTGGGAGAAGTGTGAGCAGAAAAGGACAAGACAAGGAGGGGCCATGCTTGAGTTCTTGGACTCTGCCCTCTGTGCTCACTGCTGGAAGTTGAAGCAGCCATTAATGTCACATTGGATTTGAGCAGGAGCTGCTTTAGAGCAATAACTGCACCATTTAGGGATAATTTTGTGTCAAGAGACAAGAGGAACGCAGAACAGGATTTCAGAGTGTGGGTTGTGGAAGCCAAATAGAGTTAGAAGGTGTGTTGAAATGTTTGCTCTGTTTTTCCCCTTCTAGTTTGCTGGAAATAATGCACAGCCTGTACTAGTTCCAAGGATTCTAGACCAAATGGAGTGAGCAGGGCAGATGTAAAAGGCATCATTCAGTGGAGGTCATTTTGCTCTCCAAGCTGTTAATCCTCAACCTCTTGGTTTGAATTTATCAGCTCTGTAAGTCAGCCTGCCATGTAAAATATTAAGGTTATAACTACTGAAGCTCTCCTGGTTTTAAAAAGTCTTGTCATTGATTTATCAGCTAATGTGCTGATCATTTAGTCAGCTGATTTATTCTCCCTGAACTTAACCAACTATTGGAGTCTGTCTGATATATACTCTGGAAAATTATTTGAAAAGCAAGCCGGTACATTTATAAAAATATGCTATATTCCATCCTACCTCTGGTTTGTATTTTTTTAAGAAAACAGTTTTCAATAGACTTCTAATTTCTAATTCAGCATGTGAGAAACTTGGGAGGCATCACTCCTATCTTCTCAAGGAGAAAAAGCTGAAGAAAATGAAAATCAAAAACTTATCTTAGATTCATCACAAAATAGAGGTCAGAGAGCAAACCAGTGCTCCCAAAATTAGGCTGATGCAGAGAATCACAGCTCATAGGAGCAGAATATCAGGAGCAGAAATCTTTGCAGGAACCGTTGCAGGGGTAGGAGACCCAAAGGTGCTACTGATGAACTGATGGACTCACTATGGACAAATTTAGAGTTAAAATCTGCAGGAGGACCCAGGCCGAGGGGGCCTCACAGTTTTATGCCTTTACCTCCAAGAGCGGACCAGATTCTCACAGTGAATATTGAAGAAAAATCCCTTCATGCTTCCAGCAGGGGGAGAAGAAAAGAAACTGTTTTTTAAATACACAAGAGTACTCTGTTCTTAGTAAGACCCACTTCTGGGGGAACTGGGTAACCCTGACTTGCTGCTGCAGTTCTATCAGAGCCTAACCTACCCTGAGGAAAGGGAAACAGTCAACTGCAGCCCACTCTAGCCATTCTGTCCACTAAGGGAACACTGAGAAGTGCTGGTGAAGTCTATGGACTGGAAGCACAAGTTCACCAACAGACTGAGGCCCCACACCAGGATCTAGAAGCTCTGGCTTCTCCCACCTGCACATCAGCAGGGTTCCTTATAACAACAGAGAAAGACACTGAAAGAGCTGCACACCTTAGACTTTATTTAATAAGTCTCTGGGAAATCCAAAGACACCAGGTCAGAAAACAACATAGGGTACCAGAGGAAATTGTAGCCTTCAATATCCACAGCTATAGCAAACAAGAAATACAGCCTAACTCCTAGCTAGATAAACATAGAGACTAATACTAAAGGGCTGTTCACCTCAGTTCCTTTTATCTAGCACAACATGTTCAAGTTGCGACAAAAGATTACAAAGCACACTAAAAGACAAAAATCACAGTTTCAAGAGGCAAAGCAAACATTAGAAATAGACTCAGATATGACAGAAATATTGCAATTATTTGACCTAGAAATTAAAACAATTATGATTAATATGTTAAGGAGCTTAAGGGGGAAAGTGATCAACATAAAAGAACACATAGATAATATAAGCAGAGAGTGGAAATTCTTTTTTTTTTTTAAGATTTTATTTATTTATTCATGAGAGACACACAGAGAGAAAGAGCCAGAGACACAGGCAGAGGGAGAAACAGGCTCCACACAGGGAGCCTGACATGGGACTTGATCCTGGGATCCAGGATCACACCCTGGGCCAAAGGTGGCATAAACTGCTGAGCCACCTGGGCTGCCCCCTGAGAGTGGACATTCTAAGAGTCAAAAGGAAATACTCAAAATTAAAGACTAACAACAGAAATGAATGCATTAATGGGTTCATCAGTAGACTGGGCATGAATGAGGGAAGAATCAGTGAACTGAGGAAATGTCCATAGAAACTTCCAGAACTGTAGTGCAATGAGAAAAAAAAAATGAAAAAGATGGAAATAAATATCCAAGAACTGTGGCAAAATTCCAGAAGCTACAACATACATATAGTGGGAAAAAGGAGAAAAGGAAAAAGAGAAATAAACAGAAGAAATATTTAAAACAAAAATGACTAAGAATTTTCCAAAATTAATGGTGGGGACCAAAGATTCAGGAAGTTCAGAGAATACTAAGCAGAATAAGTACCAAAAAACTACATTTAGACATATCATGTTCAAATCATAAAAAATTAAGGACAGAGAAAATATTGAAATAAGCCAGGGGAGTAGGAAGGGGTTGGGGATCTTACATATAGAAGAGAAAAAAAGAAGAATTGAACTCAATTTCTCTTCAGAAACCATGCAAGCAAAAGAAAAGGAGTGAAATGTTTTAGAGTGCTAATGGAAAAAACGTACCAAGATAGAATTCTGTATCCATCAAAATTAACCTTCATAACTGAAGGAGAAATAAAGCTTTTCTTAGACAAATACAAGGAAGAGAATTTATTGCATTTAGGTCTGCCTTGCTAGAAATATCAAAAGAATTCTTCAGAAAAAAGGAACTGATGTAGGTTAGAAACTTGGATTTCCATAAAGAAGATTATTAGAGAAGGAATAACTGAAGGTAAAATAAAATGTTGGGGTTTTCTTAAATTCCTAATTGATCTAACAGATAGCAACTTGCTCAAAATACTAATAGAATAGTGCATTTTGTTATAGCTATGGATATATAAATTGAATGACAAACTATAAAGGACAGAATATCAGGAATATTCTGTTATAAGGTACTTATTCTACCTATAAGTGGTATAGTGTGGGGTTTTTTTTTTACTTTGTGAAGAAAAATGTACTCAACAAGACATTTTCATACATTAACAAATTCCCCAAAAGACATATTAGAATCTCAAAGTGTTAGAACCAGAGGAGGGCTTGAGAGATTGTCTTGGCCAACTTCCTTATTTCACAGATGGGGACTCTAAGGCCAGTCCCCAGCTGGGATGCAAACCCAGAGCTGCTGACTTCACTGCTCTTTGACTGTCTTGTCACGACATCTATACAGGGATGTGTCCTTTTTCATGGTATAGTGTTTTTGGAAAATGGACTTGAATGCAACTAATCAAAATCTAGGGTATAGGAAAAACCTGGCTTAGAGGGAAATTTATAGCACTGAATGCATACATTAGAGAAGACAAAAGATAAAAAGTCAGTCATCTAAGCTTTCACTTTAGGAAATTAGAAGACAAAAAGCAAATTAAGTCCAAAGTAACCGTCAGTAAGTAAAAAACTAGAGCAAAAATAAATGAAATGGAAAACAGGAAATTATTAGAGAAAATCAATTGAACACAAAGCTGGTTCTTTGCAAAGATCAATAAAATTGATAAACGTCTAGGCAAGATTAACTAAGAATAAAAAAGAAAAAACTCAAATTATTAATATCAGAGATAAAAGAGGGGTCATCAGTACTAAGCCCATGGACATTAAAGGGTTAATAAAGGAATATTAAGAATGATTCCATGTCCATGAATTCAATACCTTATGTAAGATGAACTAATTCCTTGAAGGGCACAATTTACCAAAACTCACACAAAGAGAAATAGAAAATCTGAATAAGCCTATCTTTATGAAATGACTTAAATCAATACTTGATAACTTTCCCAAACAGAAAATACTGTGCCCAGATGGGTTCACTGCTGAATTTCACCTAACACTTAAGGGAGAAATTATAGAAATTCTCTATAATCACTCCCAGAAGATAGAAGGAGAGGGACTACTCCTAACTCACTCTATGAGGCCAGCATTATCCTTATACCAAAACCAGACAAGCACATTGTGAGTGGAGAAAACCATAGATCAATATCTCTCATGATCATAGATATAAAAATACTCAACATAGTACCAAACTAAATTCAACAATAATTTATAAAAATAATTACACAGTACAAACTTGTGGGATTTATTCCAGGTATGCAAAACTGGTTCAACATTTGACAATTAATTAACATAATCTATCACATCAAAAAGCTGAGGAAGAGGGGATCCCTGGGTGGTTCAGCGGTTTAGCGCCTGCCTTTGGCCAAGGGCGCGATCCTGGAGTCCCGGGATCAAGTGCCACGTCGGACTCCCCGCATGGAGCCTGCTTCTCCCTCCTCCTGTGTCTCTGCCTCTCTTTCTCTCTCTCTCTCTCTCTCTCTCTCTCTATGTCTATCATAAATAAATAAATAAATCTTAAAAAAAAGCTGAGGAAGAAAAATAAAGATTACATAGAGTAGATGTGGAAAAAGTATTTGATAAAACCTAATACCTATTTATGATAAAACAAAACTCTCAACAAAGTAGGAAATGAGGGGACCTTCTTCAATTTAAAAAGAAAATCTGAGGAGGAAAGAAAACCTACAGTTAATATAATACTTAATGGTGAGAAACTAGATACTTCCTGCTAGAATCAGGAAGCATGGATGTTCCCTTTCACTGTTCCTACTCAACGTCATACTGGAAGTTCTAGCTAATGAAATAAGACACAAAAAGAGTAAAAGGTACACAGATTGGGAATGAAGAAATAAAACTGTCTTTGTTCACAAATGACATCATTGTCTATGTTGAAAATCACAAAGAATCAACAATGCAAAAAAACCCTCCTACAACCAATTAGGGACTATAGCAAAGTTGCAGGATATAATATACAAAGGTCAATTGCTTTCTTATATACTAGTAATGAACAATTGGAATATGAACTTACTGTTTATATTAGCACCCAAAGACCCTGAAATATTTAGGTATAAGCCAAACAAAATATGTACAAGATGTATATGAGAAAAACTACAAAATTCTGATGAATGAAATCAAAGGAGAACTAAATAAATAGGGAGATAGTTCATGTTTATGTATAAAAAAGACTCTATCCTGTCAAGAGGTCAGTTCTTCCCCAATTAATCTATAGATTCAGTGCAATCCCAATCAAAATCCCAGCAAGTTATTTTGTGGATATGGACAAACTGATTCTAACATTTATATGGAGGCAACACAGAATAGTCAAGACAGCACTAAAGGAGAACCAAGTCAAACAAATAGTACTACTAGACTTCAAGACTTACTATAAAGCTACAGTTATCAAGACAGTGTTAAAAGAATATGTTCAAAGACAAGACAGTTAAAAGACTAGACAAAAAGATCAGTGGAATAGAATACAGAACCCAGGAATAGACCAAGACCAATACAGTTAAATGATCTTTGACAAAGGAGCAAAAGCAACTCATAAAGGACAGTTTTCACATCAAATAATACTGGAACAACTGTACATCCACATGCAAAAAAAAATGAATCTTGACACATATCTTATACTTTTCACAAAAGTTTACTTATTTATTTATTTATTTATTTATTTAATTATTTATTTATTCAGAGAGAGACAGAGAGAGAGACAGGCAGAGACACAGGCAGAGGGAGAAGCGGGGCTCCATACAGGGAGCCTGACGTGGGACTTGATCCCGGGACTCCAGGATCACGCCCAGGGCTGCAGGCGGCGCTAAACCGCTGCACCACCGGGGCTGCCCACTTTTCACAAAAGTTAGCTCAAAATGAATCATAGGCCTAAATGTAAATGCAAAACCATAAAACTCCTAGAAGATAGTATAGGAGAAAATCTAGATGACCTTGGGTTTGATGATGACTTTTTAGATACAACACCAAAAGCATAATCCAAGAAATATTGGTAAGTAAGACTATCAAAATTAAAGTTTTCCACTCCGTGAAAGACACATTAAGAAACTGAGAAGACAAACCACAGACTGAGAGAAATTATTTGCAAATCTGATAAAGGACTAGAATAAAAAATGTACAAAAAAACTTTAAAAACTCAACAGTAAGAAAATAAACACATTTTTAAATTGGCAAAAGATCTGAAATAGACACTTTATCAAAGAAGATATACAGATGACAAATAAGCATATGAAAAGATGCTCTTCACTATATGTCATCAGTAAATACAAAGTAAAACAATAAGATACCATTACACACTTCTTAGAATGGCCAAAATCCGGAACATTGTCAATGCTAAACACTGGCCAGTTTGTGGAGCAAGTGGAACTGCCATTCATTGCTGGTGGGAATGCAAAATAGTGCAGCCACTTTGGAAGTGTTCATTTGATAGACTCCTCTCATGCCTGTGGTTTTGTGAGACTCTGGCAGTCCTGGGTCCAACAATTATACCCCTAGGTATTTACCTAAATGAGTTGAAAACTTAGTCCACACAAAACATCTATTCATGAATATTTATAGCAGCTTCACTCAGATTGCTAAAACTTGGAGACAACCAAGATGTCCTTCGATAGGTGCATGGTTATGGTTAAACTGAGACAGTTTGTGCTAAAAAGAAATAAGCTACCAAGCCTCAAAAGACCATGGAGGAATCTTAAATGCATGTTGGTATGTGACAGTAGCCAACCTAAAAGGACTACATACTGTATAATTCCCACTACGTGACATTCTGCAAAAGGCAAAACTATGGAGACAGCAAACTACAGATGTTAGTAATAACACTGGCTAACCAGTTTCAATGATGTGCCAGTTTTCAATGATGTGATAGTATGAGAAATAAAGAGAAAACTGGGGTGCCTTGCTGGCTCAGTCACGTGACTCTTGATCTTGGGGGTTGTGAGTTAGAGCCAATGTTGGGTGTATTATGACCACCTTGGAGGAAGAAATTATGGAATTGGGAGTTATAATGACTTTGGAAATTATAACCAGAAACCTTCTAACGAGATCCAATGAAGAGTGAAAGCCTTGGTGGCCCAGGAACATGGGGAGACCATATGGTAGAGGAAACTAGGGTCCTAGAGGCAGTGGAGGAAGGGAGGGTTCTGCAGGGAGAAGCCGATATTTTTTTCCCTATCTGCACAGGCTTCACGTATACACAGGAGAGGATGAGAGCCCAGAGGTAACAGAACAAATTCAGGTTACTGAATGTTAAGGAGACTATTTTTTTTTTAAGATTTTATTTATTTATTTGAGAGGGAGTGAGCTGGTGAATGGGAGGAAGAGGGAGATAGAATCTGAAAGGCTCCATGCTGAGTACACAGCCCAATGTGGGCCTTGATTCCACGACCAGGACATCATGACCTGAGCCAAAACCAAGTCAGATGCTTAACTGACTGAGCCACCCAGGCGACCCTAGGAAATTCTTATCTCAGTCCTGCATAAATAAGCAGTGACATGGCAGGTGACATTAGAGCAGACTCAGAGAGCCATTTCGTGAATGGACTGGATTCATGAAGTTACCTTACTGCAGTGGAAGAATTATTAAAAAAAAAAAATGCCCATGAGATAATTTCTTAGCTCTTTAGTGGTTGTTTCTTTCTAGGGATCTTTGTAAAAGTATAGAAGCATTTCTTCTTTGATAATGTTAAATTCGTAAGTTTCAGGTGATAAATGAAAACTTTTTAAAGACTTTTCTCAAAGTTTTGAAAAGGTATTAGCCAGGATCATGACATAAGACAACATAACATTTTTCCTTTAGAAAATGAAGGTGCATGCATAGCATTAAGATGCTGTTGTACATTTATGATTTAATAAAAATAATTTTAAAGAAAAAAAAGGAACACTGGGTGCAAGGGTGAAGGAGATATGGGAACTCTGTCCTTCCCACTCAGTTTCACTATGAGCATCTAACTGCTTGAGAGAATATGCTCTATTTACAAAATCACGCCTTTCCAGGTGAATCTTACACACCCGTACTGGGCTTTCTTTACTCTGGAGGTTCCCAAGCAACAGGCCCCTGTCCAGATGCTTCTGAAGGCCTCTAGGCGGGCTCAGCTGACAGCTATAGAAGAGAATCTCAAAGGTGACTCAGCCAGTGATGTCAGTGTTTAAACCCAAAGGCCAAAAAGGTACGATCAAGTACCCCACATTTCAAAGTGAGGTGCTAGACCATCGACAGAGGGTTTGCCAAGGGAGTGACCCCTGAAGGGTCTCCTCCAAGATGAGCTGCTCTTCTCCACCAGGGAGCTAGGGCATGCTCCCTGCTGCCCCAGCCAAGGGAAGCACTTCAAGATCCCTTTGGGGAGATTGTCCTGTGTCCTCTAAAGGAAGCAGGAGTGACTCTGATGCCTGGGAAGTCTGTGGGTGAGTCTGCATCCAGCTGGCTGCCTCCATTTGGCAAAACAAAAGGTGCGTTTTTAGTCCCATCAGCCAGCTGTTGACTCCCATGGACCATCTTCAAAATCTATCTTTCAGGAGGACAGTCTGGAGAGGAAAGATAATCCCAGTAGAAGGGAAACCTATGGCTCCTGAGAGGCATCCAACTACAGCGGAAGAGTCTCCAGGACTAGAGGAGCAGGGGATGTCACCAAAGCAACCCATGCTCTGCCAGTAAGTAGGGCTCTTTGACTCTTTGTGGCCCCTCTCTGACCTGGAGGATGCCCAAGCTGCAGTGGTGAAGGGGTGTGGAGGTGGGAAGAGAAGGCTGCCACCTCACCACGCTGTGCACAGCTCCCGATTGCAGGTTCAGGGCCAGGTGCAGGATGGGGCTGGGACCGGAGCAGAGGAAGGTGGTGGTGAGACCTTTTAAATTAAGCAGCTGAGAGTTTTGCTGACCCACAGCACTGCTGTCTGGAAAAGAGATCCTCCCCAGAAAAGACCCAGGACTGCCAGAGTCTCACAAAACCACAGGCATGAGAGGAGTCTATCAAATGAATCCACCTCATTGGGTAGGTTGGTTATGGTTGAAAACAGGAAGGGCTGGGAATGGCAGGGCCAGACAAGCAGCCCAGATGCCACTGACCCACTCTGGGGCCAGAGCCTGCGTCGTATCATCTACTTAGGAAGCCCGAGCCACTGCGGGGCTGAGGGGGTGCATCCCTAAGGCAACACTTCACATCCACATACTTTAAAAAATGTTCGCGAAGGCTCTGCATGGCTCATATTTGATTTTTATCTTTATAATCACCTTGAGAAGTAGGCCACACACATGAGGAATTCTACTCCGCAGCCTGGGAAGAGTATTTAGTTTTGAGCGATTTCCCTCTTCTCTAACCACAAAGCTCTAAGGCTTCCCTTCACTGAATCGGTAGGTTTCCGAGCTTCTCGTCTGCTCAGCTTCCACCGTGGGAGATTTGGTTCTCTCCACTCAGAGCTGAGCCAGGAAAACCCAGGGAAGGTCCCAGCAAAAACAGTGCCAGGAAGCGTGTGCTGTGTGGACAAGGGGGTGCTGGCAGAAAGGGTGTCCAGGCAGGAGGAGGGGAGGGCAACTGGCAAGTGTCCCACAGTTCCCAGCCCTCCCAGTGCCTCAGAATACAGGCAGGTGTGGGTGCTGAGGCAGGTGTGGTTGGAGGAGGCCTGCGGGAGCAGGAGGCAGAGGTGGGACCCTTGTGACCAGAGCCTGGGGCAGGGACCAAGGCTTCTGCAAGGTGTCCGCACAGCACGATAGGGATTGCCACACCTCACCAAGGTCAATGCCAGAGGCCCAGAGACAAGGCTACTGGTCCAACATATCAGGTGCCCACAGAGGAAACCGTCGCCCAGCCCAGAGAACACACAGGCACCTTGGAAGAAGAGGGAGAACATTCCTGGGAGACCGAGCTTTTATCCAAAACAGACAGTACCCCCCATCCCAACATCAGTAGGGATTCAGGACAAGGTAAGAACAGTCAAGATTCAGAACGTTTTCCTGTGCATTCCATCTGCAGGGTATCTAATTCTGACTCTCATAAAACACTGGTTTTATTCTCCATTGGGTCAAGATGATCTTTCGGGCTCTCAAGCCTCCCAAATCTGCCATCCTCCTTGATTCCTCCAATCCTCTCAGCACATTCGTTGCTCCTTGGGGCTTGTAAGATGTTTCCACTGTCCACCTTGATCTCTCGCAACCATTCTTCTTAACCTGTCACATTGAGACGTCTAGTCCTCCAAGTGCCTCCCAGAGGAAACCAGCTCCTTTCTCCCCGAAGCCTGCATCTCACGACTGTTAACGCTTACTTCACATCATGTGAACTCCTACTCGGGAAGACACCTTATGTCTGGCCCTGAACCCAGTGTAGTAATGTTTAGGGTTGGGCCCTCCACAACAAAACACGTATGTGTGCATTCACGGTCTTGATTCTTACAGGCACCCTCTGAGGTGGGTGGCAGGTATCATCGTTCTCATTTACAAACGGAGTACAGCCCAGAGAAGTCCATCGATTTGTCCCAGGTTGAATAGTGAGTAAAAGAAATGCTTGTCAGATTGGGACACAGGGTCACTAAGCTTCTAGACCCCAATGTGCACACCTAGAGCTCCCGGAAATGGCCTCTGATACTGCTCCCCACCAGACAGATGACAGACAGACAGCTGAGAGATGTTAATGGATGCATGGGGGGCAGGTGAGGGGGTGGGAGAGGGCACAGACCCTAAGAGGCCAATAAGGTAAAACTTCAATAGCTGAACCTAAGTAAAGGGGGAAGGGGTGTTCTCTGTACTCTTCTTATGATAACTTTTGTGTAAGTTTGCATTATTTTCACGCAAAGTTAAAATCACAACAAAAATTACCTGTTTAATTTTTCATTTCTTTTTTAATAATTTATTTTTTATTGGTGTTCAATTTGCCAACATACAGAATAACACCCAGTGCTCATCCCGTCAAGTGCCCCCCTCAGTGCCCCTCACCCCCTCACCCAATCACCCCCCCCTCCCCGCCCACCTCCCCTTCCACCACCCCTAGTTCGTTTCCCAGACTTAGTCTTCATGTTCTGTCTCCCTCTCTGATATTTCCCACACATTTCTTCTCCCTTCCCCTATATTCCCTTTCACTATTATTTATATTCCCCAAATGAATGAGACCATATAATGTTTGTCCTTCTCCGATTGACTTACTTCACTCAGCATAATACCCTCCAGTTCCATCCACATCGAAGCAAATGGTGGGTATTTGTCGTTTCTAATGGCTGAGTAATATTCCATTGTATACATAAACCACATCTTCTTTATCCATCATCTTTCGATGGACACCGAGGCTCCTTCCACAGTTTGGCTATTGTGGACATTGCTGCTAGAAACATCGGGGTGCAGGTGTCCCGGTGTTTCACTGCATCTGAATCTTTGGGGTAAATCCCCAACAGTGCAATTGCTGGGTCGTAGGGCAGGTGTATTTTTAACTGTTTGAGGAACCTCCACACAGTTTTCCAGAGTGGCTGCACCAGTTCACATTCCCACCAACAGTGCAAGAGGGTTCCCCTTTCTCCGCATCCTCTCCAACATTTGTGGTTTCCTGCCTTGTTAATTTTCCCCATTCTCACTGGTGTGAGGTGGGATCTCATTTTTCATTTCTAGGTGCTTTTCCATTTAATGGATAGCAAGTAGCTTGAACGCTAAAACAACGCATTGGGCTGTTAAAAGTCGATAGGAAGCTTCTGGAAACGCCCGTTTCCATCTCAGGCCCTCGGGAGACAGCCTGAGGAGAGAAGGGCTTCCAGGTGTGACTAAGGGGGACCTGCCACCACCGGTCTAATTTACTTCTTAATTTGCAGTTGCCGCACCGACCCCAGCGGCTTCGCAGGCAACAGCCCCTCCCCCCAATCGACCCGAGCGGCTTCGGAGGCAGCACCCCAACCCCCACTGGGCCCCAGCGGCTTCGGAGGCAGCACCCCCCACACACCGGGTTTCCTGATATTTTCTTGGGCGTCTCTAGCTCGTTACTTAACTAGGAGAGCAGAAGTGGGCGCAAAGCCACTGCGGGTCGCGCCCAGAGCCCCGTTTCCCTGTCCCCGAGGGGTGTCACTCCCAGCGGCTGTCCCCTGACCTGTCCAGGGCCAGCCCTTCGTCCACCTGTGCTCCTCCCCGAGCCGCTCCTCCCGCAGGCGCAGGGGAAGGGGGGCCGGCGGCGAGCGGGAGGAGGGGGCGCGGGGCTGCGAGGACAGGAGCCGGCAGCGCCGCGGAGAGCAGCAGGGGGGCCTGGGGGCCGCGGGGCCGAGGGGGCGCGGGGCGGGGCCCGGGCGCGGGGGGCGGAGCTGCGGGGCGCGGGATGCGGCCGGGCGGGCGGGGACCCAGGGCGGCCCACGCGCTCCGGCAGCCCCGTGGCAGCTGCGGGGTGCGCGGCGCTCGGACTGGCGGAGCTGGGGGCGCGGGGCCCGAGCCGCGGTGCGCGCCCGGGGCTCGGCCCATGTCGCCGGAGCCGGGATGAGGGCGCCCGCGCTGCTGCCGCCCGCGCTGCTGACCTGCTGCGGCTGGCTGCTCGCTCCCGTGAGTGCGTCCTGCGCCCCCTGCCCTCCCTGCACCCCGAGCCTCGTCTTCCCTGTCCTCCCATCCCGGAGAGGGCGCGGTTCGCCTGGTGCGCTCCTCTCCGGTGACCGGGAGTCGGGCACGGGGCCGGCCTGGGGACCCTCCCCCTCCGCCGGGGTCCGGAGTCCGGGGTCCGGGGTGCGAGGTGTGGGGTCCGATGTCCAGGGTCCAGGGTCCGAGGTCCGGGATTCGGGATTCGGGGCCTGAGCTCGGGAACGGGGTCGTCTCGGGAGCTCCGGGACCCTCCCTCTCCGGTCAGAGCTGGGACCCGGGCAGGGAAGATGCCGTTGCGGGTCCCATCGGCCGCCCTGGATTTGCTAGAAGCTCGATCAGGTTCCGCCTGAGAAGCTGGTCAAGGAGGAACTGATCTGGGTCGCTCCTTCCCGGGGCGTGAGGCTGGTCGTGCTGGGGAGACAGGGGACAGGGTTGCGGCCACCTGCGCAGATTCGCGTTCCCGAGGGAAATTTCAGTTCCCTTGTGGTTGAATAGCTCTCCTTCCACCCCTTGTGCTTGTTACCGGTTTGTAAGTGTTTCAGTGTGTTTGGGAGGGAGCCGGTGTGGTGAAAGAAAGTTTCCTTTCTGAAATATTCTGCTCTGATTCTTTCATCATTGTTGAAGAGCACTGGGGCAAATGAGACCGAGCAGGGTTTGTTCAAGCACTGCACTACTAGATCCTCTGCTGCTCTAGGATTCTTCCTTTTCCTTGAAGACCTTTTAAAACAAAACTGTCAGCTAGTTTCTTGCTTTCCTCCTGGGTCGTTTTCTGAGTGTGGCACCAGATCATTGGCCCCCTGGCGTCCTAGCCCCCTGAGGTCCTGTAGCAAGGACCGAGCTCTGGGCAGCTGGTCACTGCTGAGGGTATCCGTTACTTGGGGGGTAAGCACCTGCCCAGCTCCCTTGTCTGGTAGGAAGGTCCACCAGGTGTCCTGGGGTGGGGGGGGATGGTGCTTTAAAAAGACCCTTGTAAAACAATAAAATAAAATAAAATAAAATAAAATAAAATAAAATAAAATAAAATAAAATAATAAAATAAAATAAAATAAAATAAAATAAAATAAAATAAAATAAAATAAAATAATAAAATAAAATAAAATAAGACCCTTGTTAGTAACTGTCCCTCTTTGAAAGCTAGTTTGTTAGAAGTACCAAGAATTTCCTGGCCAATGCAGCTTTGTTTTCTAAGATCTCCCAAAGTACGTCATTGCTTGTCATGTTACAGCAATGTCAGGAGCCATAGTGTCTTTTTTAGTGACAAACATTTTTTTAAGTCAACATAATTTTCTCAATTCTGAAATTTAAAGACCATTGACTTGTTCATATATGAAAAGTATGATCTGTTTGAAACCAGCAGTTTCTTAGTTGCTGGTTGTCCTCATGAGCTGGGAGCAGGGAACTTTGTGTCTTTTAAAAATTGACGGTAAATGTGGCAAAAGTATCAGCCCTTACTTCTTTTAATTCTGTTAAGAAACTTTATTCCTGGGGCACCTGGGTGGCTCAGTGATTGAGCATCTGCCTTTGGCTTAGGTCGTGATCCCAGGGTCCTGGGATAGAGTTTTGCATCAGGCTCCCTGCGGGAAGCTTGCTTCTCTCTCTGCCTGTGTCTCTGTCCCTTTTTCTGTGTCTCTCATGAATAAATAAATAAAATATTTTAAAAAAAGAAACTTTATTCCTGGTTAGAATTTATTCCTAACTGACCATTTTGATAGTAGGATAATTAGATATAGATGGCCATAATATACCTGGAGTATGACTGTCTTACAATAAAAGTAAAATTTTGTTCAGACACGGGAGGGGGTGTGCAGTTCCAGCCTGTAGTATGAGTACTGGGGGTGTGGAGAAATAAAAAAAGAGAACAAAGATCAGGGACTATTTTCTTCTAAGACTAAATGTGCAGCTTTGTCTTTTGCACACAGTAATAGGCAATATTAATCACTCTGTGCCACAGCTTTAGTTCCTATGACAAATCACAATGGGAAATCACCTCCTTATTTAGAGGCAGCAATCATGATAATCCTCCTCGCTCTTCATCTTCCTACTTACCCCTCTAATCTTTTTGAAAATCTCCTTCGCACCAAATTCTAAAGTTTGAAATGTGACCTGCAGCTCCAGAAATAAAGTTATAGTTCTGTTCAGTGAGGGCAGAGGCTGTGCTGAGAGGAGGCGTGCTGGCGTCTGGGGATAGTGCCTGGTCGTTAAGAAGAGTCTTATGAGTAGACATGTATGTGCTGTAATTAAATCAAGGGCTATGAAGCGGAGGACTCAAACACTGAAAAGTTATTGGATTAAAAAACTCTGTTGCTGCCAAATTAGTACTAACAACATACAATGTATTATGTTAGTAAGTTGTTTTCCTGCTCAGAAAAAATTCTATTAGGTTTATATTTGTATTATAATTCCTTACAAAGTAAACTTTTTTTAAATAACCATGCCAGAAATATGAAGGTGATTGCTTCTTTAATGAGTGTTATTTGGGGAGTAGTTTAGAATGATGAGGTGCTTTGTTTGGTTTTGTAGAATTGTTGTTTGACTTTCCTCTTATGGTGGAATTTTTAGTTCCTTCCATTTTTTTGAACCTTGACCAGGTGAATAGTGTTCACCCAGAATGTCGATTTCATCTGGAAATACAAGAGGAAGAGACAAAATGTGCAGAGCTTCTAAAGACTCAAACAGGAGAATACAAAGGTAAGATAGGGGCTTGGTGAGTACAACAGTTTCAGCTGGATAAGCTGATAGGCAAATAGCTCATGTCTCACTCTAAAAATTGATGTTTAAAATTGTTTTAAAAATCACCTGCATCTTCAAAAAAAGTCTGTTTTCACTTTTTTAATGAACTGGTAAAACTCATATGAATATTGGGGTCCAGGGAATCCTTCCCATAATATACCTTTTAAAAGAGAAGCTCATCCTTAACAGTAACAGTATTCATGGTTTGACATAATAGCAACAGTTACTAAAATAATTTCATGGACACTGTTATGCGTTGCTGAAACAACTCTGTTATCCGTGGAAGGGGTATTTATCTGGTTTCTTGCATTTAAAAATTTTAGTTTAGTCGGGATCCCTGGGTGGCTCAGCGGTTTAGCGCCTGCCTTTGGCCCAGGGCGCGATCCTGGAGTCCCGGGATTGAGTCCCATGTCGGGCTCCCTGCATGGAGCCTGCTTCTCCCTCTGCCTGTGTCTCTGCCTCTCTCTCTCTCTTTCTCTCTCTCTCTCTCTCTCTCTGTGTCTCTCATTAATAAATAAATAAAATCTTTAAAAAAATTTTAGTCACCTCCCAGATTATTTTAATCCAGTTAAGAATGGTGGAAACATCAGAAATCAAACAGGAAAATTAGACTTTTGATTTCTTGAAGACAGACCTATTGTGAATACAGTGAATTTGCTCATTTTATTTTCTCCACATAAAAAAAAAAAAAAAAAAAAAAACAACACATGCTGGGACCACTTGCACTCCAGCTATGCACATTCAGAAGTCTATTAATTCAGAAAGGTTCTGTGATAACACCCAAATTATAACAGTAACAAAAACCTTTTGTCCTTCAGCTTGCTTTTTCTCTTTTCATTCTGAAGACAAAAATTAAAATCAAAGTAAGACTGTGTTAAGTAAGTTTAGTGTCCTACAGAGGGACTTGAAACCAGAAGTTATGGATGTGGGTTTAGTTCTAGACCAGCGCTGCCCAGAAGAAATGGTATGTGGACCACATAGATAATTTTTAATATTCTTGTTGCCACATTAAAAAAGGAAAAAAAAAGTGAGATTAATTTTAATGTACTTTATCCAAATATATCCAAATCATTATCATTTCAATTTGTAATCAATATAAAATGTCGCTGAGAAGTTTTGCATTTTTTTGCACACTAAATCCTAGAACCCAGCATTTGATTTACACTCATAACACGAAACAGTTTGGACCTACCACATCTCAGGTGCTCCCAGCAGCCAGTGGCTCCCATGCTGGACAGCTCGGCTTCAGACCATTGCTAGCACAGGCATCGTGGGCCCTCTCTGGTCCCCTCTGGAGCCTGTATTTCCTCAGCTGAAAAATGAGGTCTCTGACCCCAGGATTCCTCCAGTCTTAAATATCTGTGATTTTTGTAATGCATACATGGTCCTGAGGCCACATCTTACAAATGGTCTGGTGGAGTTCTGACCAGAGAGAGGCAAGTGAAAAAGCTCAGCTCCACAGCAAAGGTGGGCTGTGCGTCTGTCCTGTGCAAAGCCATGCACTGGCCATTAGCCAGCTATGAGGATAGATGAGACACAGGCCCTGCTAGCCAGGCCCTCAAGACAAAACAACTGTCAGGTCTGTTCCCTTCAGTTAAAAAAGAGATTTAGGAAAAATAGATGCTGAGAGGAAATAGACTTTAGAATCGTCAGGTGAGTGGCTGGTGAACCTAGGTCGCAGCAGCACCATCCCTGGGGCCTCTGCATAGAGAGGGGTGGGCCCACATGCTATCTGTCCATCCTCAGTGGGTGACCCATGGGGGTTCACGGGAGTGGGAGCTCCAGCCCCTCATGCCATCATTGCACAGTCAAGTCGCTGACATGTTCCGAGGCTGCCCACACATGGTGGCCACTCATTGGCATTAATTGTTCTCCTGGAGCAGCAGTGAGCAGAACTTCTTCATGTGAGCTCATCTCCCAGTGTTCAAAAGGCATTCGTAGGCTCTGTGGAGCCTACAACTTCCAACTCCTGCAGCCTTCTTCAGGACATACTTTCCAGGCCCTCTGCCACGAGCCATGGACACACACAGACGTTTCCAGAAGGGGGGAGGGAGGAAGACTGCCATTGCCACTGCTGGTCATAATGAAAAGCAGACCAAGCTATACTCGGTTTTATTGCCGTTGACAGATTTTTTACACACGGCGCACCTGTCCCTGCCTGCACCTGGACCACAGGTCCCCTCCCCTTGTTCTCTCACAACTGATATTCTAGGGAAAAGCTCCCAGAATATTTACTGCTTCTTTCTTGTCACTCTTGATTTCCTACGTTCATCAAGAACATTTTGTTAACAAATAGAAAACTGACACTGTTTCAGTGGACGACAAGGGACACTTAACACTTCAAACAAAGCATTTGGCTCATGACTTTCCCTCAGAAGAATGCCCCTGACGGTTGACCCGTGCTTGGCTACATAGTGGATGGAGCTGGGCAGATGGAGCGTCTGTAAGTTTGTGCCCATGACTCACTTGACAAGTGCTGGGATGAGAAATGGGACTAGTTCAGGGAAGTTTTCTGCCATCATGAAATAGGATATTATGATCACCACAATCAGGAGGGGTTTTGTGCATGAAAGAGTCTTTATTACTAGTTATCTTACTTAGGTGGAGTGTGGCATTCGTTCGTACAGAACAATGTTCTTTTAGTTTTACTCCATTCCAATTCTGAAGGCACAGGTGTGACCCCGAGTCCTTGGCCTTCATGCATGTAAGGGGTTGGGCCTATGAGAAAGCTGACGGCCTTGTGGCTGGGGGGTTGGTGGTGTTGAGGGCTGTGAGTGGCAGCTGCTCCTTACAACCCTTGTTTGTCACTATGAGAAAATGTAGGAGACAAAATGCCCAGCTTCCTATTTCCAGAATATCAGAAATACAAACTTTACATCAAATATTCCAATTTCTTAAAAGTTTACAACTATCTCTTAAAAGTTTTGCAGGAGAGAGATAAGCCTCTTGTAGGGCCCGAGAGCTGCCAAATGGCTCTCCATGTGATGGCTGCACCACTCCCGGCTGCCCCACTGTCACACAGCTCCTCGTGGTGCAGAGATGGGCCAGGACATTTGAAATCTTCAGGACAGTCCCCTTTACAGATTCCTCCTGCCTCAGTTCAGAGATTCTCAGAGGTGATCAGTTTGTGACCCGTATAGACCCCAGGGTGGCAATACCTAAGGACAGAGTCATTGAAAATCCCTAGTTCACCTTGACATCAGCTTGAGCAGAAAGAACGTGGTAGTTTTAGATGAAGGCTGTGAAAGATCCTCCTTGTTGAGAGTGTGGAGAAAGATGTCACTCAAGTTTCTTGCAAAGACGAGTCTCAGACCTGGACATTGTCTTATATTGAAGGCTCTTATTATGAATATTAGTTCTACAGCAAAGATATCTGAGTATCACTTGTTTCAGGCAGAAAGAGCCCAGCTACCCTTCGGGAGAAAAGCGGTAATGTGACTGTTGCTCAGGTCTGGCCACCCTTCAGCTTTTTGTAAAGAGGCACAACTTGTGTTCTAAATTCTTTTTTTTTTTTTCTTTTTACTCTTTGAAATATATGCATGGCTCAAATGCCAGAGATATAAATAGTAATAAGTTACCAGAATAAAGATTTTGTAGAGGAGGTAAACCAGAAGCAGCAAGTGAAGGCATTCTGACAAGATGAGAGTGTACATTTGCTTCATGAAATTAAAAGAGAGACGGTCTGTAGTGTCTACTTTTAAATTCTGTAGGATTAAGAAGTTGGTGAAACAGAAACAAGGAAAAATTGGCTTTTAATTATAGCGAGATAATTCATATAAACCTGACAAGGAGTTCTTTTTATTATGTGCTGAATCTAAAACAAATGCAAACATGTAAATCCAGATGAAAGACAATTTCAATTCTAAATCCTTTTAAAGAATTCACTATATAAGAAAGAAAAGCTTAGGAGGTATTTAGAACTTTGTCATTTAATATTGATTCATCAGTAGACTAACTTAATCCTACTAATAGATGTATGAGGCACTCCGAGGCCTCCGATGCCTAAAAATATAGCTAAAATCCGGCACTGTTCCCTAGTGGTGGCCTGTGCCGACCTGCTGCGGGGGGGGAATGAGTCAGCCACACAGGCTTTGCCCAGTTTTCCTGCCTGTGCAGAGTGGAGAGGAACTTTTACATGACTTTGCATTATTTACGCTGAGATCTGGAGGGGACGTGGCCTGTGCCTTGGCAGAGCAGAAGTGGCTTCTGTGTTTTCTTGAGAGCTCCCCACTCAGCTATCCCTTCGGAAGGGGGTATGGTGGTGGATGTTAGCTTAAAACCCGGGCCCTGGGCGGTGCCAAACTAGAAAACATTCTATTCTTTGACTTTGATCCACTTGTCAAGCTGTGAGGGGTTTGGATTTCCCATCCTTGCAGGCTGACGAGTGAGCTGGCCACAGTCTCAGAGATGCCTGCAAAGGACTTGGGGACCCTGGGTCAGAGATAGACTTGAATGCTCTTGGCACATAGGCCGCTTGGGTGTCATGCTCTCTCCTAGTTCCCTTTTCCCAAGTCACACAGGAGCGATGCAGAACGGCCACATGGGGCAAGGCCCACAGGCACCTTGTGTCACAAGAATGCTGCTGGCACTCCTGCCCGGCCTTGGCTCCAGAGAAGGATGCTGTGTCATTTCTTGTGGTCAGTCCAGCGGGAAGCCTCTCTCACGGACGTCTTTGAAAAGACAGTCTGGAGAAAGCTGTCACGGCCTCTTTCCGAGACATGGCCAGAAAGCATCGTCTCCAGCACAGGAGAGTGGCTTCTCCGGAGGGTTGGATTCCTGTGGATACGCAACAGCATGACTGTTACCACTGTGGCTCACTGTCCTGTGTGGTGGCGGTCATCCTGCCACACTGTCTTCAAGGGGGAGATGGAATTTGTTCCCACCACAGCCCCAAGTCCTACAGTACTTGGCATTTAAAAACATATTGAATAGGGATCCCTGGGTGGCGCAGCAGTTTAGCGCCTGCCTTTGGCTCAGGGCGCGATCTTGGAGACCCGGGATCGAATCCCACATCGGGCTTCCGGTGCATGGAGCCTGCTTCTCCCTCTGCCTGTGTCTCTGCCTCTCTCTCTCTCTCTCTCTGTGTGACTATCATTAAAAAAAAAAAAAAAAAAAAAAAAAAAAAAAAAAAAAAAAAAAAAAAAAAAACTTCAAAACCGTATCTAATGACAGATATTTCCCACTGCGGACCCCTGGTTCCCCACCCTGGAGACAGCCTCTCACCAATCCCACGAACAATGCATGCACAGTATGTACCCGTATCCCCTCTCCATGCCTCTTTCTATGGATGGAAGCTTGGTACCCCAGGCCCATATGTTCTGGTCTATACTTTGTCTTCCTTTCTTGTTTTTCACTTCAGCAGTGTATTTGGAGATGATTCTGTGTTGGCTTGAATATTCTGTTAAGACCTGTGTAGTGGTCTTATGTATTTCCTTAATCTGTCCAGGCTCTAGAGCTTTCAGGTAGCTTACAAGCCATGTTCTAGGGACTGCATTTGTTCATGTGAATAAAATATTTCACCAGCATTTGGGGGTGGCCTTCAAGGCACTGATCATGAAATCATCACCAGATAGCATCGTTTTAGCAGCTTTCTTATTTCTGCGGTGGTTGTGTCACATAGAATATAAGTCGTTCACATCCAGGCTTTTTCTTGCCCCTTTTCATCACAAAGGGAACTAGACAGTTCCATGAATCAGTTCCCTCAATCAAGTGGGGAAGACGTCTCCTTGTCTGCAAACTCCTCCTGGATGCCCAGCTGTTAGAGATGCCTGTCTCTGCCACGGTGGCACCTGCGGAGCCCTGCTGTCACGTGCATCATCCACTGTCTGATTGTCCTTCTCCCTGTGGAGCATGAGCTCTTGAAGAGTGAGCGCTGGTTCCTGGCTTTCTATTCCAGGTCCCCAGCAGACACGCAGTAGATGTGTAAACAGAGTACCCACCATCTTCTATTCACGTGGGTCTGAAGGGAGCTGTTCTGGAAGTTCACGGCATAGCCATGGGGTCAGCAGCTCCCCTCTGACGTCAGGGTGATGCCAGAGCCTGTTTCTTCCCCTTTCTTTTTTTTTTTTTTTTCTTTTTTTTTTTCTTTCTTCCCCTTTCAATTTCCCTCTGATGTAAGCAGATCCTTGTTCTAGTCCAAATATCTCTGTGGGCTGATAAGTTCAACAGCCTGATCTGTTTTTTTTTTTTTTCCTTAGGACTGGGTCTTTAAAAAAATTTTTTTTAACTAGATTTCTCCTAATTCTGAACTCCTTAAAATCAGCTAGTAGCCTAATATTGGATATTTAAATAACCAGTAATTATTTATTCAGTTTTCTGAAAGTATTGACTTTAAATTTACTTTTTTCAGGAAATGAATCTCTCTGAAAAAATTCTACTCTGAATTAATTTTAATGTTTAGACTCCAAACAGGAATCACAAACACAACATCAGTTTCAAGCAGATAGGGCATCTGCACACCTAGATGCCTCAGTGGATGCTGATTGTGTTTAGAAGAAGAAAGCTGTAGCCTGAGACTGTTAATCACAGGAGGGAACTCAAAGCAGACTCACAGTGCACGGGTCAGGACCACGTTAGCTTCTCACCCCTCACAGATTCTGGTGGCTTTTCAATCATGTGGGCAGGTCATGGCCTTTCTTGACAAGGAGTTGAAGATATGAGCTGTTCAGTTGCAAGGCTTTCTAGAGTTTTCTGGATCGAGCACCAGTTCCAGGGATGGCCTCGAAATGCCCCATGGCCAGAGCCTCTGGTTTTGAGTGGTTGCCTTGTGGCATGGATGAGGGAGAGACAGGCTGTCTGGTTGTTGTTTGCTGATGCATCAGCTGGTTCTTTTATGGACTTTTGCAGCATGCTATAATTAAGTGCATGCCAGGAGGGAAGGCGCAAAGAGGAGTTGGTTGGGGTGTGATCATCCCCAGGGAACCCCAGATCGTGTCCCCGTGGCAATGCTGTGGGTTCGCAGAGATAACAGGGCTTTGAGTCGAGAGACTCTGGCGGGGGGCGGGGGGCGGGAACCAGAGAATGTGAACGTACAGTAACATCAGTTTACTTGGAACCAGAAACCGACAGTGACAGTGACTGAGGACTTATCTCTCCTCAGAGATAAAGGCAGAAGCAGGATGGGTGGGAAATCGACCAAGAAAAATGGATGTCCTTTGATTGTAAGCTAGTGGGTGTTGAGTACTGTGCTCATTTACGGAGTCCTGCTCACAACCGTCGTCTTGGTCTCCTTTTGGCCTGGTGTGTGCCGTGCTCAGGCCTGGCTGGACTTGTTCCCTCTGGCAGCCACCCTGCCACAAGGCCAAGCCCTGCAGCCTTCCTTCCAGCTCCCCTTGTGCCTTGACATTGCTTCTGTTGTGACACCGAAGGCATGCACCTTGCACAGCAGGTGCGGTGTCCCGTCTCAAGTTCCTCAGCCTCCTGGCACAAAGGCTTCTGCTGGAGGGACCCTTCCCATTCAGCACAGATGGAGCAAAGACTGTGCAGACCTCACGCAGCACCTAGGGCAGAGCATGCTGTGCACCTGAGAGGCTGTGCGGGGTCCTGTCTCAGGACAAAGGAGGGAGATGCACCAACACCCTTGTCGGGGGACCCCTCCCCATTTGATCACCAGTCACTGCGTCAGGACGTGTCAAAGTACAGAAATTCGAGAGAGCATTCTGAGCATCTCCTCCATGTTGGTGGCAGAAAGAGCCCAGGTCCCTGGACTCCTACTCAAATACTCTTTTTACAAAACCATATTTGGTATCCTAGAGGGAAGATGCTTTAGAAGACGATTTCCTTCCTCTTTAGTGACTGCTTCAGGGGAAGGGACGTTCAGGTGGGTAGACCCCACCGTTTACCAGCCAAGATCATACCAGCTTCTCCAAATGTTCATTCTTAATAGTCAGCATGTTCAGCCTAAGGTGGCTCATGAACAAGGATTCCCTCCATTGACTGGACCCCTGAAATCAGCGTTTCCTTTCCTCTGGCCTACAGTAATGGTCTTGAAGTGTCAGGACAGGAGCTTCATTGGTACCTTGTGCCTCCGGCCTTAGTTTCGTTATCACACCCCTGGGGGTGGAGGGGGGGTCGAGTCGGTTCTCTGCTCTTCTGTGTGTGAACATGGACCCGTCACAATCAGCTGTGGTTTATCTGCAAGTGGAGACCATGCAGTTGGGGATCGTAAATCCGTGCCCCAGAGCATTCCCAGACTTCTGCAGCCTGGGTGTCAGGGTTACTGTGAGCACAGTCGGGGCACTCTGGCAGCCCAAGAGTCACTGACAGAGGCACCCTCCTCCCATCCCAGCACAGCATTAATACAGCTTTTCAAATCTGTGACTTCTTTGCAGCTCCCTCCTTCTCTGCAACAGGAGGGTAGAGGCTTATTTGAGAGGACGTGGGATGGGGCTGGGCTGCACAGCTCCCAGTGACAGGGCAGTGTGCTCTTCCTGGTGCCCTCCTGCCCTATCCTGTGAGGCCTTGGGCTCAGTACCCCGTGACTCTAAAAGATCCGTGCAAGACAGTCTCCTTGCTGCAAACCACAATACAGGGATTCAGAGGAGGGAGGGTTTCCACCGGGGGACCAGGTACTGGCTCTGTTCCAAAGCTCGGAGGTGCAGGGTTTGGACGTGCAGCAAACAGGGAGAGAAGCCTGTGTCGGGCTCTGCGCTCAGCGGGAAGTCTACTTGGGATTCCTTCTCTTTCCCTCTCTCCCCCTCACCCTCTGTCTCCCGCTCTCCCCCTCTGATCCTCCCCCAGCTCGTGCATTCTCCCCGCCTACCAAAATATGGAAATAAAATCTTCAGAGAAAAAAGAGATAGAGGCTGTTAATGAAAGGTCACAGCAGCAAACGTCTCAGTGAGTGAGAGGCATGAGCATATTGCACACTCATCAGTTAACACACTCATCAGTGTTCCTAAACGGTTGCATTTTGGGGCCTACACAGGCTTCCTGAGGCCAGCATGTGCACAGATGTCTGAGTGGCGTAGATGCTGCACCTCCTTTGAGGGGTTGGCAGCCGATCTGCTCAGGCTCAACTGAGAAGACTGCTAGATGCTTGGGATTTATTGTGTTCGGCACATGTTTTTAAATATATAAGTTCAAACTGGATCTCTTCTTTGAAAAATCCTTTTGTTGAGTTAACAGCCTTAGTTAATTCTGGATTCTGCGTCTTGGTTTAATTGTGAGTTCAGGTCCCAGAATATGACCCTTACCAACGGAACCTGCCTACACTGCCATCCCTATGGGGGCTAAAACTTTCTTGCTTCCAGTGGCAATGTCCCAGCAAGTGGTATTTCCAGACAAGCTATGGCTTGCCCCAGCTACTGAGGGGGTGCCTCCTTCAGCAGCCTCATGAGGCAGAATATTGGGGTTCCCCGGCACTGTCCACAAAATACTCTTATAGCACCCTACAT
Organism: Canis lupus dingo; assembly: GCF_003254725.2. NCBI lineage: Eukaryota > Metazoa > Chordata > Mammalia > Carnivora > Canidae > Canis > Canis lupus. Next base: position 21,959,610 of record NC_064258.1, on the reverse strand, counting down.
GTCTTTAGAGAACCTGGTTCCCTGCTGTCCAGGTGCCTTGGTGGTGACTGAGGAAGCAGCATGGTCCCAGGGCTCGACCCTAGTCTTGGTGTCTCACAGGGACCCAGGGCCTGACCTGCTTATGGGCCTGTGTACGAGTCAGGAACACAGAAGGGCCGGTGCCCAGTGGAGGTCATGTTGGTGGAATCTTCTGGCATTGGTGCTACAGGAAGACCTTTGGGTCAGGGCCCCCCTGGCAGGGCTTCCCTGGGGTTGTGTAGCCTTGGGAGGTGTAGGTGCTTAATAGACACTGGCGGAAGCAGTGAGTCCCTATTCCTGCCGATGCTGAGAGGGCCTGGCTTACCTCAGCTACAAGCTGCACTGCGTCAGGAAGGATGTGTGGCCCATGGTTGGACCAAGCATGTTCCGTTTCTGCCTCCACGGGACACGGAGAAGGTTGTCACCATGCCCCAGGCTGGTTCTATCAGCTGGTCTGGACCCTTCCAGCAACAACCCTCTGGTATCGCCTTCACACTCATGGTCTCGTTCTGACAAGTCATGGCTTTGGGTGTCTCCCCTCAGTAGGCTCCTTTCTGCTCTGCTTCTGCCAATAACCATTAGTTTTCATCATTCCTGATAGCGGTGTTTTTAAAATAGCATTTGGTACTGTCCCTGGCTCTGTGAGTACATGGATAGAGCTTGCCTTATCTCAACAGAAAATATTTTAGGAGCAAATGATGTCAGTACGCATCCTTAGAGCAATAGAAGAAGGAATCCCTCATCTAGTAGGATTTGATCGTCACTATTCATGCTTAGATGAACGGTTCTGTAGGACTTGGAGCAGTAGGATGTCTGTAACTGGACAAGTATGTACAAAGATACCCAAAGAGCAAACCCAAAACTGAAGGGGGGACTGGCAGGAAAATTTAGGAGTGAAGTGTGTTCAGATCCAGTATCGTGTTCACTGTCCAGGGGCTGGGAGTCCGCACCCTCGGCATCACCACGCAGCTTCCTGCAGAGCTCGGTTGGCGTCACTGGGGTGTCTTGTTGACAGTAGACACTGACACAGCCCGGGCACAGCGTGTTCTCTGTGCAGCTCCTGCGGCTGCTGGGGGTACAATGTCTGTATCTCAACCCTGTGCTGTGTACACAGCTCCAGCCCCGGGAAACCACGGCCCGAGTGTCCAGGAATGGTAGCACTCTGGGAACATCTCTGAGCAGAAACTCACGGCAACGTAGAGGTGAGGATATTGTTACGTTGCTGCTGGTTGTAACTGCAGTTGCTCACTGAAAGCTCCAATGGCAGACATAGGGCCAGGAACAGCTGGTATGATTTTGACCATAGGACATAGGATAAATCCTATCACTATTGCCCAAGTGACCTGAAGCTTCAAAGTAAGAGGGTTGCTTCAAGATGCCCTGACCACCCCTGGGAGAAACGACAGGGGCCCAAGCTGCCCATTGGGGGCGCATCTGTCCTTCGAAGCCTAGGTGCCCGTGGAGCCTGGCATCTAGTCTCGCTGGCTCTGGGGCCTTCAGGAATGCTGGTCCCTGTTTGTGAGCACCAGGCAGAGGAGGATGCACCAGCGTCCCCAGGAGCCTGTCTGCAGTAGCCCGGGGGCCAGCTGTGGGGCCAGCAGGCAGGGATGGGCCAGTGGCCAGTCAGCTTGTCTGAGGATTCAGGTCAGAACACGTGACTGGGGTCACAGACAAGGCTCTTTAAAAAACGGTTTCTTCCAACTCAATTGGTGAGTCATTTCGTCGGGCTCTTAGTTTTTGTTTTGTTTTGTTTTTAAAGATTTTATTCACTTATTCATGAGAGACACACAGAGAGGCAGAGACACAGGCAGAGGGAGAAGCAGGCTCCATGCAGGGAGCCTGATGCGGGACTGGATCCTAGGACCCCGGGATCACCCCCGGGGCCAAAGGCAGATGCTCAACCACTGAGACCCCCAGGTGCACCGAGCTCTTAGTTCTTTAGATTGATCCTATGCATGGAGGGGGCTGGAAATGGGAAACAAACCAATGGTCTTGACCACAATGGCCAAAATGAAGATGATTCATGGCTTTAAAGACCGTTAAATTAAATTAGAATTTCAGATCTCAGAGGGTCTGTGGAAAACTCCTGGGAGGTTGCAGAGCTATGCCTGTCAGGTGCCCTCTGGTTATTTTAGTGGGAGGGCAGAGTACAGCTTCGGCCACCCAGACCTCTGGTGGCGGCCAGCCTGCTGAGAGTACCTGCCCTGTGTTTACCTGGCTCGTTCTTCTTCTGCAAGGACACGGAGTGCAAGGCAGGGGGCAGGGGGGTGTCCTCAAGGAATAAAACTGAGTGAGCCACGCAAAAGCAGAAGGGAGTAAAGGCTTCAGAGGGACCCCTGAGGTCAGTTCCTGTCAGGGCCAAGACCGCTTTCCTCTGTATTCGAGCTTGTCCTCTGTCCAGGAGGCTACAGAGCAGGGACTGCATGAGGACCGGGGATGCAGCTGGGAGACAGAGGCCCCCTCCGACTGCACGAGGACATGCCAGTGGAGGTTCGTCCAAGAGAACCTGCAGGAAGAGCAGCAGTATCTCTGAGGAGCTCAGGGCCCAGCCTCCTCACCCCCGGAGCCACTGAGGAAGGCCCCTGCCCACCCTGGCGCCCAGCACCCCCCCCCACCCGCTGCCCAGCCCAGGCGGAGCTGGCCCCACCAGGTGCGGAAGAAGCAGACTCATCCTGATCCCAGATGGTCAGAAATGCGGGGCCTGACCTGGCGCCTGGGTGGCCACCCCCTGATCAGTCTGTTTCCCATTTCCAGTCCCCTCCGGGCATAGGATCAATCTAAAGAACTAAGAGCTTGGGGCACCTGGGGTGCTCAGTGGTTGAGCATGGGATCCTGCGCGGATGGGGCAGGGCCCCATGTCATGGCCTTAGGGACCATGGATTCCCCGCATGCTGGCAGAGGCACCAAAGTTGACCTGGGGGCTGCATCTCCATCCCCCCTCGCGGGAGCTGGTGCCACATGGAAATGCGCTTCTGGTGGGTGTGTGCGCTTTGGTTCCTTAAGGCACAAGAGGCCTAGAATCCTACAGATACACTCCGGTGAGATGCTCTCAGTGTCCCCCCAAGTCGGGGAATGTCTGAGCCTGTGGATGGAGGAGCTGCGGGGTTGGCCAGGGCCTGTCTCATGGCCTCAGGAGGCGGGACCTCCCTCTGCTGCACAGTGTTTCCCAGGTGAGCCGTGAATCTCTTCCCGAATGACCCTACTGACCCCGTAAATCGCTGCACTTGCTGCTACTTCTTCTCCTGGCAGATGACTGGTGCTCACACCAACAGACAGATGAAGGCAACACCACAGCGAGCGACCACACGGACGTTCATTGTCAAAGTGCTTCACCCCATTTGGAGATGTCCAAGGAGGAATCTGGCTTGAGTCACCACTGCCCCACCCTGGCCCGGGTGCCGTCCCCACCACGGGCGGTGAGACCAGAGTCCCCAGGCCGAGCCTGCCAGCCTGGCACTCCCAGGGACTGCCACCAACCCAGGCTGCAGCTGCTCCCTAGGCTGAGTGGCCTGCTGTCTACACCGCAGCCACAACAGCGCATCGCCTCAGAGGCCATGTGGGCCAGGGGCTGGGGGAGTGGTGAGTGGGGGGGGGGGGAGCGTAGGGAGAGGAGCAGGGGCTGGAGTCCGGAGAGGCAGGCGTGTGGACACCCCTGGAGAGTGGGAAGCCCTGCCCTGCCCGCGGTCTGGTTTTCTGCTCAGTGCACTGACCGGGGCCCACTGCTCAGAGGGAGAAACTGAGGCTTAGAAGGGCTCCGCCTGTGCTTGCAGGCAGAGCTACACATGTTGGTTTCTGGTCTTTTTTGAGCAAAGTTAAAAAAAATAAGAAGTAAATGAAACTCAGGTGTACAGCGAGGCCCTTGTTCCCGGGGTGTGCAGCATGGCCGCGGGGGGGCAGGGAGGCTGCCGAGGGACCCGGCACCGAGACCTCACGCTTGGTCCGCCGCCACCGGATAGCGTCCCCCCGCAGTCCCCCCGCAGTCCCCCGGCTCGCGCAGCTCTCCTGTCCCGTCCCTGTCTCGCTGCCTCGAACTCTGTCCCTGGCGTCTTCTCTCAGATGTGGCGTTTCTCACTCGCACTCACAGCCCCTGGAAATCCGCAACGGAAGCTCGTCTTGTGGGGCTGCGGGTGGCTTCCCTGGGACTCGGGCTGCCCTGCGGGGCGCGCCGGTGGGGAGAGCCGCGGGCCGGCGGGCTCCTTGCTCTGCAGCCCTGCGCAGGCGCAGCTCCGGGCGGGCCCTCCGCTCGCCCTTTCCCTGCAGCCGCTGAGTCTGGGAGACACTTTGCTGCTTCAGACTTTCCACAGCGATTAAGCTTCTGAACCAGGAGCTGCTGGTACCATTTCCTGTTACCTGTGGAGGGAAGCCTGCGGCCAGGGACTGCCCTGCAGCGCCAACAGTTGCTCGGTTCGGTCCCAGCCACCTGTTCCTGCCGCCGGGCCTCAGCCCCCGTCCCCCCGTCACTGCTTCCTACAGGACCTCAGCCCCTGCCCCATCACCCATCACCGCTTTCCCGCGGGTCCTCAGCCCCTGTCCCCGTCCCTGTCACTGCTTCCCCATATGACCTCAGCCCCTGTCCTCATCCCTGTCCCATCCCCGCTTCCCCGTGTGCTGGGGAAACACTGTGGGAACCCCAAGTCCACCTCTGAGAGCCATGCCCACCGGGCCCCCTAAGGTGTCTGTCTCTGGGCTGATATTCGTGGGGACTGGATTTCTCTTGCCGTGGAAAGGTAGATGGCTCTGGCCTGGCCATGGCCTGTGGCACCCCAGGGCCCTCATGCACAGAGGGTGGCCCCCACAGGCGTGGCCCTGGTCACAGCCCGGTCTGAAGCACCAGCACAGTCACCCCACTGTCAGCCCATCCCCTGAGGCCTCGGGAGGAACTGGCCTCACAGCCGTGCCCTTGGCCCTGTGCCCCGTGCTCTCTGCATGTAGTGTCCTGATCTGGAGGGCAGGAGTGATGGCAGCGAGTCACCCCAGCCCCGCGAGGCCCAGAGCACACGCGGCCCTGGCCCTTGTGGCCCCGGCCCTTGGCCACGGGGAGCCTCATGCAGCGCGTCCACGGGCCCCTCCCTACAAAGACAGTAACACGAATGTGAGGTGCATGGTGTGCTTCTCCTGAAAATTCCCCGATGTTGATGTCACTGCAGAAATGAGAACAAAATCCAAACCTGAAAACAACACGTGCACCGTCATCTGTGAGAGTCCTGGCTTGCCTGGAAACCAGAGAAAACTGGTTATGAGGGCATCCGTTTCCTTTTCGTTATGGCAGATTCCCCCGCACTGGGTGGGACCCTGTGCTCTGACAAGAGGATCCCGGGTTCAGGTGTGTCCCATGTGCCTGTATCTCCGGCACATTCCAGGAGCCGCGTCTCCTGACCCGTATTCATCAGTGTCCTGTCTGCGCCGCCAACAGTGTTTCGAGGCTGCACACGCAGGTCAGTGTTTCTGAGCCGCTTGGTCTAGATGATTGTTTGCGTTGGGGCCTGTCCTCGCTTTGCCCCTGAAACTGGCCGGGCTCCTGGAGGGCAACTGGGGGGGTCCTGGTCAGTTCCTGGGGGGCTTCTGGCCGGGCCCCCGCATACCTGGCTCCTCCTGAAGCCCGCGGGAGACTCTGCACCCCACCGGTGCATCCTGGACCCGTCACTGGCCCAGCTGCCCAGGTCATGCGCTTGTCCTGCAAAAAACAGGGAGAGCGGTCGGCGGGCAGTGTGGACCTGGAGCTGCCAGGGGTGGCAGGGGCTGCTCCGGGAGCTCACGTGGCCGGAGTTGTCGGCGGCCCTGCAGACCCTCAAAGAAGAAATCGCAGACAAGATGCGTTCACGCAGAAGAAACACACGGAGCCCCATCAGCAGGTCCAGACTCAAGGGAAAGGCGTTGGCTTTATGTCTCAAGTTCCAGAAATAAACACACACTTTATGTTTTGAATTAATAGACGTCAGAGGCATTTTTTCTGGCTTTCAGTTCACCAGGCTGCTAACCATTGCTTAAGGAAGAAGGCTTCTCCTCCATCTTCTTGGTGGGTTTTGAAAGACAGAGAATATTTCTGTGATAAGTGAAAAATACGCTTTTTAACAAAAACTTCTCACATATTTATTCATAAAACAAGTTAGATAATTTACATGGGCGTTTTAGCTGGTAAACACCATGTGGAGAAAGTCTCATCTGCTGGACGAGGGGACCCTCAGCAGCGGCCCTGGGATGGTCACGGCTTCCGTGATCTTCTCTCTCTGCCTTAAGCTTCTGGATGACTCGCGAGCCTGGCGTGTCGGTCAGTGGGGGGGCCTGCGTCGGCTGGAGCTGCAGGAGGGTGCCGTCCCGGAGAACTCCCTGCGGCCACGAGCTGTTCCCATCTGTGCTGTGCTGTTGTCGCCACAGACCACGCGTGGCTGTGGAGCATTTGTCCAGCTCCTGCAACTGAGGAACTGAATTGTTATTGTATTTGATTTTAACTAATTTAGATTGAAATTGAAAAGGTCACAGAAGCTTGGGCTGCCAAATTGGAAAGTGCGGTTCTCAGACTTTGTCCTCAGCTGTATATGAGCGTGTACCACTTGGTTCATCCTCTTGTTCTTACTGTTTTAGCAGAGTTCCGACCTCCGTTAAGTAACCACAGTGTCGGCCAGGATCCGGGTGGGTCCCTGCCTGTGGTTGCTCACTGAGTTTAATCATTTCTAACCATACCTGCTATTTTAAACAAATGGTCTTTGTTACATTAAAGGAGTCTCATTAAGAGTTTTTGAAAATGAGGAATGGCTGCTAAACTTTGTCAGATGACTTTTCAGAGTCTATTGATAAGAACAAACGCTTTCCCTTTCAGACCAACTGACATCCTTATCACCATCTTAATTCCCAAGGTTGCTGCCAAAGTGTAAGAAAAATGAATTCCACATGCAGGCTGATTGCCTCACTGGGCCACTGTGTCTGACACCATCTACACTGCTCACTGGTTCTCAAACTAGCCTTTTCTCCAAATGTATTGCCTTGGCTCACACTTTTCTTTTATTGGGAAGGACTCCTGCCTGTCCTCTCCTGTCCCTCCTCCAATCTGCCCTCCAGCTGAGTCCTGTCATAATTGTTGGATCACAGTTGACCTCATAACAATTGATATTTCCTTCCTTGTGTGACTTTATGCTTTTCCTGCCTGATTTTTCTATTCCTTTCTTTTCTATGTATCTGTCAGTGATTAAGCATCACACTTTGTACCAAAACAACAAAATGCTCTCAAGACAATCATATACCTCCTGCCTTGGTTGGCCAGATTGGCCTGGGGGTCCCAAGGGTCTGTTCTGGTCATGGGGCATATGCTCAGCCCCCAGACAAACCTGGCAGGGGCAGGAAGGACAGAGGTCTCAGTGTTCAGAATTCAAACATGATGTGATGTTCTTGAGTCCAGTGCTTGGTGTCCTGCGTCCAGAGCCCCCCGGGGGCAAGCTTTACCTCCTCATGCTCCTCACTCTTCGCAGGCGCGGTGCCTCCCTCCGCCTCCCTCATTTCTTAGGCCGGGTGTATGCGTTCTCTCCTCCATGTTTATTGACCTCTCCGAGTGCTGCCCTTTCAGACTTCTTGATGTTATTTTCGTGGGATTAGGGAAGTAGAATCGAGAAGCTCATGGACTCCTACTTGGCTGTATCCTCCCCTCAGACTCACTGCAGACGGGGCCACCTCCACACCAGCCTCTGGCCCTCAGTGCTCTCAGCCTGGGCCGTCGTGTGGCTCCCCGCTGGGGCATAGGTGGGAAGGCGCCTCTGCCACTATTGCCCAAGGCCTGTACAGCCGGGGCGTGAGGGCCCAGTACACATATAAACGGGGCGAGGGCTTGCCAGCAACAGAAGGGGTGATCCAGTGGACTCTAGGAACTTAAGTCAAGTCCTGCTGTAATATGAAGATGGACTGCAATGAACCCATGGATTTTATATCTCTCCATTAAGGTTCTCACTATTGAAACAGAAATTTGTCATTTTTGGGGTGACGACTGTTGACCCTCCCCAATGATCGATGGCCTATGTTCGGAACGAGCTGCCTTCCCAGTGGGGCAGTCTCAGCATTGCTTGTGCTTCTTGGGAGATCTGGATACCCCCACTGTCCCTTGTTGGCTCTCTGTTGGGAACTGGGCCCTGTCCCGTCCAGGCCTCTGCCTCCTGTGCCAACAGTGGATGGTGTCATGTGAGCTGTCATTGCAGGGCCACTGCCTGCCCTGCTCTCCAGCCTTGGCACACTCCTGGGGAGCCAGCCACTCACTTGTACTTGAAGACTCGTTCTGAATATCTCTTCAAAAGCAGTATTTTCTTTAAATATGTAAGAACGTGAGGGGGGCCTGGGGCTCCATCAGTGAAGCGTCTGTCTTCTGCTCAGGTCAAGGTCTCAGGGTCCTGGGATTGAGTCCCGTGTCGGGCTCCCTGCTCAGCAGGGAGCCTGCTCCTCCCTCTCCTCCTCTCCCTCTCTCTCTCAAATAAATAAAATCTTTTAAAAATTTAAATATGTAAGAACGTTAATATGGTGTGAATTTATGTGCTCATTTAATCACTGCCATATTAATGAATTTTTAGAATACATATATTTTTATTTTAAGACCTTTAGAAAGTATTTTCATCTGGAAAACTTGACTCCTAGCCACTTCATCAGAGGCATCTGCATTCTTGAAGTAGAATCCTCCTATTCAAACCAAGCGAATGCTCCGTGAATGTTTCTGTGTCAGACTGGCTGGTGCGTCAGAGAGAACTGTGGTTGGTTTGTTGTCTCCATCAAGGCTAGCACATTGGTCCGCCAACATTGAACTTTAAGTGAAAGATAAAACTTTAGAGGTCACAAAATATAGTAGCAATACCTTGCTTGGACTTGTAGTAAAAAGCTGTGAGTTCAAGTATGGATTTGCTCAGGGATTGTGTGCTGTTGAGAGCTCTCTGCTGCCTGTCAGGGTCAACAGACACAGGTTTGTAGGCTTTACACAGGGCGGGGTTTTGCTGAGACCCCCTGAGAGATCCAGAGGGCAGTTTGTAAATTAGGTTATCTGATAACTGCATGAGGGTAACCTAAGTGGTGAACACTTAGATGCTTCCTTGACTGTTAAAATCAAGTAAACTTATCAAATATTTAAATTTGCAAATTATCCTCAAAGTTGAATGCCCTGAAGGCACAAGTGTGCATTCATCCCAGGGAGCCTAAGCCTTCAGGACTCACACAGACCCCCAGTAGTACCCATGTTGTTACCCTGGGGGATGCACATCAGCAGGAGAAAAGTAACTGCCTGTTTCTATTAAAATCCTGCATGCGTGGCACACACTGAAATATTCAATTACTTTCTACCACACATCTGGTTATTTCTCCAAACCTGATTAAAGTGAGTACACAAGCTAAGAATATGCTCAGTAACATTGTTGGTGCAAACTTGTTTCACAGACAAGTGATTCACAAGGTGATTATCTAAATACCGGGCAGTCGGCTTGCAGAGGCTTAGACAGATGTGCCTCTTGGGCCTGGGCGTCCCCATGGGCAGTGGCGCCTGTGCTCCCCTTGTGCAGCCTTGGCTTCTCACATGTGTCTCTCCCTGCAGCCTGCACCGGTGTCTGGGACAACATTACCTGCTGGCGCCCTGCAGACGTAGGCGAGACCGTCACAGTACCCTGTCCTAAAGTGTTCAGCAACTTTTACAGCAAACCAGGTACTGTCACATCTGCACCTGCAGAGGCTGCAGGGCAGCCACTCCCTCAAACCACGAGAAGCAGGCTCACTGGTTGCCTGCTCTAGCGGGTGCATGAGCAGCTGCGGCATCGCGGGCTGCACTGGCTGTCGGAGCGGGAGGGTGAGAAGCTTCTTGCCAGGTCAGCCACCTGAAACCAAACACAGGGGAGAGCAGGCCTCAGGTCAGCACAGACGCCCAATCCCGACCATGACATGTGGCCTGAGCACCGGCGTGCGGGCAGCTGTGGGGTTCAGGCACCTGGAACGTGGACGTGGTTCCGTGCTCCCTGCTGTGTGTGGCTGCCCGTAGGCCCAGAGACCATCTCCCAGAGGCTCAGGGACAGCGGCAAGCCCCTCTGCACCCAGAGGTGGCTTCTCATCCACAGGAAACATCACACTCACTGGGCTGAGTGTCCTCAACTCCCAGCCCCCACTTTCTGAACTGGGTCCCTGTGGCCAGACGACCCAGAGTCTCGGTCTCCAGGGTCAGAGGGCCTGGGGGGTGAGGGTGCCCCCGTCCTGTGCTCGCTGTCTGCACAACCCTGCAACACCTCCTGGCTTGTTCCCGAGAGGGTAGTGGTGGCGTGTTGTGTTGTAAACCATCCAGATTTTCTTTTTTTTTCCTTAAAGATTTTATTTATTTATTCATGAGATACACAGAGAAAGGGAGACAGAGGCAGAGACACAGGCAGAGGGAGAAGCAGGCTCCATGCAGGGAGCCCGACGTGGGACTCGATCCTGGGACTCCAGGATCATGCCCTGGGCCAAGGCAGGTGCTAAACCACTGAGCCACCCAGGGTTCCCCCAGATTTTCATAACATGAAGAAATACATCTGGAAAAATAGAAAAGAGAAGAGACATCTGGAAATCAGAAAGATACTTTGGAGTCTGTAGAGGACTTGTTTTCATCTTGAACAAACATTATAGGGTAAAAACCCTGAGAACTAGAATTGTTGAAATACTTTAAGCGGAGTGTTGTGGCACAGACTGGGATGGAGGAAAATGAGATTCTAAAGAAAAAGGTTTTGTTGCAAGATGAGACTGTTTCTCTGTGAGTCAGTGAAGCACTGTGGGCAGGCCCAGGTCACACCTGCATACGCATCACTAGGTTAGAAAAACTAAACCATCTTAAAGAATCTGAACTCTAAAAAAATATCCTGTCTAATCAATAACGTTTCTGCTGAAGGTTCTGGGCTGCAATCTCCCAGAAATCCCGAATGAACGAGCACAGACCCAGGCTTCCCCTCCTCGGAGGTTTCGCTCCAAAGGCTTCCGGGGGCAGCCGGGGGTCTTCACCTGACAAACACGGCAGCTCTGGTCCCCGGGTGTCTGTTGTGAGCATCCAGCCCTGGCCAGGCAGGAGCCAGCTGGGCCACGTGTGCCCAGGTTGGTGCAGACACTGGCCCTGCTCTGAACCATTGAGCATCCTCTCCTTTGGGGAACTAGAATTCCTGGGCTGTATTGGGTTAGTGCTTGGTGCTCTGTCCAAGCAGGGAGCGTGGCACTGCCTGCTGCTGTGGGGAGCATCACTACCACTGGGAGATTTGCTGGAGTTCCCCGGTCTGTGTATCACAGCTGATGATCTCAAGTGTCTTTGCCTCCCCTTGTTTAACAGGCCGCAAAATGTCCACGAGAGGTGCTTGCACAGACTCTTGACAAATCTAAATCACCGTCTGCGTGGAATGCTTGGGGTGTGTTTGCAATTACTTAGAGAACCACGGACGTCTTGCAGAGCTGGGGGCTGTGTAGGGCTGGGGCAGGGCCCACGGGGCATCAGGGGAGGCCCCACGGAGGAAATCTGACGGAAGTAAAAGGCTGGTTGTGAAACACCATCAAGAACCAATCGGGCTGGAACCTGGGTTGTACTTCCCAAGTTACAGAAAACTTCTACAGAGATGCCAGGTGCTCCTCACAGGGACTTGTAGGGGGCCCAGGTCACAGAAGGACATGGGGTCACTTCACCCCACAGACCCAACATTCAGGAAATAGATCCATGTTTTTATAACAAGTTGTTTTCTGAGTTCTCACACATCCAGGAGGTGGGAGGGTGGGGCGGGGGGGCTCTCCCGGTCGCCATGCGTGTTGTCACGGCAGCTGCACCTTGCTCTCTGTTGTCTCTGAGGGGGAAAGCCCCTCTGAGCTGCACTCAGTCATGGGTGCGAGTAACAATAAAGCCATGGGGACCCTGCACCAAGATCAAGTCTCTAAAAGGGAGAGCAGAAAACCACCACATGGGGAAGAGGCCGGGCCCAGGGAGGAGGAGCTGTGATGAGAAGAGTTGGAGTCTTGGGGTGCCGTGGTGCCTCCCGTGCCCCAGAGGAGTAGAGTTTGGGGGATAGCTGGGCCTGCCCTGTCGCCAGCAACAGGGCCCTGCTTGTCCTAGGAGCACACGAGCATGTCCTGAGACGAGCCGGGCATTGGGGTTGGACATCCCCAGGGCTGTGCCACTCTCCTGACCAACACTGCACCCCGGGACTCACACACCGGACCTGTGCTCACGGGAGTGTGTGTGTGGGGGTTGTCTGGGGAGCAGGGGCCTCCATGCCCGACAGACTCCAGCCTTCCTGCTGCGAATGGCCATGACCTCCTCCTGGCCACGCACACATGGACACTTCCCTGGGAGCACCCTTGGGGAGCAGGGCACAGGCACCGTTCAGAGCCTGGCCGAGGGCCACGCAGACAGAGCTCATGAAGAAAGGGGCCCACCAGGGGTGAGGTGAGCGACCCCACAGAGACGAGGTGGCCCCACAGTCAGGGTGGGAGGAGGTGCACTCGCAGAGGATGGAGCAGGGGGTGTGGCTCCTGGGCCCAAAGCTGTGCACACCCCCACTTTTCTTCCCTCATCCTGCATTCACCCCCAAGCTTCTCTCACACCCCACTCACCTCCCAGTCCCCCCTCACCAACCCAGGTCCCCCTCACCTCCCCATACCCTCCTCACCTCCCCAGCCTCCCATCCCCTCCCAGCCTCCCTCACCTCCCCAGATACCCCCTTACCTCACAACACCTCTATCACCTCCCCAGCCCCCCCCACCTTCCTAGCACCCTTCACCTCCCCTGCCCCCCTCACCTCCTAAGATTCCCCTCACCTCCCCACACCTCTATCACCTCCCCAGCACCTCCCCAGCACCCCCTCACCACCCCAGCCCCCTCACTTCCCCAGGTCCCCCTCACATCCCCAGCACCCCTCACCTCCCTAGGTCCCCCCTCACTTCCTAGCACCCCTTCAACTCCCCAGTACCCCCTTCACCTCCCTACACCCCCCTCACCTCCCCAGTTCCCCTTCACCTTCCCAGGACCTTCTCACCTCCCCAGCCCCCCTCACGTCTCCACACCCCCCTCACCTCCCCAGCACCCCCCACCTCCCTAGCTCCCTCTCACCTCCCCACACCCCCCTCATCTCCTCATCTCCCCAGCACCCCTCACCTTCCTAGGTCCCCCCTCACCTCCCCAGCACCCCTTCACCTCCCCACACCCCCCTCACCTCCCCAGCACTCCTTACCTCCCCAGTCCCCTCTCATCTACCAGCACGCCTCACCTCCTAGGTTCCCCCTCACCTCCCCAGGTCCCCCCTCACCTCCCCACCACCCCACCTCCCCACCCCTTCTGCACATGGCTGCCTCCTCTGACTCCAGGTGTCTTCAAGGAGGTGAAGCCAGGCAAGGTGGAGAACCTGTGGAGGGGGATCGACCTCATGGAATAAAGTTTGCTTAAGCATCTCCCTTAGTTTACTGTTTGCTGTAGCGAATGAGAGATGGCCGGTCAGCATCCCTCCTGGTTTGTCCCCGGGAGCTGGGCGTGTACAGGTTGGACAGCAAGCATGCTGCGTGGTGACCCCGCAGCCTGGGATGGAAACGTGGCCCTTGCTTGTGGGCATAGGTCTCCCACCTGTGACGTGGGACCATTAAAAGGTGCCCCCCATGTCGCCGTTGGGTCCATGGGAGCCTCGGTGCAAAGTCTGGCTCGTGGCAGGAGCTCAGTGAGCAACCTGCAGCGACCTCACCCCCTCTGCTATTCGGAGTCCTGATCGTTACCTTGTGGGCGCCTCAATCTCCCTATCTATATAATAGGGCAGGGGGACCTGGTCTCGGGGGCCCTGCCCCCCTTAGGACTCTGTCCTGCCTCCACTATCCACGTCTCGCCCTCCAGCCCCCCGCAAGGCTCCCCGCGGCTCTCCCAGAGCCGGAGCAGGAGGAGATTTGGGGCCTGGACTCAGGAAAATACGGGATGGCGGCGTTGGGCCACGGCGGCAGCCCAGGTGATGCTGCTGGGGGCTTTGTGGAGACCTCTGAACCCCACTTTCTTGCCGGTGGGCGAGTCAGGGTCTGGGCCGTCCCACCTGCCTCCACACAGCAGGCCAAGAATCACTTATGTGTATTATCACCTCAGTGTGAACGCACCCTGCTCCTGACCTTGTCTGGTCCATCGATTGTGTAGGCTGCCCTGGTGTAGAAAATAGAAAGCATTTTTGAGTAAGGAACCCTATTTCCACCATTCAGTCACTATAGAACCTTGGGCGTGTCACTGAACTTCAGTCTCACCTGTAAAACGGGAGCAGTAATGCCCGGGTCGGCCCTGCAGTGTTGGCCCAAAACAAAGAGATGAGATCCGTGAGTGAAAATATTTGCTATTCTGGAAGCCCTGAGGGCCGTGGGATCGGGAGAAAGCTTGGTGGGTGCTGAGTGCTGAGTGGTTAAGCCTCTAGGCGCTGACGGCAGGAAGCGCCTCCCCAGGCCTGAGCTTCCTGAAGCCCACCCTGCAAGGCCCAGCCCTGTCCCAGGTCATCAGAGCCCCCTTAGGTCACTCGTCACTACCCAGTGCTGACTGTGGCCACCTCCTGAGGACACCACCTTTGTTTTAAAGACTATCAATTTACTTGTTTGTTTATTTATTTATTTGAGGGAGTGGGTTGGGGGAGGTGCAGAAGGAGAGAATCTGAAGCAGACTCTGCACTGAGCATGGGGACCGACATGGAGCTCAATCCCACAACCCTGAGATCATGACCTGAGCCGAAACCAAGAGTCAGACCCTCAACCAACTGAGTCGCCCAGGAGCCCTGACCCTTTAGGTAGAGGGAACGTTCCATTCCTGAGCTTAACCCACACGTTTACATTAATTACATGCAGAAAGAACTGGTGCTATAAGATCAACACTGTCTTTATTTCATGCAATTTAAATCTTTTTTTCTTGCCTAGAAATTATCTTTATTTTTTTTCATTTTTTAATCCATATATGTGCAAAATTCAACTGAGTTGCAATTTCTATTTAATTGCATTTTTTATTTTTCTATATAAATGTACTTTATTTTATTTTCTAATTGAAGTTCAATGTGCCAACATATAATATCACAGTCAGTGATCCAATTTAACTCTTATGCCCACGGTCTCTTCCTCTGCCATCACTGCCCTTCCACTGATGTAACATGCTGCCTGCCTGTGCACTCTGGTCGTGCCCAGAGCTGGCACGGAGTAGGATGGAGTGGGGTAGCCAGTACTGCCGTGGCTGGGATTTGGTGATAACTCTCCCGGGACAGAATATGAGTCTGTTAGTTTTCACTGTGCTTCTTCACAGCGGCAGCCATGCCAGCCACTACAGCTGCACCTTTGCTTCATGGCCCAGAAGCTCTCCCACCATCCACCCAGGCCCCACAAGACCCAGCTTCCGTGGGTAGGAGCCCTGCCGGGGTGGGGCAGTGAACGCGCACACACTGTGAAGCGTGTGAATGGAGTGAGACAAGGCTCCGCTCTCCACCCACCGGAGGGAGGCAGCAGAGAGGGCTGTCCCCCGTGAGCGTGGCCTACACAGTCCCCACGGAGGCCAGCAGTTGGGAGCCCACAAACCTAATGCTGAGACTTTATCTTCCAGGAAACATAAGCAAAAACTGCACAAGGGATGGGTGGTCGGAGATGTTTCCAGATTTCATAGACGCGTGTGGCTATCATGATGCTGAGGACGAGAGCAAGGTAAGGGCCCCGCGTGGTTCCCGCTCGTTCTGGCCCCTTTTCTGTAAGTGTGCACGCAGCAGCGCCCACCTGCTGCCCGACAAGAGTCGTGTACACGTCCTTCCTCCCCTGAGCGCTGCTACTTCTCAACAGCCAGCGTGGGCAAAGCCCCGTGTGGGGTCTGCGCCTGGCCCGTGGCGTCATCTCACAACCGTCATGGGGTTGGAGGCAGGAGGGCCTGAACATTGGCTCGTCTGAGGGGCTGTGCCTGCCTGAAGAGCCCCAACGAGCACTCACTCTGCCGACCAGTTTCCTTGGCCCGGTTGAGGCTGCGTCACGGTGTGGGCTGCCCAGCAGCCTCACTCTGGATCTGCGAGCCCTGAGCCAGGGCAGGAGCCAGAGTCCTGGCAGAACGAGTGTGCAGACTAAAGCCCTGAGTGTGCTCCTGCCGGCAGTGCCCAAGGCATGCAGGCCCAGCCTGTGATGTGGGCTGTGCTGTGTCAAGTGGGGTACAGGGGCCATGGACATGTGCTCACCAGGAGCCCTTTCCCTGGGTGTGTGACCCCATGAATGCCACGGCCAGTCGGGCCTGCTCCACCCTGGGCTCCCCCCGCAGCACCATGTGACGGTGGATTTGCTTTGTTCACCACCAGAAAACCAGGTGACCGCTCTCCCTCGGGCTGCCCCCCACCCCCTCCCTGAGGCTGTGTTAGCCCCAGGTGAACAAACGCCCTGTGAGCCTGAAATCGAGCTGTGCCCACGCCTCCCCTGTAAGCACCCACTGGGTGAGGATGTGCTGAGGTGCTCTGAGAGAGCCAGAGGGGCTTCCTGGCACTTGACCTCACGGTCACGCCCGTTTCCAGGGGATCCACTCGTTTTTCATGTGTTTGCTCTCCTCACTAAAATTTGGGGTATAAAGCTGGTTCCTTTGCCTCCACATTACCAAGTTCTAGAAATGGAAGTCCTTCCGTCTCAGCCAGTGTCCCCCCAAGTGATGCTGGTGCGGCCAAAGTGGTGCAGGGCACGCGTGAGCCAGGTCGCTCCTCAGCACAGTCTCATGTGGGCCTTCCTGCCGAGTGTGCCTGAGGTATGACATGGGACCACCCCAGGCGTCCCTCACTGTGTCACACTTGGAGTGTACTGTGTTCTTACAAACCAAAGGCTGTGGCGACACTGACAGAGGGTCCACGGTGGCCAGTCGTCTAACAGTAGTTGTTCTTCATCTCCCTGCATCATGTTTTGCTAATTCAGGCCGTATTTCTAACGTTCTTGTGATCATTATATTTGTTACGGTCGCCTGTGATTGGCAGTTAGGATGCACGGAGAGCTCAGGTGATGATCAGCATTTTTTAACAATAAAGGATCTTTAAGCTACGTTCGTCATTTTCACAGACATGACACTCTGGTACATTAAGAGACTAGAGTGTGGTAGGAACGTAGGTCTTATAAGCCCCAGGAAAGCAAACAAGTCGCTGGACCCACTTTGTTGGGAAATCGCTGTGCTGCACGGTCTGGAACAAACCTGTCTCCATGGCACGCCCGCGTGCAGGATGATGTTGGATGCGTGTGTGTATGTATGTAAATTGTAAAATGAGTCCCTCGATCAAGCTGATTCTGCATCTCCGTACATGCGACCCTTTATGTGTGACATGCAGACCTCACTATCTCACACACCGATGGTCATGCACAGCCCCCGCCCCTTGTCTGGCTGCGTCTTGGTGACAGCCCACCTTACAGATGGAGACACCGAGGCTCGGGTGTGACCAGGTTGGAGGCCCCAGCTCTGTTTCTGTTGTGCAGTCACTGAGATTTTCCATGTCAGATGTAGTCAGCGTGTTCTCTGCGAGCAGCCGCAGGCTGCAGGCAGTGCCTGGGGGGGGGGGGCGGGGGGCGCTAGCAGCCCCTCTGGCAGAGGGAGCCTCTGTGGGGCCCATGTGCACCTGCTACCCACCTGCATTACATCCTGCACATCCCTCAGGACACATGAGCCGTCTGTGAGCACTGCAGCCAAGTTACAGGACAGCTCCTGGGACATCACTGAAACGTCACGTACTCAGAACCGGTGCCACAGAACATCCTGGCGGTTCCTCCTCCTCCTGACCTCCTCCTGGGCTGTGTGCTGTCGGCGGCGGGAGCCATTTGTCCTGCTGGCGTGCGGTGTGGCCACATGGGCTCTGCACACCGGCCAGGTGAGGCCTACCTGCCAGGGCCGAGCTCAGCCCTGGACATATTTCACGTCGCTTTGGTGTTTACTGACTCAGCGAGAAGCCCCAGTGAGAAGTCAGTCCCTCGTGAGTTATCTGTGGGGCAGGAAGGCCCTGGGGTCTGGGGGTTCTGGCGGCCATTTAGCTACCACTGCTGGAAGACACAGGGAGGGCAGTTACGTGACCGAGGCCGCAAGTGCAGGTCCCCCAGGGCGAAGCCCAGTGTCAGTGACCTGCCGAGGTCAAGTCTGAACTCAGAAGGCGTTTTCATAGGAGGATACCCGAGGATCTCAGGTTTGAGACTTGCCCCCTCTTGCTGTTGGCTATGTGATGACGAACCAGGAGGTGCTTCTGTTGGCTTTCCAAGGATAAGTCTCGAGCTGGGGCCGAGTTTACCCCCAGCTTCCTTCAGAACTGTTGCTGCAGCAAGAAATGCTCCGGGGACCAGGAATGGAGATGCCCCTCCTCATGGTGGCCAGGGCTGCAGGAGTGGCTCCCCATCACCCGCCTCCCGGACAGCCCTGCTGGAGGCCGTCAGACCGTTCCAGGCACAGAAGACAGGCCCTGGGGACTGGGACAGTCTCGGGCCTCCGTGGTTGGGGGCAAGGGGCTCTGACCCCCCACGTCCACCCGCCCACCCCGTCCGTGGGGCCCCAGATGCCTACGTGGGGTAGAAGCAGCGTGCACCCCACAGCAGTGTCATCCACAGCCAGTTGCAGGTCCCTGTCCTCTTTCATCCATCCCACAAATACACGTGTCCTGGGAACAGCGGTGTCCAAGTGCATCCTCGGTTATTACAGATCCGCTGTGGCTGTAGAGGAGTCGCCGTGGGAGGGCGGGTGCTGAGAGCTGACCTTGGAGGCGACGCTGGCTTGCTGGACCAGTCGAGGCCGCCCCTGCTTCCATGCGTCCCCTGGGTCACACCAGAGGTGGCATTTCCGGGAAAACTGATGGGGAAGTCTTCCAGGCCCTCCGGGAAGTGTGTGACTCAGTAAACCCCGCCGGCAGGGAGCACAGAGTGTCTCTGCTTCTCTAATGCTTCTCCATCCAGTTTGAAGAGCTATTTTTCTTCTTAATTAAACATTTCAGAGATTTTACAAATATCGTGAATGCATATTCCCTCCTAATGGATTAGAAAATCAAAATATTTAACGTGTGGAAGCGAAGAGAATGATGGCACGAAACCAAAGTGCATAACTTGTCTTCCTGACAGCCGTTTCCGCCGTTCACATACTCCGAATACTTGGTTGTTGAAGGGATCGTGTCGAGGACGAGAACCACGCGGTGTCGGCAGTGCCGAGGGCCCAGCGGGTCGCTGTCCCAGCTGGGTCTGCTCCGTGGCTGGGGGCCGGGGGCTGGCGGGCAGCCCAGCGACCTTGGCCTCCGATGTCGCTCCTCATCTTATCAGCAGCTCCGTGTCCTCCCGGCTCCCTGGTATTAATTGGATTTCCTGCTCTCACACAGCCCGACTCTGCTCTGGGTGCTGCGCGTGCAAACTTTGTTGGCTTCAGGATTAATTAAATTCAAGGAAAAAAAATTAGCCTCCACAGAAGCCACAGGCTTGGCTCCGTGTGGTGAGGGAATGGAAGGTAAAGCCACCCCAGGAATGGGGAGACCACGGAGGAGGACGCTGCCCGAAGACCCCAGAGGCCCCTGAGATGTGACAGGAAGGGGAGCGGCTTCTCATTGTGGGCCGAGGCAGCCGGGTCTGGCGGTGCTCTGGACCTCCCCTCCCTGCTCCCACGAGCCACAGCGGGACCCTGAAGCTGGCCAGGCATGGCTTGGCCTCTGTCACAGGCCCCTGGTTGCTATGCCAGACCTTCCCTGTCCATGCTCTTCTCCCGTCGAAACCACTGTCCCCCAGGCCCGCTCCACCCCGAGGCTCCCTTGACCTCAGCACATTGGCTCCCCTGACCCCAGTCTCTTGGCTGTTTTCCCGCAGCAAAGGCTGTCGCTGTCTTGTGCTGCATCTTGAGTGCCCACTGGGCCAGTCTCCTTGCCTCAGGTCTCTGTCTGCTGCCCAATGTCTACACCACTCCGGCCTCCCAGGCAGGCTGAAAGCTGGTGAAACACGGAAACGCCTAGAAACATTGCAGTCATCACAGGTCTCAGTGGGGCTGGGTGGGAGGTCTCTTTCTCCTGCGTATCAGGAGCCTCCAGACGGTGTACAAGGACCCCAGACAGCACCTGCCCCCTTCTGTGCTTCGTCAGCGTTCGCGGCGGTGCTTTTGGCTGCACACCCTGAACCGCCAGAGGACAGCAGTGCTGCAGACACACTGGCGTCCTGTGCGGTGGACATGCAAGGCGGTGCCCCCCACGTGTCCTCTGTGTTATATATTTGCTAACATGGTTCTTGAATAAAGAGCGCTTCAGCTAAATTTAGCCAACAGAGCCGTCTGGCGTCTCAGCCTCCCCATGCATCAAGTGGACACATTTCTTCCATATTATGCCATCTCCCTAAACATATTTTCACAGTCTCCAATCAGCTTTCAGATGCGCCAGTAACTCTCTCTGCCTCGTGGGGAGTGCGGCCCCCCCCGGCCCCCACCCTGACCGCCCAGCTCATGGCCACCCCCTGTCTGGGGCACTCTGGCTCACCTTGGCGCTTCACTCATACCTCACGGGGACCGTGGGAGCATGATGCTGCCCCACCGCTCGGGGCGGGCTCCCCTGGGGACCCTTGGAGCCAGGATTCAAGCCCTGAGCCAGTGTGTACCTCCCGGCAGCAGACGGGTTTGCGAGCTCACCCGAGGTCCTTGCCTCGGGGACGGTTACCAGGTTACTCCAGCCTCTGAAGCAGCTGTGAGGCCTGCATGCACCTTGTTTCCCATCAGACTGCAGGAGGGAGCGTCCCCCTGTGGTTCTTAGGGTCATGTGGGTGCCTGCCCATCAGCAGTGGGTGACACTGAGGGCCTATGCCATGAGGTGGGCACCAAGACTGGGCGCGGAGATGCAGCTGGGATGCAGAGGGAGAGCCTCGGATGAAGCCTGGTCCAGAATGCTGCCACCAGCGTGCGCGACATACTGCTGCCCGGGGTGCGGGGCTCTTCCCCAGCCCGCCGACCCAGATCCAGGCTCAACGCTACCCGGGAGCATAGATGACATTCAGAGGATTCACCAGACGTGCAAGGCCATCAGCCATCTCCTGCTAGTGTTGACTGAGCCCGTGGCAGTGATCCGTAGTTCCTGCCTGATGAAGGACTGAGTCTTTCCAAGGCCAGAGGAGAATCTGGATGAGAAGCTAAGAAGGAAATATAATGAGAAAACGGTCACTGGGGAAGGAGGCTCACGGAGCCTCACGGGTGGGAGGGCTCCACCTTGCACCCAGCATCCGGCACGCATGGGCAAGGCCTGAGTCCCTTATCCAGTGGTGTGGTGGGGATGTGTGTGTCCTCGAGCCAGGGGCCTCCTGCGACAGCCTGGCCTCCCTGGCCCCTCCCTTCCCTTGGGCTTGTCGATGAGCCGCCTTGCCTGGGGGCTCAGGCTTTTGGGGCTCAGGTAGTTGGTGCCTGCAAGGCCGAGGTGCCAGCTGCCCTGACCGGGCCCTCCGGTCAGCAGAGGCAGCACGGGTCCTCTGGTAGGTGGGGCCCCTGATGTTCACCGAGGGGCCCCACTAGTTCCTACACTTGATGCACTGACATGGGGACTAACTGCAATAGCAGAAGGAGGGTGGACACCGGGAATGTCCGATTCACGGGGACGAGGGCTCCATCGGGAACAGCAGAGGAGGGTGGAGTGGCAGCCCTGTCAGCCGTGGGTGCTGTGAAGACTGTGGGGCCATGGCTCCAAGGGCCAGGAGAAGCGCTGACCAAGGACAAACTCCTTGCGCCCAGAAGGTCCTTGTGGTCACTGTGTTTGCCCTTTTAAACATATCCTTGTTATACTTACTACTTTTTCCAGAAGTCAACATGTATTATTTTTGTTCAAATAAAATCTAATTTTAGTCCAAAAAAACTCCACTTAGACTTATGCCAAGTTTGTCGAACCTCTTCTCAGTACTGTTTGCCTCTTAATCCTAGACTTTGTGGGGACAGTGAGAACACCCAGCTAAACACGGGGTTCAGTGATGCCCTTCCTGCCTCCAGCCGGACGCTCTGGGCAGCATGTCCCGTGTGTGCATGGCTGCCCAGGTCACAGGTGCTGTGTGGGCACCTGGCCGCCTGTCGCAGGCTGCACACACGTCTTCTTACCCCTTACAATGTGAGGGTGCCCTTCTGAGGCTCAGCACATGTCTGCTCCCCCATCAGGACCCCAATCCCATCCAGGTCCTGGGACAAAGCCCTGCTACACCTGCCCTGCCAGGCTCTTCAGTGGTTTCCCGTTTGGAACATTCTTCAGTCTTTCCCTACATGACACCATGTTTCTGAAGAACATAGGCCTGTGACTCTGTGAAGGGTCGTCTGTGGGTTTGATGTTTCTCACAGTGACATTCAGGTGGGATAAAATGTTCCAAAATATCTACAGCTATTTACCTGGGAAATGTCATATTTGGATTTTAAAAGATAGTCCTTTTCCCTCTGAGGCCTGCACACCAGCAAAGGAGCATCCATGGCATGGCTGAAATAGGGGCACTGCCCTCGAGCTGGAGCCCGTAGGATGCTCTCCCCAAAGCCTTTCCCCTTAGGAATGTTGGCAGAGTTGCTGCAGAGCCTTTACAGTGAGAATAGGCACCTCCTTGTAGTCCAACAGAGGGCTGCTGCTCCATGGGTGCCCGAACTCCCACCGTGGCCCCAAAAGCACTGAGGCAAAGGCCCCTGGGCTGCCACACTGCAGCTTGTCCTCCAAGCGGAGCACGCCTCAGGCCCTGAGCCCTTGTCTGCCACCACAGGGACGGTGACGCGTGAGTCCTGAGTCGGGACAAGCACCTGGTATTGTGTCTCGGGCCCAGGGGCTGCTGCACACCTGGCCAGCCTCACCACCCTGTCCTCCTGCCCTGCTGAGCGCTCCTGCCCCAGCTCCCACTGCCTACCTCTTCCTGCCCCTGCTTTCGCCTTGGCTGTTGGGTCTGAAGCAGGAGCTAGAAGTGTGGGTTGGCCCTTGCTCCTCCACCACCTGGTTGTTAACGTGCACCAAGGACCGGAGCTGTGCCTTCTCATCCAGGTGGGACCCACTCTGACACACAAGCTACCTGAGCCTCAGTGGCGCAAAGGGCACTAGGTGCTGGGCCATGAATCATGACTAGGAGGGACCGGGAGAGACCGGGGTTTTCCAGACAGTGACGCGTGTGACGAGGGCATCGGGAGGTTCAGAAGAGAATGCAGCTGGGTGTCTGTCTCACGACGTTGCTGAAGGAGAGGTGACAGGCGGACCTGGCTTCCCCCCGGAAAGCTTCTGGGATGGTGCCAGGCTGAGTCCGGAGGCTCTGGCCCCCCGATGCCTTTGTTAAAGTGCGGCTGGAAATCTACCTCACGCTGCAGCCCAGCACAGACATTTCGAAAAGCCACACTTTCTGTGCTGCTCCTCGTTAACGCTTGGTTGCTGCCCACTAAAGTGATTGCATAACTGACTAATGGGTTATAATGGGGTGAGTACATCGTATGTCGGCCAAACCTGGCCTCTTGAGAGAGAAAGGGGGAGTCATTAATAATCACTCCGGACACCAGATGCAAACCAGGCCTGGCCTGGGCAAATCAGGCTGTGTGGTCACCCTGGTTATGACTCACTGTTTGGAAAACGCCAGCTGGGCCTTCCATGTTCCCCGAGAGGGGCCCTGCCTACCATTGGAGCCACGGCACAGATGTATGTTCGTGGAAAGTTAGGACAGGATATGCATGTGCCCTTGTGCGACACACCTGCTGCGCGGCTCAGGAAGCAGGCCCCACGATGGGCTGACAGCAAGGGCAGCCCGGTCTCTTTCTGGGACGTCCGTCCCCCAGGCAGGACCACCAGCTGGAAGCTGACTGATCAAAGCGTCTGCTCACCCACCTCAACAGCCACCAGAGGGCAGGGGCCCGGCACTGCCCCCCTCCTGCCTCCAGGGCCTCAGGGCCATGCTGGCTGCTCCAGAGTTGGACGCAGGAAGCACCCACCCCTGGACAGTTTTGTCTTCCTGATTTTGTGATGATGCTGAGGAAGGTCTTCTCCAAGTTAATCAGCCTCCAACATGTGGTCCTGCATCCACAGGGGACCAGGGTTGTCCGGTGCTTGTGCTCAGGGCTGTGGGACGCGGCTGCCTGGTCACGCAGCCTGCAGGGTGCCCCAGCCTGTGAGCACTCAGGTCCCATTTGGTGTTCACAGCCCTTTCCATGTAAGAAAATGTCACGACTTCACAGGCTGGGGCCAAAGGCCTCCACTGGCCAGGCTCTAACCCCAGGCGGGTCCCTCCTCATCTGTGCAGGCTGTGCCAGGCAGGGACCAAGCAGGAAGACAACAATGTTAAAATACCAAGTTAAATGTAAAAGGGAGTGTTTATTTGTGATAGAAAATGAAATCACAAGTTGCTGAAGCCTCGGACCTCAAACGTGCTCTTCATTTACGATCTCTGTAAGTGGAGATGTCTCCTGTTGCCAGCTGCCTGGCATTCACATCCCTTCTGAGGCCCCAAGGCCTGGCCAGCTCGGGTCCCAGCCCCTGGCTCTCACTCTGCATCAGGGCAGGCTGTTCTGTTCTCGGGCTGCGCTTGCAGCTAAGAATAGGAATTCCAGGGCATCTGCTCCCTGGAGAAAACCACCAAGGCAGTTAACCCTTTTGGTGGACCCCCAGTGGCTACATCCACAGCTGCCTGGGTTTTCAGGTATCCCCCTGGTTTGGGGATGGCAGGGTTTTAATAACTTAGAGGCTGTTTTCCCACAGAGACGCCGTGTGATCCACACTCAGGAGCAGAGGTGCCGTCCATACTTGTGTGTCAATGCCCCATGAGCGACCTGAGCCCTCCGTAACCTTAGGAACCTCTGGAAGAGGTGCAAGAACCAGGACCTGGGAGATCAGTACCTTGTCCTGGGAGAAGTCCGTGTGTACCATGCAAGCAGGGTGCAGCTGCATCAGAGGGACCGCGTCCCCAGGCTCAGTCACTTCACTCCTGTCTCCCTGCCAGTTTTAACGAGGTCCCCATTCATCACGGCCTCAGCCCCGATGCTCCATGAGACCCCAGGTCCTTCTGCTATCCAGCTTCCTGCTCGGGCACTAAGTACGGGTCCTTACAACAAAGGGAGTGGCGTTGCCATTGTCTTTCCTGCTTTACAGACAGAGGATAGAGGCCTGACCCAGTGCTGGGGTCCAACCTAGGTCCTCCTGCCCTGGTGGTGCTGTCCTGCTTCTGCTCCTCCTGGGGCTGCTGGGCTAGGTCATCACACTGGCCTCCTTATCCACCTCAGTTTGAAGATCAGACAACATAGTGAGGAGACAGTTGAGAACCGTGGAGCTTCATGATCCCGGTTCCCAGAAGCCCTCAGGGGAGCAGAAGGGGTTGAGGCACGTGTGTGCTCCTGGAGCTACAGCCAACATGGTGTGACTGGGTGTGACCTGCTGACAGCGGGACAGAGCCTGTGGGGGCGACTCCCCGGAGGAGGACCCCTGACGAAAACGCTGAGTGGTGGGCAGGGGAGTAAAGTCGGAGATGCAGAGACAGCATGTGGACAGCAGTGAGGCCACGAACGATGCAACCGCCTTGTTACAGGAGGGTCAGGGGTGGGGAGCAGCCAGCAGGTGCCTCATTACAGCAGAGGGACCTAGGAAGGATTTTCACCAGCCACTTTGACCCTGTCTGCATTGTAGACCAGAGAGGTTCTGGAACAATTCGTGTCAGAATCATGGCAGGCTCCTGGTTCTGGGCCAGGCAGGCACAGGTGGGGTCTGAGAGTTTGCACTTGACACTGTTACTGCGGTTCTGGGGTCTAGGGGTCACACTGGGAGAGCCCCATTGTGGATCCTAATTTCGTGGCTGCTGGGCACCTGGTGTCCTCAGATGTGTGCAGGCCCGGCAGCCACTGGCACAGGAGCCACCATGGAATGGACAGAGCACAGAGGGCATGTGCCTCCTGGGTGGGGAAGAAACAAGCTCAGAGGAGGACTGACCCTCCCCTGCACAGTAGGGCTCACTAACTGACTGCTTGATGGTGTGTGGCCGACGGCACACGAAGGTGACCCTGAACTCCTAAGTGGTGACATTCAGTACATGATGGTCACGAGTTGGAGAGGGACTGTAGGAGGCCGCGTAAGGCCAAAGGCCGCTGATAAAGGGGTGTCTTATGCACTGGGTTTCAAGAGGGCTGAGCACGAGATGCCTAGACATGCACACGTAGAAAGTTCTAGAAGGCCAGGGGACAGAACACCTGGAGCTATTGGGGGTTCTGATTCCCGAGTCAGCAGCGTGTGCGGTGGCTGAGACCCGGCAGAGAGTGTGCAGAGCCTGAGCCAAGATGGAAACCCACAAAAACATGGGGAAGGATGAAAGGGACAGAGAGAGTGATGCTGGGGACCAGGAAGGGGTGAGAGGCCGCGGTGGGAGCTCGTGTCCATCCCCAGTGGAGGTGGATACCCCCCAGGGCCAGGTGGGTGGCTGGACCGGGAGCGCGGTGGCCATGGCTGCCGGGAGCAAAGGGGATCATGGTTACTTGAGGTGTTTCCTCTATGATTTTTGTTTGTTTTAGTTGATTGTCCAGCTTTGCTACCAGACTCACTGTGGTTTCATGAATGTCATGCTTTCTCTTTGCTTTTTATACTCTGGGATGATTATGTCCAGGAACAAGCTGCCTCAGATAAGATGGAAAGAACTCACCTGTTGGAGCGGCTGGATCCAGTGCCACTTTTATGGATCATATCTCACCAGCTCATTAAAATCTTCCTCCCTGGTTATTGATATTTTTAGGTTTTCCTCAAAGCTGTTGTAATCATTTTTACACTCCCAGAATATTATCCATTTCCTTAAAATGTTGACTTTGTTAGCACAGACTTTAGTGCTTTGATTAAACCATGTGAGTGTGGGTGTGAAATACAATTTAGATATTTGTTTCTCATTATTTTTCTCCTTCTGATACTTGGCAAAGTATCTCTTCTATCGGCCTGCACGAAAGAAAACTGCCCTGAAGCTTGTCGTTAACCTGATCGCCTCCCAAGGTGCTCATGTCCTCAAGCATTTGCAGAGTACTCACTGTTCTGGGCATTTCATACTGATGTCAAAAAAAAACTCGGACTTGTGGCCCCGTTGTCTCCCGGGGAGCCTGCCTCCTGATTCCACCTGGTGCTGCCAGCACTATTCCCTTCTTGCTTTATTTGGCTCGTTCTGTTATTTTTCTGGCTTCTGTAGTTGATGCTTTATCTTCGTATTTATGAACAAAGGCATTTGAAGCTGTGATTATGCCTCTGATGATAATCTTGACACACTTGTTATGAAACGCTCCCATGTTACATTTTTCAGATGCATTACTGCTTTTCTAGCTCTAATTTTATTCTTTAGAAGTGTATGCAAGAAAAATATTGGATAGTCATTACTTTCATTGCTCTTTTTTTTTAAATTTTTATTTATTTATGATAGTCACAGAGAGAGAGAGAGAGAGACGGGCAGAGACACAGGCAGAGGGAGAAGCAGGCTCCATGCAGGGAGCCCGACATGGGATTCGATCCCGGGTCTCCAGGATCGCGCCCTGGGCCAAAGGCAGGCGCCAAACCGCTGCGCCACCCAGGGATCCCTCATTGCTCTTTTCAATTTATAATCATACATATCGGGATCCCTGGGTGGCGCAGCAGTTCGGCGCCTGCCTTTGGCCCAGGGCGCGATCCTGGAGATCCGGGATCGAATCCCACGTCGGGCTCCCGGTGCATGGAGCCTGCTTCTCCCTCTGCCTATGTCTCTGCCTCTCTCTGTGTGTGTGTGTGTGTGTGACTATCATAAATAAATAAAAATTTTAAAAAAAATCATACATATCATGTCCCACGAGGGACAGGATTTTATATCCGTCTGATTATGCGTGTCTGTTCTACTTACCTGTGCTCTTTTCTCTGCCAATTGCCATCATTCATTCATTCATCCCACAAATATCTGATCCCTGTGATGTGGTGGGCAATACAACTGTGCTTTTGCTATTTTTTATATACGGTGAATTCAGTTTACCAGCTCCCAGGACTGTGTTCATCTGTCTCATCTGGATTTGGAGTGAAAGGGCAAAGCTTTCCCTCTGTCCTCTTGGGAACAATCTTTCTAACATTCATGGTTTCCTCCTTATCGGCTGAACTCCCTTTGTGGCTCCCAAGGGGGAGCCCAGTCCTTGGGTCCAGGTGGGTGTGAGTAGGGGTCTGGAGATCACTCTGAGAGCAGCTGGAGATCATGCACAGTGGAGTGCAGCCCTCGGGGCCAGGGATCCCGGGGACACGCAGAACCGAGCATTTCCTTTGAAGGCCCCAAATGGGGATGGGCCCTCTGGAAGGGGTGTGAGGCTGGAGACCTCAGGGGGGCAGGCAGTCTGGGGCAGGGGCCCCTGGGTAGACCCTCTGCAGTACTCAGAGCCACGAGCTGGCTTTAGCCACTTGGAATGAAAATAGATTTACATTTGCCTCAGGGAAAAACACAGCTCCACAGGGCTCACCTCCTAAACAGAAATTCTTATTTTTCAGTTCTGTCCACATAGGTGATGATGTGTGGGAGATGAGATGTGCACAGAAAATCCCCAGAAGGTGTCCCTCTTCCTTCCTCCTGCACAGACCCCAGATTGTTTTCTTGCAATTTGCCTCCTTCTCTTAAAAGCTGGCTGTGAGAAAGTTTCCCCTCTGCTCCATCCTGTATGGAACTATGTGGCTGTGGTTGGTCCTGGCGTTCCCAGTTGCCGTCGTGCGGACGTCATGCATTCTGTCCTGGTGATGTTTTCCCAGGGCTGCCTCTCACTGAAGGTCCAGCTCTCGCTGGACTCTGCTCTGCTTTGCAACGGCCTTAATGGAGGCAATTTGCAAGGAACCAAATTAAGCTTTCTTAAATGACTGAAAACGTGAGATACATAAAATCTAAACCAGCTTTAAGCAAAGTAATATAAATCGAAATGTGGATATTCTTCTCTCTCTCTCTCTCTCTCTCTCTCTCTCTCATTTTTTTTTTAAGTGAATGTAGAAAAAATGTCTTAATTCCTACTGATCTCAATTTCCAGCTTGTGCATTTTCTCCTGGGACAGTCTGGGGGTGAAAACATTGAGTTCCCTCCCGTGGGTGCAGGTCCCCAGCTCCCAAGGCACTGTGCTCAGTGTTGTCAGTAAATGTGTGGAGCAGAATAAATTAAACTGACCAGTAATACCAAATGTGTTCAGCAAGAAATAAAAATCTATAAGAAATTGAAGGTAAAAAAATCCCCAGTACTCAAAAATACTAAATATGGTGTAACAGTGTTGCTTTAACACCCACGGCTGGGATTCTAAGAAAGTAAAGAATCTCGATAAAAGAGCTGAGAACCAGGTTCCAGGCAGCAGGGGCAGCCAGATCATGGCTGGATCGTCGTGAAGAGATGGGGTGAGCAGCCTGCCGGCATGGGTGGCAGCAAGGGCTGGACGTGAGGGCTGCACCAGAAGCCTGACTCTGGAGGGGACAGGGGATGTCCTCTCATCCACCCTCGCTTTCCCAGAGGAAAATCTACAAATGTGTCACCTCATGCGTTCCCTCCTGCAAGTGGGGTTTTGCACTTATGTCTCTGCGTGGCGCGGCATCCCTGAGTCCACAGGGAGCATCCTGAGCTGGAAGCAGCAGGGAAGCTGGCAGGAGCGAGCACAGGTGTCCCAGGAAGGAAGCGTCCTTGCCAAGACCTTACAGACTCCTGTAGCTCAACTCCAAGGACAGGCTTGTATCCAAATGCACAAACCACACAAAGGAAAAGCCACTCTGAGTGAAAGTCAGCAGATGACAGGTCACATCCTCAAAACTTCAGATAACGGAGGCAGGTGTAGGATGCAAATAAGTGCATTTGAAATATTAAAAAAAAAAGTAGAAATTAAAAATGTAAACCCGAAACAAGATGCTCTAACCAAAACTTATCTGGGAAAAAATAGACCTAAAAATGAAAGTCAGGGAGATTCATTACACAGGGAAGTCTGACGTGGGTAATGGCAGGTTACGGGGTTCTCAGTGGGGAGAGTGGGCATTGAACACGCAGCGCCGATGCCGCAGGGCCTGACAGTGGGAGACCTGCACGGCTCTGGCGGGCAGGCGGTCACTCTGACAGCAGTCCTGAGAGGAGAGGACGCAGGGGTCACAGCCCGAGGGAGGCTCCGGTCCCCAGTTTGGAGAGCCTGACTGTCCCACTTAACTAGAGGAACCCAGGGCCAGACCATGTGGTGAGGCCACTAATGCCGGAGACTGGGGACCATGGGCTGGGCTCACACAGAGCAGGAGGGAAGGCAGAGAAGAGGACCGTCCACTCAGAAACCCAATGGAAACAGACATTCCAGAAAGACCGACAGGATCCACAGTCATAGGCCCTCATTAAACCTGTCCAGGGAACGTGCCGCCGGCAGAAAAAATTAAACCAGAAAAAGAACTGTGACTGGAGAAAGGCTGAAGGTGGACACAAATAAACACACGAGGGAGCACAAGCGGGACTGATGGACGCGGTGGTACAATCAGGCAGAGGGACGAGACACTCAGTGAGGCCAGAGCTTGACAACAAATAACGTGGCTGCGCAGTGATACGAGTCATGAGCGTCCACGCGCAGGAACCCTGGAACCACTCGGCTCCCCATCAGGTGCCCTGTGAGGGTGTCTGGGGGCTCCTGGGGTGGCTCGGCTGTCCTTGGCTGGTGACTGCTGGAGGCATTCCATAGATGCTGTGGTTATTACACGTATGGGATCTATTCCATGTATGCACGTATTAGGTGTTGTGAGATACGTGCACGTTACATATAGATTGTTTGCTATCCTTTTGATAGTTTTGAAATACTGCATTTTCCAGTTATTTAACATGAGCTCTGATCACAAGACGAAATGCAGAAACACCGCTCAGGATGCTCCTAGGAGGGTCCTATTTGTAATCCCTCACTCGGAGCAGAGCACAGAAAATGGACAGACTCAAAATCAGAGTTTTCAAGGACATTTTCAGAATGCCAGATGCCAACTCCTCTCCTCTTGAGCTAAAAAGAATGACAGCTCAGGTGCGGCCTCTTTAACGTCTAAAATGGGGATCCTGGTGTGCCTCGCGGGGCTCACAAGGAAAACCTTCTAAAATCAGATTAGTACATGAGCTTGCCTGTTGGAGCTTCTTGCTCACCTTGATGCCGGAACTACTTGAGAGGCTAGCCAATTAACTTCATTTTCTCATTAAATATTAACTCATTTTTTCCCCACATTTTGTAGTTTGCTTCTGAAATATGTCATCACCACAGTAAGCCTGCAATACTGAGGATAATAGGTGAAGGAGCCCTCTCCTCGAAAGGGCATGACCTTGATGGAAAAGAACAACTCTGGGGTGGACGGTGGGTATGGATCCGCCCAGAGGGACCCGCTGACCCGCTGCGGCTGCTGCACCCCACAAGGCCACAGGAGCAAGGGCTCATCAGGCCGCTCCTCCTACCACAGCCTGGACCCACATTTGCTCAGTGACCTGGAGTGGGGGGTCAGCCTGGTGCCTCCCCGTGGGCACCACCCACTCTCTAGGGTTTGCACTAAGCTGGTGTGAACAGGCTGAGAGGAATGCGGCGTGTGCAGCATGTCTCCTGGGTGGCTGCTCCTCTCAGGCCCTAGGAGGCTGGGACACACTCGCTTGCACTACCAGTGGTCTTGTTTCCTGGGGCTCCATCATGGGAAGCCCCCCGAGGCACCCCGGTTTCCACAGCAGGATCCTGATCTGACAGCAGACTTGGGGATCCCATGGGTCATCCCTCTCCCTGCTGTAGACAAAGTCATTCACAACGAATTCTAAGGAGAAAGGTGGGCATTTAATGAGACGAGGGTGCAGGACAGAGGTGGGCCGACGCCCGCTGTGTGCCTGGGTGAGGGAGGCACTTGGGCGGGCTGGGAGCTGGGTGTGATAACGGCGGGCGCCGAAGCTCACGGCTGTTTTGTTTCCTTTCTAGATCACCTTCTACATCCTGGTGAAGGCCATTTACACTCTGGGCTACAGTGCCTCCCTGGTCTCCCTTACAACGGGAAGCGTAATTCTTTGCGTCTTCAGGTAAGTGTCAGGAATGAGTGATTCTGGTGTCTGAGACCGGATACTGCCTTTGAGCCTCATGGGCCAGTCAACCTCCATCTCCGTGTGAGGCCAGCAGACCTCCCTTGGGGCAGCCAGTGTGAAATATGATGCTGATATTCATATTTTTATTTAAAGACTCTGCATTTCTTATATAAAGAGATAATACCAGGCAGCCCAGGTGGCTCAGCGGTTTAGTGCCGCCCTCCACCCAGGGCATGATCCTGGAGTCGAGTCCCACGTCGGGCTCCCTGCATGGAGCCTGCTTCTCCCTCTGCCTGTGTCTCTGCCTCTGTCTCCCTTTCTCTGTGTATCTCATGAATAAATAAATAAAATATTTTAAAAGTAAATAAATAAATAGATAGATAGATAGATAGATAGATAGATAGATAGATAGATAGATAAAGAGATAATACCGACTTTGGGTAAGCCTTCAACTTGACCGTTATTTACTAAACCCTTAAGCCCTTATGCAAATCCCTTGTACATACAGAGGCTCTTCCCTTCAGAAAGCCTACGTTCTGGGCCTCAGCTCGAATGGTGTTGAGAGACACTATAAAGTGTTGAAGACTCCGAAGGCAGGAGTCAGACGGCGGGGGTTCCTGTACCCGAGTCATGGTGGGATCTGGACAGTCACTTCCCTTCGTGGTCCGCACAGTGTGGCTGTAAGGATGTTCCATGGTATGTCACATGCCCTCTGGATTTTGCCAGTTTTCCTCCTGATCTGAGGTTCAAGTTCCCACCCACCTGACCGGAGGGCCATGTTTTTGGTGACTGATGACATGCACCGTGCACAGCTGGTTGGGCAGAGGCAGAGGGAGAGGCTCCAGTTTCAGAAAAAAGCTTCTGTCTGGGAAGAGCCAGTCAGTACAATAAGGACTAAATCTCCAGCACTCAGTAAATTGGATGTTGTTCCTCTTACTTTAACAGGGATTAGGTCTCCATGGATCTTATTTCTCTTGACACAAATATATTTCAAATGGTGGCCAGTAATCAGGTAAAATCAACGATGTAACAAAAGGAAATGTTTTAGAAACTAACAGATAACCTGTCAGGAGATCCATACTGGGACATAAGCAAGTAAAGACTGAAGGGGCTGAAAACCCACCAAGTGTTTCCAGGCAGCTCTGCTCCATCAGGAGGGAAACCTCAGGAAGAGAGGGGCAGTCCCCATAACGCAGAACTGCTCTTTGAGGGACATGGGGATGTGGGGACAGTCCATCAGGTTCTAGGTCTCAAAAGAACAGAAACTCTAGTGCAACAGTGATACCTATTCTAGTATCTTCTGTATTTTTCTATGTATTTTTAAATCTTCAAACTGTTGAGGATAAAAAAATTTAGGGAGGTAAGCTGGAACATGGTATCTTTTTTTTTTTTTAAGATTTTATTTATTCATGAGAGACACACACAGAGAGAGGCAGAGACATAGGCAGAGGGAGAAGTAGGCTCTCTTCAGGGAACCTGATGTGAGACTCGATCCCAGGACCCCGGGGTCATGACTTGAGCAAAGGGCAGATGCTCACCTGCTGAGCCACCCAGGGGCCCCAAGACACAGGGTATCTTTAACTAGAAAACATTCAACTTATTATTACAGTTCTCCCATACGAACCATCCATATTCTTGGCATCGGCAGTTTTTTTCCCAGAATTGGATGCACAGAGTATTTAATGAGCAAGACCAATGGCATTTTGGAACCATGGCCAATATGGGTTTTGGTTTGTAAGAGCAGCTCGAGTGATTTCATGAGTACCAACCGATCTTCCATACATGGACATCGTTCGTCACCTACCGGTGGCACTTGGCTACGAAATGACACGTCTGCTTGGGTGTCATTCTGCTCTGTTCCATGTGTAATGGTCACTGGAAAAAAGTGAAAAAAGTGCACAGGGCTGGTGTGCAGGCCTTGGGTCTGCCCGCATCATGGCCACGGAGGCACCTGCCTTCCCGCCTCCATGTGTCAGCTGTGCTGCTGTGTCCAAGACCAAGCCCCATCCGTGATCCGGGGTACTCCACCCAGGAAGCAATCCTTTCCAGTCACTGGACACTTAATGCCCATAAGGCCCCGTGGCTAAGAGAGCAGTTGGTGACCACGTTCTTACTTCACACAGACGCAGAGCAGCTTGTCCCTTAGGCCAGGTCCAGACCCCAGCATGGACGTGAGTAACAACCACATGGCCTAGTTTTGTGTGGGACGCGCGGAGCTCAGGTGCACGTACTCCCCCCCCAACCGCCCCCCAGCCTGTGGGAGCTGGGTTCTAGTCTAGCCTCCACGGAGGAGCACGTTCTGCAGGGTTCCTCTGAACAGCCACCCATCATCCGGCGTACTTGGAAGGGAGGCTTCATGATGAGCAACGAGTGATGTGGGCACGGCTGGGAAACAGTAAACACTCCTGCTGTGATGGCTTGTTCCCTGAAAGGAGTCGTGCCCAGGTCCGGGGGACGGTGACAGACCCCAACCCCGCTCGGAGCAAGACATGGGCAGGAGACTGAGGACAAAGCTGGGAGGAGAGAAGAGGTGGCTGGAGGCGTGGGTGGGTGCAGCCACCCCCCCCCCACCCCGCGAACAGCAGTGGGAATGCCAGCATGGGGCCAGAGCCGCCTGCGCCTGGGGCATGGGGGGGGCTGTCGCGCAGCTCTCATGGTTCCTCGTTATTCCCATTTCCCCCTTTCATGTGGTCACTCCTGCATTCTGTTCTGCTCATAGGTGTCAGCCCAAAATTGTGGCACGTCCTTGTATTGTAGGCTTAACCTCCGATGGCCCCTTTACCCCCTCCCGGTCCCTGTCATGCTCCCGATGTTGCTGTTTTGTATTTTAGTCCTACACCTCTTTTAAGGCCACCAGGAGTGATAGCTGTCATTTACGGCAGAGCGTACCTGGAGGTGCCATGTGCTGACGTTCCCGAGCCTTCCCCATCCCCGGGTCTCCGTCGGGGCCCTCCTGCTGCCTGAAGACCCCCTGCAGGATCTCCCCCAGCCCAGGCCTGCTGGCAGTGAAGTCTTGTGGTTTTCAGTCGCCTGAAATCCTCTTAATTTCTCCTCATTTGAGGATGTTTTGAAAAATATGGAAGTCTCTGTTGGCAGTTTCATGTTTCATCGCACTAAAAATGAAGGGCATTTTTCTCTTTGGGAGTCAGCGGCCCGTGTCACCACCGTTTCATTGAAGGACAGGGGCTTTTTTCCCCCCACAAGCTTGGAAGCTAGAATCCGTTTGGTTTTCAGCAGTGATGCTATTGGGCACTTAGCGTGGTTTCCTTTCCGTTTGTCCTTCTTGGGGGGTTGGTGCTCCTTCAGTCTCTGATTAGAGTCTATTTGCTTCTAGACATTTTCAGCTCAGTCTCTAAGGACCCGATTGTCCCTCTTGCATCTCTGCTCTCGCATGCTGTGCTCGCCGCTAAGCATCACTCCATCCCCATGTATTTCCTGCTCTTTTCTATACATTCCATGAGTCGGCTTCTCTACCCTCATCTATGCTCAGCCTACCCATGTATTTTCTGTTTTGTGATACCCTTTTTTACCGGATCTAATGTCAGAGGTGGCCACTTCGATGGCTAATTTTAGGGTTCTTTTTGAGTTTTCAACTTTCCATTCGATTTTTGTAGTCAATTCCATTCTTCAGTAAAATTCTCTGCCTCTTCACCAATTTTTTGAATATATTAATCTGAATAAGAGTCCGTGTCTTAAAATGTCAATATCTGAATCTCTTTCTATTCCCTGGGTTTTTATTTTTATTGCATTTGATCATTTACTCCTGTTCCTGGCAAACCTGGTACTTTATTATTGAAATCACAAATAATTTAACTGTAGAGGCTTTGGGCAATGTCTGAAATCCCGGTCCCAGACTCCCACCCAAGGACGTAGGAACACGGTGGTGGGGGGTGGTCACCTGCAAACTAGTCACTGTGCAAACCGCAAACCCCTATGTGTGGTGGGGATAGTAGGTTCCCTAAACACAGGAGAAGGGCTGGAGCCAATTACTACAGTGTTCACAAAACCTGAGTCTACTTATCCCTCCCCCCTCCCCCCGCACCCCACCCCGCATTCCCATCCCCACCCCTCATCCCTTCCTCTCTCCACCACAGGAAGCTGCATTGCACCCGGAACTATATCCACCTGAACCTGTTCCTCTCCTTCATCCTCCGAGCCATCTCAGTGTTGGTCAAGGACGACGTTCTGTACTCCAGCTCGGGCACACTGCACTGCCCTGACCAGCCATCCTCCTGGGTAAGGCTGTCCCTGTGAGCAGGTCTTCTCTCTGAGGGCAGAGTGGCATGTGTGACCTGCAGCCCCACGACCCCCGTCCTTACTGCCCTGGCCCTCAGTCTGTGTGCCCACCTCACACCCTGGCCAGTGCACAGGGTTAAAGGCAAGGAGCCAGGCCGGAGAAGCAAAGCAGAGGGGTCAGAGGCTGGGACTCAGGTGAGATGGGGGTGGGGACACCGGTGCCTCCAGGGACTGGAGGTCGTGGGCCGTGAGCATTGAGTCCCAGGGAGGGCCAGCACAACCTGAGGGCATTGCCCTGAGTGATCAGTGCCTGGTCTGGGCTAAAACATCCTGACATTGATGGAGATGCACAATGCCGTTGTTTTCACCCCAGATCTCCCAGCTTATGAGCAATAGATGCTTCCAGAGATGGCTGGGTGTGAATCACCTGTGCCATGAGTGAGCCCCTGCAGCCCAGCTCTATGATGGGAGGAAAACCCAGCTGATTATTTCTGTAGATGTTTGTCACTCTGGCTGTGTCTTTAGCATTCATGGACCTCCAATGCTTAGTCCACATAGGACAGCACTTGTCACGCCTGTCCAATAGGCAGGTCACTCAATTGAGTCCTCCTGAGCCTCAGCAAACAGCTGCAGTGTCCTCAGGACCTTGGGCAAGCGTTTGGGCTCCAGATCAGACCGCAACCTTTGAGGTGCTCCTCTTTCCATAAGGAGCTAGGACGCTGGTCAGTAGGTTCAAGGGCCTGCTTCTCAAGACATTTGGAGGAGCCAAGAACTCGACAGAGGCTGTCCCCTTTTGAGAGAAGGCTTCTTGCCACCTCTCACCGACCCCCACTTCCCACCTATCGGGAAGTGAGCTCTGGGCTCAGTGTGTCTCCTCCTGGTGATCCAGGGACCAGGACACAGGCAGTGACCTGCTGGGACCAGCACACATGGCATGCAGGGTCACTGGGGGTTCTCAGAACCTGCCTGCAAGCTTCCCAAGGCACCCCTGAGAGCCTGAGTTCGGGAAATACACAGTGGCCACTGTGAGCTCTGCAGTCGGAGCTGAAGGGTCTAAACAGCCAAGCTCTGACCTGGCTACAGCCAGCTGCGCCAGGGGCTGGGGGGACGAGAGGCAGAGACTGAGGCTGGAGGCTGAGCATCTGCATATCCTGGAGGGTCCTGGGCGCACTGCCCTGTGGTGTCAGTCAGAGCGGCAGATGGTTGGGAAGAGGCAGAGTGAGAGAAAGCCCATTGGCACGTGTGCACATGTAATCACTGGGGTCCACATGTGCATGTGTGCAGACATGTGCCCACACAGCCACAGGATGTATGCATGCACAGAGGCCCTCGTGGACATGTGGGAGCATAGCCCGCCTGGCTTCAATCGTCCGTGTCTGGATCCAGGCCCGGGAGGACTGCTGGCCTGGGGCTTGCATGGTGTGGTGGGGGCCCCATGCTCTCCAGGGCTCAGCTGTGGACTCAGGTCACACGTGAGGCCGTGCCCAAGTCTGTGTGGAGAAGGCGCGGGTGCCAGGCCTGCACGTGCACAAGGGCCCCTTAGCCCCGCAGACACCAAGTGTGTTCCAGGGACCAGGGGAACCCCTGATGCTGAGGGCCTGGGCGTCTTACCGGTTCCCACGGAGGATAGCCCAGAGGTGGGGGCAGAGCCCCTCCTGTTCCTTTCAGAGAGCGGGTCCCGGAGCCACAGTCTCGTGCCAGGTCATAAAGCAGACGGGGCAGCAGACCTCCAGCTCCCTGGCTCTGCCAGCCGTCTACACACTGGCATCCTTGTCCTCTGCACTGCTTCTTTCTGACTCCTGGAAAAGCATGTTCTGGTCCAGAAAAATGAGAGGCCAGGCGGCTGCCTGGAGGCCACTGTCAGCAGGGCACCAGCCAAAGCAGGGCTGGTGACCTGACTGCAGCTGCATCGGGTGGGAAGTTCCAAGACCGTGGGGGTAGCGGCCCTGGGGACAGTTCCGCAGGCTGTGGCCCCGATGGGGAGGTTGGCAGAGGGCCCACCCTGGCCCAGACATCCTGTGCTCACATCCCAGAGGCTGTGAGTGGCTGTGGACATGCACACGGTTGGTGTTTCCATGGCTGTACCAGGAAGATGCAGTCACCGTAACCAGGCGTTCTGTGTGCCATGCATCCTCACTCAGCCAGGGTGCAAGCCCCGAGCCAGCTGTTGTGTCGGGATGAAGGGTGGCAGTCGTCTGGCGCGTGGACATGACACAGCTTACTGACCGTTCTGGCAGCACTGGGCCCCACCAGCATCCTGCACATGGACCCTCTGCCTGCTCTTGTTTCTGTTGGGTGGAGCTCACACATGATGACATTGGATCGAAGGGCGTGTATATGTTAGAACCGCAGTGAACCTTGCTGTGTGGTTTTCAGAGGGGTCAGGGCAGTCGACACCACGCCGGCCTCAGAGGCATGGACCACAGCCCCTCAGAGTGTCCCCATCAGGTGGCACAGAGCCCTCCCTCCCCAACAATGAGCAGCCAACGGGTCACAGCCACACTGCGGGCCGTTCCCATAATTGAGTGGTGCCCAGGCCCTGACGCTCGCTGGAGTGGCTCCTGCTCCACCGCTGGCCCGCGGGCACCTGGCACTTGGCCTCAGTCACAGTGACGGTGCAGCACCCGAAGGATGAGCTTAGCCTTGCCCACCTGGGAAGCAGGAACCTGGCACCTGGTGGGGCGGC
Source organism: Canis lupus dingo (assembly GCF_003254725.2). Lineage (NCBI taxonomy): Eukaryota > Metazoa > Chordata > Mammalia > Carnivora > Canidae > Canis > Canis lupus. Next base: position 21,920,768 of record NC_064258.1, on the reverse strand, counting down.
GGCAGTGGGGGGGGGGTGGCAAGCGGGTGGTGGGCTCGGGCTGCTGTGAGTCCCCTTAAGCACGAGCACAGCCCCAGGACACAGTCAGCTGTGTGTCATCAAACCACAACAGAGAAGTGTGCCCACCTAGTATGTGGCTAGAGATAGGCACGCGTGTCTGTGTTTACACGCCTGTACGGACATACCCACGAGTAAACGTGAAAACGCGCCCCCGGGTACCAAGGTGCCTCTATCCACTCGCACGTGGGTCTCCTTCAAGGGAGGGCGGCAAAGCTGTGGGGGAGGAGAAGCGAGGATCTTTTCAACACGTGGACACAACTTACGGGTTAGAAGCCTCAATTTCACTTTTGTTCCAGAGGCTGACGTACCTGGTACGTCTGAAGAAGGTCTGAGAAGGTTAGATATGTGTGTGTCATGTGCCAGGTGGGCTCTCCTGTGGGGACTCTCCTGGGACGCCTGGCCACTCATGGGCTGCCAGCTGCTCCCGTCCTACACTGATCTTTGTCTCCTGGGGGACGGGGCAGGACCCACGAGGGACATGGGGATGAACAGGGCAGAGCGCCCGGTGGTGGGCTTCCTGCCACATCCCGCCGCATCCTGCCGAGGGCGGCTGGTGCGTCTGCCCGGGCACTGCCATGTCAGTGTCCCCGGGGCGGGGAGCTGTCATGCTTCCTCAGCTCCACGCTCAGTGTGCAGGCACGCGTGGCGGTTCTACCCGAGCGGCCGTGTGTGCTCTGTGACCTGCAGGTGGGCTGCAAGCTGAGCCTGGTGTTTTTCCAGTACTGCATCGTGGCGAACTTCCACTGGCTGCTGGTGGAGGGGCTGCACCTGCGCACCCTCCTCGTGGCCATCTTCTCCCCCGGCCGTCGCCTTGTGGCCTACCTCCTGATCGGATGGGGTAAGAACCGGTCCACAGCTGTGCCCGCCGCCCCATCCACCACCCCACCGCCCCTCACCCCGTAAGTGCCAACCCCTCAGCTCACAGACGCCCTGGGCCACCCCTGCACGATGCCCTCCGGGTCACGAGAGGAGGTGCTTTCCCAGGACCCGAGCTTCCTGTGGGAGATGCCCCCCTACTGTAAGAGCAGGAGTCTGTGCCCCACACCTCCAGTCCTGGGGCCACCCTGTGTTGAGAAGGCTAAGGGGCAGGAGGGGGGGCAGGCGGGGAGGGCAGGAGGGGCAGGAGAGGACGGCCCAGGGGCAGGAGAGGCAGGAGGGGAGGGCAGGGGGTTAGGGGCGAGGGGCAGAAGGGGAGGGCAGGCGGCCTTCCATGGAGAGGTCCTAGTACCTGCCCCTTGGCAGAACCCTGAAGGGCAGGGTGGGGGTGTAAGCAGAGGGTCCCCATCTGCGGTGCAGGACACCCCACCGTCCTTGCCCTGCCCCCACACTCCAGGAACAACGCATACAGTGTGCGGAGATGTGTGCAGTGCAGGCCTGTGAGGTCCCAGCTTTCCACACAGTTTATCCTCACTGCCGTGTGAGGCTTGAGCATAAAGTCCCGCATGTTTATGAGGCGTGTCTGCCTAACCCTCCATCAGACAGCCCACCCTGCTGCCCGGGGGAGGGGGTGCAGCTGCGTCCTGCGAGCAAGCACGGAGCTGGGGGTGACCCGCTGTCTCCCTGCAGGCATCCCCACCGTGTGCATTGGCGCGTGGACAGCCGCCAGGATTGCCCTGGAAGACACAGGGTGAGTGCCTGTGAGGTGAGGGCGAGCACCCAGCCCTGCAGCTGGTGTCAGCGAGTGAACGGGAGAGAAGCCTGCTCCATGCCCACAAGGAGGATGTGCACTGGCAGCTGCCACCAAGCACATGGTTACAGGGTGGCACGTGGACATCACTCCCACAAGAAGACCCCAGCCTCACGACAGTTGGGGGCGGGAATATTGGGAGAGGATCCACACGCGCAGGACAGAAACAGCACCACGTCCTGCAGCAGAGCTGGGATGGGGCTAAAGAGAGGGGCACAGCATCCCCAGTGGGGAGCTGGTCCCTGGAGGGAGCCAAGCAGGATGCACGTGCCCCGCGGGGAGAGGCGACAGGGGCAATGCGAGAGAGCACAGCCGCTGAAGCAGTTCTCACCTGGCACAGACCGGGTTGTTTTCTGTCTGCCGTGAGCTGGGCCCCCGCCCCTCGGGCACCATTTTCCCACCACGAATGCCCTGCCCCGTTAGGGCTCTCGCCCACCCCTGGCGACACCCTGGATGCGGTGACTTATGTAACTGAGGGCGACACAGGGTGTTTCTGTGCACTGTGACCCTGTGGCACCCCTCTGGCCTCAGCCCGCAAGCCCACTCGCCGTAGTACCTGCCAGGTTGGCCAAGGGCCAGCTGGCCTGACCCAACTCCCTGCCACCCTGCGGCTTCCAAGCACACCGCATCCTGCTGCCACAAGAGTAGCCCATGCTGGGGTTGGAGCGGGGAGGTGGAGTGAATGATGCCGACAGTGCGGCCCGGATGCTGGACCCCGGACGCCGTCGCTGGGCCTGCCTCGTGTCGTCCAAAGGCATTTTAAACCTTAAAGATACAGACACAAACTATCCTGGGGTGAAAAAAGAGTCATTTTCAGGAGATAAACTCCCATTTTTTGAAGGTGGCCAGAGTGAGCACGAGCCACTCCTTGCAAGGTGCGGGGCTGCTGGGGCGGCCTTGCTCTTCCCCCACTTCCTGGAGCTCTGCTCAAGCTCACTTGTCCCACACTAGGTCCTGTCCCTGTCGGGAAGGATGAAGTGAAGCAGGGTCCCCGGCTGGGGAGGGATGGCATCTGGGTGTGTGAGTGCGCATGGGCCTCCGGGTGGCGTCTATTGACACACCCAGGGGTTGCGTGTGCACTGTGAGGAGCCAGCTGCGTTCAGAGGCTCCGCATCCAGATGAGGCCACAGGCAGTGCACATCCTCGCTGCCCCCGGCTGATGGACAGATCTGGGTGACGACGGGACATTCCTTCTCTCTTTCCCATAGCTGCTGGGACACCAACGATCACAGTGTTCCCTGGTGGGTCATACGAGCACCGATTCTGACATCCATCATAGTGAGTAATCCCAGATCGAGGCACAGCCCTCCACAGGGTTGCGCGCTTGGGGACAGAGGGAGCCTGCCTCCCTGCACTCAGTAGGGTTCCCTGTTGTGCCGTCTTTGTCTTCCCAGAGAAGAACCACAGGCAGTGGCCCGCCCCTTTCATCCTTCATTCTCACCTCTGGGAGGAAGGCCTGGGAGCGAGAGGGAGGGGACAGAGGTGCGCTCCCTCCCGCAGACACCTGCAGGGGGCTTGCAGGCCCCAGATACAAAGTTACATTGAGTCATGTTATCACTCGTCCATCTCTCATCTGAAACTTCACTGACACCTGTGTCTGCACCTGAGGTCATGGGACACGTGCCGTGGTCAGGAGACCCCACCAGCTCCCACCCTGGGGCAGACCCAAGTGGGCAGGGCCCCGAGCTCCTGTTGCAGGGGTGCCTGGACCCTGTCCAAGGCGAGGAGACACAACTCAGGGATGCTGAGTTCCAGACCCCCCGCCGCACCTGCCCCTGCAGGGGAGGTCGCACAAAAACACGCCGTCTGTTCGTGCAGGTCAATTTTGTCCTCTTCGTTAGTATCATACGGATCTTACTACAGAAGTTGACATCTCCAGATGTCAGCGGCAACGACCAGTCACAGTACAAGTGAGTATGTGTGCGGATCGGGGAGCTGCCCTCACTGGCCCCCGCGGCCTAGAAGTCCAGAGTAAGGGTGGATGAGGGTCTGCACACCCAGCAGACACCCAAACGCAGGACTGCTTTCACGGGAATGCGGCTGTATCTCCCTGTGGGGAATCCTTCCAGCCAAACCCCCTGCATTTCAGCGGCAGATCCTCTAGTGAGCTTAGTGACTGAAGCATTTGGCTCACTTCCCTGCTTTGTAATCTGACCTTTTCTCCTTGGCCACACATTATTTGTATTTTATACATTATTCTTTCTCCCCCATCGGACCACATGGCATCTAACGCCGGGCTTCGTACTTGATAATAATGGGCAGGTTTGGGCTGAACGAGTACATGAGGATAGTTATCATCATACCTGCCCGGTGGGAAAGAGAACATGCCCACCATCATCCAGCTACTTTATGGGCCCTGAAGACCCTGTAAAAGAACTTAAAGATTCTGTGAATCTTGGCTGAGAATTTAGAAAGAGACAGCGAAGCTCACAACTTTGTTATAAAGTAGAACCAGCTTAGCGTGGCTAAGCCAATTGGAGCCGCAGGTTCAGACAGACCAGGTGTGGAATCCGGGCTGCCTGGAGCTGGGTAACTTGGGCGGGTGACCTGACTGTGCCGTGGTGGCCGCACTCAGGGGTGTCCTTCCCCTACCTCCTGGGACAGCCAGGGTGGACTTGGCGCCATCTGTGCACAGGACTGGTGCTGGGTTCACGCAGCAGCAGGAGGCCTGGGGTGCGACCTGACCACTCCACGCCTCACTGTCCTCATCCGTAATAACCAGCTCTAAGGTTAGGAGGAGACGTTTGGCACCAGCAGCTGTCGGTGTGGGGCCCAGACCCTCCTGCCGGTGCCCCTGGGAGCATAAAGCCCATGGCGTCCTTCCTCTGCCCGGTCTGTTCCTGGGGTGCATGGAGGTCAGCCCTGCAGGAAGGAAGGCGTGTGGGTCTACCATGGACAGAGTGGTGTTGCCCCATCTGAGCAGCGCTCCTGCTGGCACCCGGACCCACTCATGCCTGCGGCCCAGGGGCAGCTGCTCAGGGGCTTGTCGAACTCAAGTTTTGATGTTTGGCTGGTGTCGCTTAGCTTCTGTGCAGCCCTTTTCCTTGGGAGTGTTCGTTATGTAGATCTTCTACATACATGCTTTTTTTATTTTATTTTATTTTATTTTATTTTATTTTATTTTATTTTATTTTATTATTTTATTTTATTTTATTATTTTATTTTATTTTATTTATTTTATTTTATTTTATTTTATTTTTTTATTTTATTTTATGATAGTCCCACAGAGAGAGAGAGAGAGAGGCAGAGACACAGGCAGAGGGAGAAGCAGGCTCCATGCACCAGGAGCCCGATGTGGGATTCGATCCCAGGTCTCCAGGATCGCGCCCTGGGCCAAAGGCAGGCACTAAACCGCTGCGCCACCCAGGGATCCCCTACATGCTTTTATTTTAGAAACAAGATTAAGTAGGGAAGATAGGGTCTGTTCTTTTTCCAGGATGACAAAAATCCAGGCATGCCTGCGACGCTGCCTCTGGTGGCACCTTGGTGTCTTTTCTGTACCTGTAACAGTAACAACCCCAAGCAGGAACCCTTCTCTGGAGGCAAGCAGGGTAGCCACCTCCAGGCGTATGTAGGAAGTCAGGCCAAGACCCCTGTCTCACCCTGAGCCAAAGGGCTCAGCTCCCTGCACAGTCCACCCCCTGCCCATAGCCTAATGCTGAGCCCAGACGTGAAATGCAGCCACCTCATCAGGGTGAGCATTCAGCTCTGTTAGGGGGCAGCTCGTGCTCTGCTGCAGAACGGCCAAGCCTCCAGGCTTTGTGCAGATGGCCTGAGGCAGACTTCCCAGTTTTTGTGAGCGCCACAGGATGTGCTGTTTAGGTGGGGCAGAAATCAGGAGAAATGGACACATTTCTAGAACTTACATCCCAGGCTCTGAGTGCTAGGTTTGGGGCAGGTACCTCAAAAATATGTAAAGAAACTCATGACTATCAACTAACCAGAGAAGGTGGGGAGAGGAGGGCATGTAGCCCCCTCACTTGGTCCCTCAAGATGAGGCCACTGGGTCACTGGAGGCAACTGGATGCTCATTTGGGGGCTCAGCGTGCACCCACATTACCGAGTGGCCTGAACTGGCCTGGGGCCGACATCCTCATTCTTGACAACCCCCCAGGGGCCCCAGTGCTCCCGACGCAGAGCATGTTGCAGCGGTGGGGTCACCCAGGAGGATATTAGGCCCACCCAGCCACTCCTGCCGTACTGGCCTGATAACGGGACTGTAGACACAGGCTGCCCAGGGGAGTCTTGCAGGCTCCCTGGATGATGCGTCTAACGCGCAGCAGTGAGAGTCCCTGGCTCAGAGCATTGGTTCCCAAAGTGGGGTTCCCAGACAGCGGCTGCAGCGTCATGGGAAACCCCACGGAGTCTGTGCACAAGGATGGGCGGCACAGGGGTCATCTACGGTGACCTCCAGGGGTCCTGCTCCAGCAGAGGCTGGAGACCCCTAAGGAGCGCTGGCTTAGAGAAGGGAGACTGTCCACTGGTGGGGTGGGGAGGGGCCACGGCTCGGCGAGTGCCGCTGCAGGAGGGCATGGGCTCTGCGGTTCACCTTCAAGCCTCTGAGGCCGCAAGCAGATCTGCGTTGTGACCGGGGTGGATAGTGACTCCAGGTGACCCAGCTCCACAGAACCCACAGCCCGTGTTCGAGGGCTGCACCTCTGCTGCTCTGCTCCTTTGACCTGAAAGTGAAACGTGCCTCTGTCCCTGACAGTTAAAACCCAGGATGCTCCACTCGGGGCAGTAAGACCCCCAAGACTTTCAACCACAGGTGGCTGTTGGTTGGCCTCGTCGGGATGTCTTGCAAGGGGGTGGCTGCGTAGGTGGCACATTCTGCGCATAGTTGGGGTGGGTTACTCAAACTTGTGAGAAACAGGCTCAGCCCGGGGTGGCGCTGGGCCAGCGTGCAGCCCCAACCCTATAGGCTTACCACTTTCCCTTTGCGGCAGGAGGCTAACCAAGTCCACGCTGTTGCTTATCCCACTGTTCGGAGTTCACTACATGGTATTTGCTGTGTTTCCTATCGGCATCTCCTCCAAATACCAGATCCTGTTTGAATTGTGCATCGGATCTTTTCAGGTACGTATGGACAGGGCTGTCCTTCTTGCCCCAGTGGGTGCGCGGCCCTGACCCCCGCCCCCTGTCTTGCAGGGCCTGGTGGTGGCCATCCTGTACTGCTTTCTCAACAGCGAAGTAAGTGCTCAGTCAGGGCTTGGGGACCCTTGGCCTATGGGGGATGCCCTCACGTGCCCCCATCCACCCACTGGGGGCTCGGGTCTCCTGCTGGGGCAGCCCCATGCCGTCCCTCCCAGCACCATCCACACGGAGCAGCGTGGGTGGCCCTCCCACAGGCCGGCCCCTGCAAGCTCCCCAGCTGGGTGGCTGAGAGGGACCCACCGCCCTGGCTGGTCACTGTCTTGCCCCTTGACCCCGGACACCAGGCCACACAGACCCGAGGGGAGGGTGGACGAACGGATGGGACCCTTCTCCCCAGGCTCCCCGGGCTCCCTTCCACAGCTCATCAGGTCGCATGTGCAGGGGCCCCTCAGCCTTGTGACGCCTGCTTTTGTGCAGCTGTGCATGTGCGCTCACTGGGTCCAGGCCCTTCCTGAGCCTGCCCCCCTCACCACTTCCAGTGGGCGACCTAGAACCGATTCCCCACCTGACCCAGAGAGACCCCCAGTCCTGCTGCTGAGTTACCTCTCCTCCTGGAGCAAGCTGAGCAGCACCCTCTGTGCCCACAGATTCTCCAGAGGAGAGGAGACGGCCAGAGGCCCGTCAGCGCCCACCCAGCATGGGTGCTTCTCTCGGGGGGAGCTTGCGCTCCCAAGCTCCCATGTTCACCTGACCCCGCTTCCTTGTGGCCTTGCCCTCACCCCAGGTGCAGAGTGAGCTGAAAAGGAAGTGGCGAGGCATGTGCCCCAGCCGGCCCTGCGGCCAGGACTCCCGGCTGCACAGCTCTTCCATCTCCAGGAACGGCTCGGAAAGTGCCCTGCAGCACCCCCGGGGCTCCCGTGCCCTGTCCTTCCTGCACACAGAGACCTCGGTCATCTAGCATGCCACCGCCTCACAGACGGACTCCCCGGGGGCATGTTAGCCGTGACGTGCTAGCGCTGGTCTCTGTGTGTGCCTCGATGGAACTGGGGTCACACTGTGGCTGGCTGGCTTTGCCCAGGTTGATGGGCCCATTCCCACAGAGAACAGGGGGCTTGAGAGGAGCAACATGGGCCCAGAACCTGGATCCTGCCACCATGGAAGGAAACGGGGTTTCTAATCCTGCTGCCAGTGCTGAGCTGGGGCTGGGCCTTCTGTCTGTGTGACCCCAGTGCTGGCCCTCACCCCCAGCCCCTGGGCAGGTGACTGGGGCAGCCCTGTCACCTGCAGGACACAACACTGAACAAGACCCGCCCCTGTGGGTGTCCCCACGTGTCCCCTGGCCCCAGGGCGCCCTCCCCCTGCTTACTCCCAGGACAGACAAGGAGGGTGTCTGGCTGGCCAGCAGGGTATATGTCATAAGGGCCCCTCCCCCAAGAGGGGTGACCCAGGGACAGGTTCTAGGGCCAGGTCATCGGGGTGACTGAGACACCAGGCAGTTTCTGGGGGGAGCAGAAACCTAGTCTCCTTGTGATGAAAATCATCTTAAAGTCATTTCTGTTTAAATGGAGAATCATCTTAACAAACTGCAAGTGTGTTGGGCACTTCTGTCCCACTTTGGCAGCATCCTCGATCCCGGCTCCCCTGAAGCCAGCAGACCTGGGGAGTGGGTCTGGGGAGGCCGAGCAGCCCCAAGGGAGCAGGGAGTGGCGAGGATGGTGAGCCCACCAATGGCCCGGGCCCGGCCCTGCAATGTGTGACAGTCGGGCCTTCTGCCCAGACACCATCCAGCCCCTCCACCCTGTGCATGGTGCTGGTGCTCCCAAGCCCAAGGCCTCCAGAGGCTGGCTGCCGAGGGGGTGGCCGGGACACCAGCACAAGGGGGCGGGCAGGGACCGCGTGGAAGCCACCAGCTCAGGCCCTGCAGCCTTCCGCAGGAAGGGTGGGACAGATGGAGTCCTGGCCGCAGGGCCGGCTGGGGCACATGCCTCGCCACTTCCTCTTCAGCTCTGTGGGACGGACGCTGGGACACATGGGGCCAGTGGAGCCGCAGGGTGTGTTCCAGGGCCCCCACATCATGATCCGTGGGGCACCTGCAGCACCAGGCCCAGGATCACAGGGACCCAGCCTGTGCCGCGCCCCACCCCCCCATTGAGCAACCAGCCAGCTGAGGTCAGTCTGGCCTGGGACAGGAGCACGTGGCCAGTGAGAGTCCATGTGTGTGCCCTTGGCCAGGTAATGTGCACAGAGGGTCCTCGGGCCACCGTGTCCTCATATCAGGAAAGCTGCTTGCCCATCTGTCGGCCTGCAAATCTCCATGCCCTAAGGCTCCAGCTGTGGATACACTGACTCATGTTGGCTGAAGGCCATCACCTGTCACCTGCAGAGGAGCGAGCACCCTGCACACTTAAGGCCCGTTGGGGGGGGGCACAGGGGACAGCATGTGGTTCCTTCCAGGCCCCAGAAAGCAGCCACCTCCCTGCAGGGCACCCCGGCCGTCCAAGGTGGGTGCCCTGCACACGGCCAACCACGGCCACGGGACCGGAGAGCCTGCTTCCTGGTGCATGTGTGCATGTGTGTGCACGTGTGCAGTCCACCCTGCACCTGTGTGCCCTGGGCGGGTAAAACCCATTCCCAGGGCCCTGGGCACTCCCCTGAACACTCCCCGTGGGACAGATGCAGCAGGCTGACCCAGTCAGGTTCTCAGGAGGCCCGGGCCCGTGAGAGGGGTGCAGAGGGAGGGGAGGGAAGGGGCGACAGCCTCCGGGTGCTGGCGGTGGGTCAGAAGGCAAGGGAAGGCCCGGGCAGGGGAGGTGCCTGAAGACACAGCCCCCGCGTCTCCGGGAACAGTGTGCCTCCCCACTCTTGGCAGGAGAGGCAGTTGCTACATGGCTCGCTTTCAGGTTTTCAGATCCCAGGAATCCTCAGGGGCGTTGTGGAAGCTCCGTGCTACAGGCCAGCGGTGCTATAGGCCAGCGTGGCCGTGAGCGATCTGAACACGGCCTCCACCAGCCCTGCCTCCTGGAGGTGATTCCCAGGATTTTCTTCCGTGTTCACACAGGCGCCCCCCCCAACCCCCCTCCTCCATGGGAATTGGGTCGTGTTGTGCAGAAGCCCTACAGCTGCCTCCCCAGGTAGGCCGAGGCTGCGACCCCCCCACCCATGTCACCCATGAACACACGTGCTTCACATCCACATTACACGTTGTCCACAGCCCGGGGATAGCTGTCAACCCCATCTGTCCCCTACAACCAATGCTCGCTTACGCATCTGCCCGGTGTTCCCACAGAATGCTGGGTGCAGGTACCCACCGTCCTCCCCAGGCTATGGCAGCCCCCTCCTGCCCCGGCTGCACCCCCCACCCTGGCCCCAGCCCCATTGACATGTCCCCTATCTCCCCGGACATACCGGCTTCAGGGCACGAGGGATGTGAGGACCCCTGGTTGGTTCTGCTGGAAACCCGGGCCTCAGCCTGTCCCACCAACTGCCGTCAGGTGCCGGTCCCCCACGCCCCGGAATACAGATCCTGCTGCGATCGATCGTACAAACCGTACAAACCGACTTCTTTACTCCTGGGAAACAGGGACAAGACTCAGCAGGGGCCGTGATTTGCGTCACAGGGCCAGGCACCCTGAGGGCACCTCACAAAGGATTGAGGGCGTCCTTTACAGGAAGTGTCCCTTGGAGGATGGAAACAAAGATGCTTCCTCCCCCATCCTCTCAAGGTTTCACAGGGAAGGGGAGTGGCACAGTGGCTGGCAGGTGACGTCCTTGCTCGTCCACCCAGCCAGGGCCATGCAGACCTGAGGGGCAGGTGTGCTGTGAACCCCGGGCCCTGAGCTGCTGCTTATGCTCAATGCCCAGAACTGAAGAAACAATGAGGACAGATAAACCAGTGGAGTCTAATCACAGAACAGACCAAGGAGGACCAAGGTAACCTCTAGAAGATGTGGAACTGTCCGCGTCCGCTTGGCTGAGCGTTGTAATCAGAGAGAGCAGACTACACACAGCACACCTGGAAACACAGGCTTCTATGGTTTAAATAATTATGATTATGAATCTAGAGCTTGCAAACTGCTATTTTCAAATCATGAAATATTATAATTCCTTTCTGACTTGAAAACACACATTACATTAAACCCCATTACAAGACCATGTGGGCCATGGATCCATCTGTGTGTCTGCTCCGTGTCCCTCAGCCACACGTCTGCCGTCTGTCCGTTTGACCATGTGACTGCCCCTGGCCTTACGGAAGACAATGCCCAGGGGTCAGCAAGAGTAAGAAAGGTTTTGAGGAAAAGCCAGGCCTTAAATGAGGCCCCAGGGGGCATGTGGAAGGGATAAAGGGGGCGCGGCCTGGAGTAGGACAGGTGCTGCTAGTGTAGCTAAGGAGCTGCGGCCACTCGGTGAAGGAGGGTGGCAAGAGGTGATGTCAGTTGGGCAGGCACCCAATGCTCAGAGCAGGTGAGATGGACATTCTTTGGAAGACTGGGAGCTTTCCAAGGATTTGGGGAGTGACGCAGCCGAGGCACTGTATTCAGGTGTGTCAGGAGGTAAGTTGATGGGGAAAGGCATTGTGGTCAGGTGTCTGTGAGTGTGGTCTGTGCAGGACGGGGACGAGGCGGGGGTGGTGGTGCATAGCCTTGGTAGGACAGCTGGCAATGAGGTGACGTAGGGAATCGGAGGAGGACGCCCACGGCAGCGACACACACTGTGGCCAAGGGGCTGCTGCGTCCATGCCGTTTATTTTCATACCTTCAGAATAAAGTGAATACGTTGCTTTTTAAAATATTAGCCTGGCTTATGGAACTAAGGGCCCTCGTGCATCCTGGGCTGTGGGAGTTTTCCTTAGAAAGGAGGGCGTCCGAGGGCCTTGAGGCAGGGGCAATGCTTCCCCACACCGCTGTGCTGACACAGGTGCCCCTCGAAGAAGATGCATGGTGGAGACATGCAGGAGGCCACATAGGGTCATGCCACCCCCCACCAAACTGATTCTAAATATGCTTCTCACCAATGTTCGAAATCAAAAAGAAAGAAATCTATGCATAAAGACCTACTCGACCAGACCGTGGCCAGAACACAAAGCCCCAGTCTGAGTCCAACCCCAGGAGCAGCTTGCCTCCCCATGCCTGGCCACTCGGCAGACGAGACTGCCTCCCTGGGCCACGCTCACTACCACAGGATGCATGCGGTGGGCTCCCAGCCATCTGGAATGGTGCTTGGAGGACCTGCAGGAGGGCTCCTGGGGGTGGCCGCAGAAAGGAGTCCCTCACTGCAGGAAGCTGCCAAGCGAGGGGGTGGAGCTCAGAAGGCACAGGGGTGACCGCCCCTGACTGCCCCATGAGAGGACCTGAGGGAGAACATAGCCTCCAGATGCCCACGGGACCTGGGGCACACACGGAAGCATCTCATGAGAGACTGTAAAAAAATATATGTAAGAGCAAGTTGAAAGAACGCTTGATTTATAAAATGAACCAGAGAAGTGAAGCATTTGACTCTTAGTTCCTCTGAATAAAGTTCCTTCCCCTTTGGATGGGGCAAGGGTCTGGGTCCAGCTGGGCCCAGCTGACGCTTGCCATCCAGCCCCCTGCCCCAGCCCCCCGCCCCAGCCCCCCAGCCCAGCGCTCCACCCAAAGCAGAGGGGCATCCCAGTGTGGAGCTGGCCAGGCCTGCTGGGGAAAGGCACCTGTGCCATCTGCGGAATTAGCTGTCCTTCCTTAGGGCAGCCAGGCAATGGAGCTGCAGAGCGGGGGTGCAGTGACCCCTGGCATGCCGACCGCAGAGGTACTAACCTTCATGGATGCCCTTAAGGAGAAGAAAAGGGGCTCTGGGGGGCTCGAGACGTTCATTAAAATCTTCCAGAAGGACAAGCTAGATCACGAAAAGGCACCGGGGGCCTTGGCCAGTCTGGCTACGGGTGAGCAGTGCACACTTGATTGAGCCAAGACTACATAAGTCTGGGGCTTATTTTCTTGGAAATACATTTGAAAATATTTAATTCTGTGAGGGGGGAAAAAACCTAATTTAAAATAAAGTGACTCATTTTTTCAAGCAGGTCACTTTGGCTCCTTCTCTCTGCCTTAGCACAAGATACTCATTGCTATAGCAACCAGCATGGAATGAAAAATAACCCAGAAATTTCAGAGTTCTTCCTCAGAGAAAGTTTCTAGGTTTGTTTTGATGGGATCTTTCCATTAAGATCATTCTGTTCTCAAATGGCAGACGGATCTGGTTTGGCGCCAACGTCAAATAAAGTGCATATTTCACAGCCACATTGTCTGACCAGAAGGTTCCCTCCAGCTATCCAGCTGCCCCGTTGCCGAGAATGGCTACTTCTGTTCTGCAGGAGTCGGGAACGCCACCTGCACTGGGCCGCAGGTGCCCAGCCTGCAGCTCCCTCCTGCCCTGGGTTGTAAATCACAAGCCCAGGCCTCGCATCAGGGCCGCATGTGTGTGCAGGAGGCGCTGCTGTACCCTGAGGCCTCCATTTGGCTCTTCACAGGCCAGGTGCCCACGACATCTCATGAGCCCCTGGGCCCTGAGGTTCCTGGCCAGGAAAACAAAACCAAAGTTTGCTTTTAAAACCAAAAAAGAAACAATGACTATGTGCTAGTGCTTCACATTGTAGGTAAACATGAAACCCAGATGGCTGAAGGAGTTATTATACTAAAAAGCAAAACGAAAAAAATACTAAAAATGGGATCCCTGGATGGCTCAGCAGTTAAGTGCCTGCCTTCAGCCCAGGGCGAGATCCTAGAGTCCCGGGATCGAGTCCCACATCGGGCTCCCTGCGTGGAGCCTGCTTCTCCCTCTGCCTGTGTCTCTGCCTCTCCTCTCTCTCTCTCATGAAAAAATAAATAAAATATTTTTTAAAAATACTAAAAGAATCTATAGGTAAATTTCTCAATCGTTGCTTGAGACAGTTCTTACTAACCTTAAAGAAAATAGCTTCTTTTACCACATAGAAGTTCTCACACTGAACCACATTTTAAGGTTCTGCACGTAAAAAAAAAAAAAAAAAGTACACTAAATTAAAAGGCAAATAATAATATATAAAAATACTTACAAGAACTAGGGAAAGGACTGAATATTCTTTAGTTTCAGTCAATAAGCAAGCTGCCAAGACTCCGTGATTATTTAAAAAGCTAAGCCACAAGATATAAATAAAAGTACCTAATAAATATGTGAAAAGGGTTCAACTTCACAAGAAAGTAAAGCAATGCATTTTTATTTCCTAATACAATAATTTGTAAAGATAAATAAGTACTATTCCACATGCAATGTTACTGATAGGACTAAACCAGCCCAAAATTTCAAGAAAGCATTTTGGTAAATACAAGCAATAATTTCAAAAATGTTTGTGAACTTGGACCAAATAGTTTCACTTCTTAAAAATCTACCCTAAGCAAATAAACCCTGTGTTAAGCAAATATTTACGTACAAAGATGCACACATGGCAAGATCTTGAGAACAGCCTGAGGCTGGGAGGAATGGCTGGACCCCAGTGTGCCCTTTACGGGGAGATCATGTGACCAAGGACGTTTACAAACTTCTAGTGATAAAAGATAATGCTTAGGAGGTTAAGTGGGAAAAACAGCACGTAAAATGTGTATAGAATCCTTCATTCCTATAAAACACATTAAAATATTAAAAACAGCTAAGATAGTAAGGTGGCTCTTCTTGGATGTAGCATTCTTTCATGTTCAGAAATTCATGCTTCCTTGCTTCCGGCTAACGTGTAAAGTGCCTTCGATTCACTGGTCAGGGATCTTAGGGGAACACTGGGAACTCAAATCTCCTGCCTCCCTGGCACCCACATCCCAGTCAGGGAAGAGGGCTGGGAGGAATAGGTCAGAGCCGACTGCAGCCGACGTCCTCCACACTTACTCTACAAATCAGGGGCACAGAAACATGTCCAGTATGGGGATGGAAGTTCCCCAGCACCAAGATTGTGATGACAAGGAAAACAGAATGAACACAGTGGAAATAAAACTTCTAAACATCTGTTTTACCACAATTCCTTACCAGGTAAAGTGCCCAGAAGTGATATTCTTGCCGTTTACAATGGACCAATGTCACTGAGAATCTTAGCAACCCTAGATGCGCACCACCTACCCCGCCTGAGGTGCAGCTGTGACAAGTAGAGACACTGCATATAAAACAGGACAATTTATTAATAAAATGCATGCTTGGGAAGTTATAGCCATCATCGTTCTGTTAAATGGAAATGAAATCTTACCATTTTGTTCAAAATATGTTTCTTATGAAGTTACTCCCAACCAAGAGCTTTATTTCAGGCAATGGCCTTAAAATACAATCCTATGTCCACTTTTGTGGCAATTCATCTTTCATCTTCTCCCCCGGAATGACTGTCTACAAGGAACTGGCCTTGCTTGTAGGGGTGATGGCGTGGCTGCTAGACACTCCCTTCTTCCCGCCGTACACAGGAGGTCTACTCCTCAGCATGAAGGGAGCTGCTGACAGTGAAGGATCGAGGGGCAGAAAGGGCAAGCTCTTGACTAACTTTAGTGATAAATAAATAAAGTATTTACTTTGTCTCCTTATTTACTTTTTTACATTGAATTTCATGTAGTATTCTATGCACATGGCTTTAAATAAAGAGGAAAGCTTCTTTAAGTAATAACAGATATGAATATATTAATTTTTTTAAAAAAACAAAGAACCAAATCAATAAATCATGTATTTTCTTGCGATTAAATCTCCTTTGCACAATTCAGATCATCACGATTGGATTTTGTGATAATTCGGATCAAAAGTATAGGTAAAGTATGTCCAGCAGTAGTAACTCAACTTCAAATTACTCTTCTAAATTATCTGAACCTTTTTTTGCAATTAAAGAAAACCTCTACAAACATTGAAACAAAGTACATATAAAGGTTAAAAACCAAGTGCCCCTCAAATTTCTTTGCAAAACTACATGTCAGATTTATACCCAGTGAAAACCGCCTCATATGTGAACTGGACAAGATAAACATTCAGAAAATATAAACTCAGATGTCAGCCAGGGACTCTAACTTACTTTTTTAATGAAGATTTTTGTGAACTGTTGGACAAAGAAAGAAAATGGAAAATTTCAAGAATGAGAAAATAACGATGTTTAAAAAAACTGTCAGCAACAAATCAGTTGATATAGAGACAATCTAAATAATCACATTGCGCTTGTAAAGTTAAATACAAATGTAAGAAAATCCTCAATAGGGATGCCTGGGTGGCTCAGCAGTTGAGCATCTGCCTTTGGCCCAGGGCATAGTCCTGGATTCCCGGGTTCGAGTCCCACATTGGGCTCCCCGCAGGGAGCCTGCTTCTCCCTCTGCCTGTGTCTCTGCCTCTCTGTGTCTCTCACGAATAAATAAGATCTTAAAAAAAAGGAGTCCAGAAATCAAAAACAAATTTGTGTCTTTGCCAAAGTGGCAGCTCTGACCCAAAGCTGACGAGCTCTAATCAGAAGTTGAGAGTGGCCTGTGTAGACCTATGTCCATGGACAGTGCCCATAGGGCAGAATGTTCTAGAGTGGCACCGTGTCCAAGCTGCTGGCCTCCAGGAAGTCCTCACCGTGGCACAGAAGGCACCTTGGTGTGGGACCCTGACCTCCGGGTCAGGTGGGCATCCTCCTCCCTGAGTCCCAGGGCCTTCTCATGTCCCACGACACAGGCCTCCACAGATTCAAGGACAGGCAGCAAGTCCCAGCCCTGACCCCACACACCACTGAGCCGCCAACCTGGAGGAGCTCAGACACGTAACCCAGGAGAGCGTGAGCCACCTGGAGGCAGGTGGGCCAGGCGAGGCTGCTCAGGGGAGCCGTGGGAGCTCCCCGGCCCAGGTCTGCCTGTAGGTGGCCCAAAGGATGAAGTGCTGTCGGAATCTCTCCCCGAAATGCTGGCGTGGCTCTAAAGGGGAGGCTTGGTCAACATGAGCGTCCGTCCTCCATCCCTCACAAGGGCTTAGGATGGCTCAGAGACCTGTAAACTCTTGGAAATCCAGAGATTAGCAGCTCCAGCAGCAAGCAGAGGGGCGCAGAGGGAACAGCGTGGGGTCACGTGGCACGCAGGGTGACCCGCCCGTGGGCACCCGGCTTCCTTCTCACGCAGCTCATAAGCTCACCCAGTCGCACCCTTGGCCATTACCATGATACACTCTGAAATCTAGTGTGTGGTGCATCCAGCTTTCTTCTTCCTCCTCAAGGTTGTTTTGGGCTATTCTGGGTCTTTCCTGCATCCATACGAAGTTTAGGATATTTTCCCTATTTGTAATAAAATACTTTATTCTTCCAAAAGCTGTTGTCAACGGGACTGTTTTCTTGATTCCCTGGTCAGGCGGCTCCTTGTTCCTGTGCGGGATGGCAGTCAGCCCTCGGACGGACGCTTTACTGACCCCACGGTAGTTCCGACTGAGGGGTGGAGCCCTCAGGTTTTCCCACCTACAGAGTCACATCGTCTGCAAACAGAGATGTGTTTACTTCCTCTTTCCTGGGGTGGATGCCTTGTGTCCTCCTGCCACCTGCTTGCTCTGTTGGGATCGCAGCTCTGTGGGAACTGGTGCCTGCCTGCCCCGGGTCTCCAGCCCGCACCTCTCAGGGTAATGCTCACGGTGAGCTTGCCCCCGTGGCCTGGGGGACTCAGGCCTCTTCTAGGCCTGCTCATTGATTATTCTTACCGGACTGGATGGCACATTTGCTCAAATGCTTTTTCTGAAAAGTAGTTCTGGTCTTTGGGGGCTTCTTTATTATTTCCATATGAACCCGAACCTTTTGAATGGAGGGAGGGAGCAAATGTCCTGAGGCACCTAACGCATCCCACCCACTGTGACACATCCTCGCCGTCAACATCAGAGATCTGGCATTTTCTGGGTTTGCCTGATTTCTGAAGACAGAGCAGTAACCAGCTGGGCCCATCGAGGACTCCAGTCACATGTGAGCAAAACGGCCAACAGTGCGATCTCAGCTTGACCCTGAGACAGGCGTGGGTTACCGTTCTCTCCAACTCCTCGAGCAGATGGTGGCAGGTCCTGAAGCTTTTCTTCTTAAGGCACTGGGAGCCTTTCCCAGGACACCTCGTCTTCCCCGCAATGCTCTGGCCACACCTGGCCAGCAGCCGACTCCAGCGAGCCACTTTCATCCCGCAGATTCCATGACAGGATCGAAATATAGATGGTTATCATTTTTTGGAGACTCTGAACAGGCAGTGCACAACATTATCCCACTCACAGCTGACTGACTACAGTTCAGAGGGACAAGACCATTCAGGGCCGATGTTCACTATGTGCTCACACTTGGCGCTAAGGCCCCGTCGCCCTGAGAGAAGCTCTCCCCTTCACTCCTGACACCATACACCTACCCTCCCTATCTGACTGCTCTTCTCATAGAGACACAGGCCTGGGCGCCGAGCCTGCGCTGCCACGCTTGCTCTGTAAGCCACAACAAAGCCCTGTGATGGGCATTGGTGATTCGTGGCCACCCCGGCCCCAGCCCTGCACTCGGCCTACAGGATCCCAGGACTCTCCGTCCCGTTCTAACCCCCACCAGCCTCTGTCACTGACATTTGGATGTGCATCCAGGGCTGTTGCTGTAAGAGTGTGGGGCCACTGTCACTCATAGCAGCACATCCCGTCCTGGGAGCCACAGAGGCTGACTGTGCAAAATCCTAAGAAGTGTGGCAGACATTTTATACACTAACAATGAGACTGAAGAAAGAGAAATTAGAGTCAATCCCATTTACAACTGCACCCAAAAGCATAAGATACCTAGGAATAAACCTAACCAAAGAGAGAAAGGATCTGTACCCTAAAAATTATGAAACACTTCTGAAAGAAATTGAGGAAGACACAAAGAGATGGAAAAATATTCCATGCTCATGGATTGGAAGAGTAAATATTATGAAAATGTCTATGTGACCCATGGCAATTTACACGTTCAGTGCAATCCCTGTCAAAATACCATAGACTTTCTTCACAGAGCTGGAACAAATAATCTTAAGATTGTGTGGAATCAGAAAAGACCCCAAATAGCCAGGGAAATATTGAAAAAGAAAACCGAAGCTGGGGCATCACAATGTCAGATTTCAAGCTGTATTACAAAGCTGTGATCATTAAGACAGTATGGTACTGGCACAAAAACAGACACATAGATCAATGGAACAGAACAGAGAACCCAGAAATGGGCCCTCAGCTGTATGGTCAACTAATATTCCACAAA
The DNA here is from genome assembly GCF_003254725.2 of Canis lupus dingo. Taxonomy (NCBI): domain Eukaryota; kingdom Metazoa; phylum Chordata; class Mammalia; order Carnivora; family Canidae; genus Canis; species Canis lupus. Next base: position 21,901,719 of record NC_064258.1, on the reverse strand, counting down.
GCAGGAACAACTATCCACTGGAAAAAAGACAGTCTCTTCAATAAATGGTGCTAGGAAAATTGGACATCCACATGCATAGGAATGAAACTAGACCATTTTCTTACACCATACACAAAGGTAAACTCAAAATGGATGAAAGATCTAAATGTGAGACAAGAATCCATCAAAATCCTAGAGGAGAACACAGGCAACACCCTTTTTGAACTTGGCCACAGCAACTTCTTGCAAGATACATCCATGAAGACAAGAGAAACAAAAGCAAAAATGAACTATTGGGACGTCATCAAGATAAAAAGCTTCTGCACAGCAAAAGAAACAGTCACCAAAACCAAAAGACAACCTACAGAATGGGAGAAGATGTTTGCAAATGACATACCAGATAAAGGGCTAGTATCCAAGATCTATAAAGACTTTATCAAACTCAACACCCAAGAAACAAAAAATCCAGTCATGAAATCGGCAGAAAACATGAACAGAAATTTCACCAAAGAAGACATACACGTGGCCAACAAGCACATGAGAAAATGCTCTGTGTCACTTGCCACCAGGAAAATAGACATCAAAACCACAATGAGATACTACCTCACACCAGTGAGAATGTAGAAAATTAATGAAACAGGAAACAACAAATGTTGGAGAGGATGTGGAGAAAGGGGAACCCTCTTGCACTGTTGGTGGGAATGTGAACTGGTGCAGCCACTCTGGAAAACTGTGTGGAGGTTCCTCAAAGAGTTAAAAATAGATCTGCCCTACGACCCAGCAATTGTGCTGTTGGGGATTTACCCCAAAGATACAGATGCAGTGAAAAGCCAAGACACCTGCACCCCGATGTTTCTAGCAGCAATGTCCACAATAGGCAAACTGTGGAAGGAGCCTCGGTGTCCATCGAAAGATGAATGGGTAAAGAAGATGTGCTCTATGTATACAATGGAATATTCCTCAGCCATTAGAAACGACGAATACTCACCATTTGCTTCAACATGGATGGAACTGGAGGGTATGATGCTGAGTGAAGTAAGTCAATCAGAGAAGGACAGTCATCATATGGGTTCACTCATACAGAGAATGTAAGAAATAGTGAAAGGGACTACAAGAGAAAGGAGGGGAACTGAGTGGGAAAAATTAGAGAGGGAGACAAACTATGAGAGACTCCTAACTCTGGGAAACAAAGGGTAGTGGAAGGGGAGGTGGGTAGGGGGATGGGGATGGGCACTGAGGAGGGCACATGATGGGATGAGCACTGGGTGTTAGACTATATGTTGGCAAATCAAACTTAAATAAAAACAAATGGAAAAAATTATTAATGGCTTATTTTCTTACGAACAATGGTTCAATATGCTTTCTGGGATCGACTTTAATGTAAAAACATCTAGGTCATTAAGGAAACCTTGGCTCCCGGGCCAAAATCCGATCCACAGAAATCTTATCATTTTCATCTGTGGCTCACAGTTATGACTCACGCTAGTGTGTGTGTGTGTGTGTGTGTGTGTGTGTGTGTGTGCGTTGCTGGTCGAGGATGAAACTTTGTGCAGGTTACCAGTCATGTGCTCAGATTCCCTTGGATTATTCAGCAGCAGCTCTAACAGTTCAGCGTGCATCACGAGGATCAAAGGACCCACCCCCCAAACCCCCCAACCCCCACATTGAAGAGCTCTTGGAAGCCGAGTGAGTGCTCAGTGAACGTCAGACACTCCCCTGCCATTTCACTTGGCAGGTCTCGCTTCTCCTTTTCGTGGTCCTGTGTTTCCCATCTTTCTCTCTTTACAGTAGAAAGCATATGCCTTATTATTTGTTCTATTTGCCAGAAAGAGCTTCCAATGTTTTCAATTTTAAATACAAATAACATTTTTCTGGTTAAAATGTTTAAATTTCATTGTTTTTAGCTTACGTGAACCACAATTTATTTGCGTCTATGGTCAAGGTCATTCCAAGCAATGTGGTCTCTCCTGTTCTAAACAAAAAGCCTCCAGACAGACCATGCACCGGGCTCCTGTGCCCACCCCAAGCGCCCACTGAGAAGGCCACTTGGCGAGTCTTATTCGTGAGAAATCTCAGACACACACCGTGGAGAACCGCCTTCCTTGAATCTGTCTCCGACCCACGCCTACATGGCCCAGAAATGCAAGCTTGAGGCACTCTTGCACAATATGCTTTAACTCAGTTTTTCCACTTCTCCCTGGTAAACTAGGACAGAAACAATTGCCGCCAGCCTCCCTCCCTGGTGAGAAGGAGGGACAACAAAGATTAATGTGATAACGTTCAAAGAGCTACCTTAAAAACTTGGAACAGAAGCAGGCAGTACATGGAAAAATCCATAATCATATCTCAAAATTGGGCTTGTAGATGGTGTCAGAGTCTATATTTTGCAAATGCTGTTTTTCTCCATTATTGGCATTCAGGGATCAAAATAGGACTGTAAATATTTGAGTTAATTTTTGAAAGAGAACGCATACAGAAGAATGTGCAGCTTTCCCCTGATACAGGCTACATGTGTTCCTCCACAGAGGTGCTTATAACGTCAGGAAGGAGACAGCTGGCAGACTTTGTCCCTTCACTTGCCCTCAGAGGGAACCCCAAATCAGCACATACACTTCTCTCAACACTTGCTTTTGATTACTTTATATTTTAGTTTTCAGAAGATAGTTGAGATATTGGAGGACAGATACAGACTTCACCTTCATGAACGTGCTCATTTCAAAGCCCAGATGGCCACCCTTAGCAAAACACAGGTTCCAGAACCAAAGTAGCCCCACCTTTGGCTACATTGCCTTGTTCCATGGCCTCACACGCTCTGAACTCTGACCAGATACCATTCTTTACCACAAGGTGGTAGAGATGGGAGACTTGGATGGGTTTATGTAAACCCGCAACACACAACGGGTATGAAATGACTCAAGGCTCATACCCTACTGGTAGACGAGCAACATGATCTCCAAAGGTGTCAGAAGTTTCTGCCCCTGCGTGAGTGTTAGTTTGTTATCTTGGTTTTCTCAGAGTGCCTTTTTAATTCAAACAATTTTTAAAAACCTTAAAATAACAAGTCAAGTCCTTCATGATACCATCTTCCAGAGATAACCACATACAGTGAACAGTTTGGTTCATGTTCAAATATCCATACACAGAGTCTGGATATACCTTTGAAAGTTTAACATAATTTTTTTTATAAATTTATTTTTTATTGGTGTTCAATTTGTCAACATATAGAATAACACCCAGTGCTCATCCCGTCAGTGCCCATCACCCAGTCACCCACACCCCCCACCTACCTCCCCTTCCACCACCCCTAGTTCGTTTCCCAGAGTTAGGAGTCTTTCATGTTCTGTCTCCCTTTCTGATATTTTCCACTCATTTTTTCTCCTTTCTCCTTTATTCCCTTTCACTATTTTTTTATATTCCCCAAATGAATGAGACCATATAATGTTTGTCCTTCTCCGATTGACTTATTTCACTCAGCATCATACCCTCCAGTTCCATCCACATCGAAGCAAATGGTGGGTATTTGTCATTTCTAATGGCTGAGGAATATTCCATTGTATACATAGACCACATCTTCTTTATCCACTCATCTTCCGATGGACACCGAGGCTCCTTCCATGGTTTGGCTATTGTGGACATGGCTGCTAGAAACATCGGGGTGCAGTTGTCCCAGCGTTTCATTGCATCTGTATCTTTCGGGTAAATCCCCAAGAGTGCAATTGCTGGGTCATAGGGCAGGTCTATTTTTAACTCTTTGAGGAACCTCCACACAGTTTTCCAGAGTGGCTGCACCAGTTCACATTCCCACCAACAGTGCAACAGGGTTCCCCTTTCTCCACATCCTCTCCAACAATTGTGGTTTCCTGTCTTGTTAATTTTCACCATTCTCTTTGGTGTGAGGTGGTATCTCATTGTGGTTGATGTGTATTTTCCTGATGGCAAATGATGTGGAGCATTTTCTCATGTGCTTGTTGGCCATGTCTATGTCTTCCTCTGTGAGATTTCTGTTCATGTCTTTTGCCCATTTCATGATTAGATTCTTTGTTTCTTTGCTGTTGAGTTTAATAAGTTCTTTATAGATCTTGGATACTAGCCCTTTATCTGATAGGTCATTTGCAAATATCTTCTCCCATTCTGTAGGTTGTCTTTTAGTTTTGGTGACTGTTTCTTTTGTTGTGCAGAAGTTTTTATCTGTTGAAGTCCCAATAATTCATTTTTGCTTTTGTTTCCTTTGCTTTCATACATGTATCTTGCAAGGAGTTGGTGTGGCCAAGTTCAAAAAGGGTGTTGCCTGTGTTCTCCTCCAGGATTTTGATGGATTCTTGTCTCACATTTAGATCTTTCATCATTGTGAGTTTACCTTTGTGTATGGCATAAGAGAATGGTCCAGTTTCATTCCTATGCATGTGGATGTCCAATTTTCCCAGCACCATTTATTGAAGAGACTGTCTTTTTTCCAGTGAATAGTCAGTCGTTCCTGCTTTGTCAAATATTAGTTGACCATAGAGCTGAGGGCCCATTTCTGGATTCTCTGTTCTGTTCCATTGATCTATGTGTCTGTTTTTGTGCCAGTACCACACTGTCTTGATGACCACAGCTTTGTAGTACAACCTGAAATCTGGCATTGTGATGCCCCCAGCTATGGTTTTCTTTTTTAATATTCCGCTGGCTATTCAGGATCTTTTCTGATTCCACACAAATCTTAAGACGATTTGTTTCAACTCTCTGAAGAAAGTCCATGGTATTTTGATAGGGATTGCATTAAATGTAAATTGCCCTGGGTAGCATTGACATTTTCACTATATTAATTCTTCCAATCCATGAACATGGAATATTTTTCCATCTCTTTGTGTCTTCCTCAATGTCTTTCAGAAGTGTTCTGTAGTTTTTAGGATATAGATCCTTTACCTCTTTGGTTAGGTTCATTCCTAGGTATCTTATGCTTTTGGGTGCAATTGTAAATGGGATTGACTCCTTAATTTCTCTTCTTCAGTCTCATTGTTAGTGTATAGAAATGCCACTGATTTCTGGGCATTGATTTTGTATCCTGCCACACTGCCAAATTGCTGTATGAGTTCTAGCAATCTTGGGGTGGAGCCTTTTGAATTTTCTATGTACAGTATCATGTCATCTGCAAAGAGGGAAAGTTTGACTTCTTTGCCAGTTTGAATGCCTTTAATGTCTTTTTGTTGCCTGATTGTTGAGGCTAAGATTTCTAGTACTATGCTGAATAGCAGTGGTGAGAGTGGACATCCCTGTCGTGTTCCTGATCTTAGAGGAAAGGATCCCAGTGCTTCCCCACTGAGAATGATATTTGCTGTGGGCTTTTCGTAGATGGCTTTAAAGATGCTGAGGAATGTTCCCTCCATCCCTACTACTCTGAAGAGTTTTGATCAGGAATGGATGCTGTATTTTGTCAAATGCTTTCTCTGCATCTATTGAGAGGATCATCTGGTTCTTGTTTTTTCTCTTGTTGATATGATCAATCACATTGATTGCTTTATGAGTGTTGAACCAGCCTTGCATCCTGGGGATAAATCCCACTTGTCATGGTGAATAATCTGCTTAATGCACTGTTGGATCCTATTGGCGAGTATCTTGTTGAGAATTTTTGCATCTATGTTCATCAGGGATATTGGTCTATAATTCTCCTTTTTGGTGGGGTCTTTGTCTGCTTTTTGAATTAAGGTGATGCTGGCCTCATAGAATGAGTTTGGAAGTACTCCATCTCTTTCTCTCGGAACCTGCTTTAGTAGAATAGATAGTATGTCTTCTTTAAACGTTTGATAGAATTCCCCTGGGAAGCCATCTGGCCCTGGACTTTTGTGTCTTGGAAGGTTTTTGATGACTGCTTCAATTTCCTACCCCTTTATTGTCCTGTTCAGGTTTTCTATTTCTTCCTGTTCCAGTTTTGGTAGTTTGTGGTTTTCCAGAAATGCATCCATTTCTTCTAGAATGCCTAATTTATTGGCATATAGTTGCTCATAATATGTTTTTAGGGCACCCCGGGTAGCTCCGTGGTTTAGCTCTGCCTTCAAGCCCAGGGCGTGATCCTGGGGACCTTGGATCAAATCCCAAGTCAGGCTCCCTGCATGGAACCTGATTCTCCCTTCGCCTGTGTCTCTGCTCTCTCTCTCTCTCTCTCTCTCCTCTATGTATTCTCATGAATAAATAAATAAAATCTTTAAAATATATACATATATATATATTTAAATTGTTTGTATTTCCTTGTTATTAGTGGTGATCTCTCCTTTTTCATTCATGATTTTATTAATTTGAGTATTTTCTATTTTGTTTTTAATAAGGCTGGCTAATGGTTTATCTGTCTTATTAATTCTTTCAAAGAACCAGCTCCTGGTTTTGTTGATCTGTTCCACAGTTCTTCTGGTCTCTGTTTCATTGAGTTCTGCTCAAATTTTATTAACTCTCTTCTTCTGCTGGGTGTAGGTTTTATTTGCTGTTCTTTCTCCAGTTCCTTTAGGTGCAATATTAGCTTGTGTATTTGAGTTTTTTCCAGTTTTTGGATGGATGCTTGTATTGCGATGTATTTCCCCCCTCAGACTGCTTTTGCTGTATCCCAAAGATTTTGAATGGTTATATCTTCATTCTCATTAGTTTCCATGAATCTTTTTAATTCTTCCCTAATTTCCTGGTTGACCCTTTCATCTTTTAGCAGGATGGTCTTTAACCTCCACATGTTTGAATTTCTTCCAAATTTCTTCTTGTGATTTAGTTCTAGTTTCAAAGCATTATGGTCTGAAAATATGCAGGGGACAATCCGAATCTTTTGGTATCACTTGAGACCTGATTTGTGACTCAGCATATGGTCTATTTTGGAGAAAGTTCCATGTGCACTTGAGAAGAATGTGTATTCAATTGCATTTGGATATAAAGTCCTGTATGTATCTGTGAAATGCATCTGGTCCAGTGTATCATTTAAAGCTCTTGTTTCTTTGGAGATGTTGTGGTTAGAATATTGTCATTTACAGAAAGTGCCGTGTTGAAGTCTCCCAGTATTGCTGTACTATTATCTAAGTATGTCTTAACTTTGGTTATTAATTGATTGATATACTTGTCAGCTCCCACGTTCAGGGCATAAATATTAATGATTTTAGGTCCTCTTGTTGGATAGATCCTTTAAGTATGATATAGTGTCCCTCTTCATCTCTTACTACAGTCTTTGAGATAAACTTTAATTTACCTGATATGAGGATGGCTACCCCTGCTTTATTTTGAGGACCATTTGAGTAGTAAATGGTTCTCCAACCTTTTATTTTCAGGCTGTAGGTGTCCTTACATCTAAAATGAGTCTCTTGTAGACAGCAAATAGATGGATCTTGCTTTTTTTATCCAGTCTGAAACCCTGAGCCTTTTGATGGGATCATTAAAATGGCCCATTCACGTTCAGAGTTACTATTGAAAGATATGAATTTGGTGTCATCATGATACCTATTCAGTCCCCGTTTTTGTGGATTGTTTCCTAGGGCTTCCTCTTTCTTTTACAGGGTCCCCCTTAATATTTCTTGCAGAACTGGTTTGGTGGTCACATATTCTTTCAGTTTCTGCCTATCTTGGAAGCTCTTTATCTCTCCTTCTATTCTGAATGAGAGCCTTCCTGGATAAAGTATTCTTGGCTGCAGGTTCTTCTCATTTAGGACCCTGAATATATCCTGCCGGCCCTTTCTGGCCTGCCAGGTCTCTGTGTAGAGGTCTGCTGTTAACCTAATACCTTGCCCCATAAAGGTTAGGGATGTCTTGTTTCTTGCTGCTTTAAGGATCTTCTCTTTTTCTTTGGAATTTGCAAGTTTCACTATTAAATGTTGGGTTGTTGAACGGTTTTTATTGATTTTAGACGGGGACCTCTCTATCTCCTGGATCTGAATGCCTGTTTCCCTCCCCAAATAAGGGAAGTTTTCATCTATGATTTGTTCAAATACACTTTCTGGTCCTCTTCCCATTTGGCGCCCTCTGGAGCCCCAATTAAATGTAGATTTTTTTTTCCCTTCTGAGGCTCTCATTTATTTCCCTTAACCTTTTCTCGTGATCTTTTAACTGTTTTTCTTTTTTCCTCAGCTTCCTTCTTTGCCATCAACTTGTCTTCTATGTCACTCACTCATTCTTCTACCTCATTAACCCTCATCGTTAGGACCTCCAGTTTGGATTGCATCTCATTTAATTGATTTTTAATTTCAGCCTGATTAGATCTAAATTCTGCAGTCATGAAGTTCCTTGAATCCTTTATGCTTTTTTCCAGAGCCACCAGTAACTTTCTAATTGTGCTTCTGAATTGGCTTTCTGACATCGAATTGTAATCCCAATTCTGTAACTCTGTGGCAGGGAGTACTGTTTCTGATTCTTTCTTTTGTTGTGAGTTCTTCTAGTCATTTTGCTCAATGCAGAGTGGCTAAAAACAAGTTGTACTGGAAAAAGGATGGAAAAAAAGAGAAATGAAACAAGAGGGGTAAAACAAAGAAAGGAAGAACAAAGAACAAAAAAACAAAAAACAAGGAGGGGTATCCTCTGATTCTATATACTGATACTATATACTGTCTATATACTGTCCCTCGACTTCGCCTGGAGCTTTCCAGCACTGCTCGGTCAAGAACTTGCTCTTCGGGGATCCCTGGGTGGAGCAGTGGTTTGGCGCCTGCGTTTGGCCCAGGGCGCAATCCTGAAGACCCGGGATCGAATCCCACGTCGGGCTCCCGGTGCATGGAATCTGCTTCTCCCTCTGCTTGTGTCTCTGCCTCTCTCTCTCTCTCTGTGACTACATAATAAATAAATAATAAATAAATAAATAAATAAATAAATAAATAAATAAAAATAAATTAAAAGAACTTGCTCTTCCCCTGTCCTTCTAGCTGGTCTTCTGGGGGAGGGGCCTGCTGCTGATTCTCAGATGTGTGCACCTGGGAGAGCTGCCCCACCCCTGCCAGGTGCACGGCTCAGTGGGAGCTGTTTATCCTGTGAGGCTCTGTTTCCTGGCGGCCCTGCTCAATCCCAGGTACAAGGTGACACAGGGAGAAACAAGACTGGCGGTGGCCAGCTCTTGCCCTGGAGTCAGCTCCCGCAGTAACTACCGCAGTTTCCCAGTCCGCAGGGTCCTGGATGCTCCGGAGGTGGGGGCGCCGATCTGCACAGCTCAGGGCCGCCTGGCAGCAGGAGTGTCCTCGCTGTCCTGTGCCCTCCTGGCCTCCACCTGTCCCAGAGGATGCGCAGGATCTGGGTGTGTTCCTCGGTGTCCTGGGCTCCGGGGCCTGCACTGCTGGAATTGCACTCCCAGGGCCGCGCAGCCGCCTCCGCGGAGCCGCCGCCTGAGCTATTCCCAAAGCCCTGCTGGACAGGCGCTCCAGCCCTTTACCGCGCTCAGCCCGCGGGGTGTGGCACACTCTCCCCCCGGGCGCCCCTCCTCTGTTAGTGCCCCTGGGACCCTGAGGGCATCCCTGCCCCTCCTGGGATCCTGCCCGAGGCAAGCGCCTTTCCGTCGGGAAGATTGGTAAAGCTCCTGCTTCTCCGGGACTGGGCTTTCCTGTCCTGGAGGCTCTGGCAGCCTGGACCTTAGACCCGCCCCTCACCGGGGTGCCTTCCCCACTGGAATCTTTTTTAAATTTTTTCCTGTCTTTCCTACCTTGATAGAAGCGCGAACTCTTCTCACTGTAGCATTCCAGCTGTTCTCTCTTTAAATCTCAGGCCGAATTTGTAGGTTTTCAGGATGATTTAAAAGTTATCTAGGTAAGTTGGTGGGGGACAGGTGACTTGGGGACCCTACTCTTCCACCATCTTGCCACCTTTTACCTGATACTTTACTTATTAGGTAATTTTGACTGCCTGTGACTATTGCCATTTGCATTACATGTTATCTTTTGAAAAATCTCAGTAATCAAACTTGCCAAAAAGAAATGTAATAATGAACACAGAATTCAGCTCTGTAAAAATTCATCTCTTAAAATGGGGGAATGTCCACAATCTCCACTACTGGCCAGCATCTTGCTAGAGATATTACTCAATGCAATTAGGTAAGAGAAATAAATTGAAGGCATAAAAACGAGTCAAGAAATAAAATTATCCCTACTGGCTGATGATATGATGGTAAACTTGAGCGCATAGCAAGATACCCTCTATTCTTGATTAGGATGATTCAAAATTACAAAGTTTAAATTATAATTTTAACATAATTCCAACAGAAATACTGACTTATAGAGTTGGACATGTTGTTACTAAACAAGCATGTAAAAACAGCCAAGAAATCTCTGATAAAGATAAAGCTATGTGGAAGGACAGGCCCAAGCAGACATTAAAACATGCTTTAAAGATACTTTAGAGCTTCTGCAATGAAGCTCTTTACTACTGGCATGTAAATAGACAGATCAGTGAAATGGAAACAGAGAGAGCCCAGAAATAACGTAAGCACACATGGAAACTCAGCAAATGGCAAACGTGGCCACCAGGGCAAAGATTCACTTTTTCATAAGTGGTGCTGGAACAGCTGGTTAACCAATGTGGAAAATAAAACTAGATCCATACCTCACACCACTCGCAAGAATAAACTCCCAATCAGATTAGAGATGAAATGTAAAAAATGAAATCATACAAAGCCCAGAAGAAATGTGGGTAAATCCCATTTCAACCATACAAGAAGAATTTCTAATTAGGACTCAAAAATCAAAGGCAATGTAAAAAAGAGTCGATAAATTTGACTACAGTAAAATAATTTTTTAATTAAATGTTAATAACGGGATCCCTGGGTGGCTCAGAGGTTTAGTACCTGCCTTCAGCCTGGAGTGTGATCCTGGAGTCCCGGGATCGAGTCTCACATCAGGCTCCCTGCATGGAGCCTCCTTCTCTATCTGCCTGTGTCTCTGCCTCTCTATGTGTGTTTCATGAATAAATAAATAAAGTCTTTAAAAAATTAAATGTTAAAAATGTCATTTAAAAAAAAGCAACTGACACCCCAGGAGAAAATATTCACTGCACATATCACAGATAAAGGGCAGATACACATAACAGATCAAGAACTCTTAAAAATATGGGATCAAAGGGCCCAAAACCCAATAGAAACATGGGAAATTGCAACAAATAATTCAGGAAAAGAGATATAAAGATGGCCCTCAAGCATATTTTTTTGAAGTGTACAACACATTCCTTGGGTGAGGACGTGGGACGAAATGTACTCTCAAATGTTGGTGGCAAGAATGCATCTGGTACAACCCTTCATGAGGGAGATCAAATCCTCACAAAACTGCATACACACTTACATTTGATCGACCCAGCAATCCCACTTGTAGTGAATCCCACTGAACCCTAAAATATGCCTCCAGCAATACAAAAATGCATAGACACAAGATTATTCATTGAAGTGCTATTTGTAGTTGCAAAATACTGGAAACCACCAATAGGCCCACATGAAGCCACATGTTCCAATCAATGGAGTGCCTGATATGATGTAGTGAGAAGGGAATATCACCTCTGCGATGTTCTTCTTAAACACACCAACTTAGTCTGATCATGGGGAGATATCAGACACACCCAAATCAAAGGAGGTTCTATAAGATGTGCGAGTAGTACTTCAAAGAGCATCCAGGCCCTGAAAGAAAAGGAAGGCCACGGAGAGTCACAGGCTGAAGACAGCTGGGTGGGACAGCGGGACCTCACCACATGACCCAGTGATCTTCAATCAACATCGTAACCCAGCCAATAGCATTGCACAGGGGGATGCTCTCCCTTGACAACTGTACAATGTCCATGCCAGATGTTCACATCAGACAAAGCTGAACAAAGGATACAGATGACTCTGTATTCTTTTTGCAACTTTTCTGTAAATCTAATATTATTTCAAAAATTTTCTAAAACTCGTAACTCTGTAGACCCACCCGGAAAAAAAAAAAAAAGAGAGAGAGAGAAAGAACCAGAGGGAGCCTGGTTTCCTTGGCTTGCTTGTGTTTGTTCAGTTTACCCTTATCAGCTGTGTTAGCCTCCAGAAGCACCACCCTCAAGGTCTCCCGAGTCTCTAATCCATGGAGAAGTGTTTGTTTGGCAGGCAGGGGTGGTTGGGGGGAGGTGGGGCAGAGTTTTCTGTATTTGCTTTAAATTTTTGGTGGGGGGATTCAAATCCCTCAAAAACAGAAAGGCAATTTTTTATTTTTTATTTTTTTTAAGATTTTATTTATTTATTCATAGAGACACACAGAGAGAGGCAGAGACACAGGCAGAGGGAGAAGCAGGCTCCACGCAGGGAGCCTGACATGGGACTCGATCCCAGGTCCTCAGGATCACACCCCGGACTGCAGGCAGCGCTAAACAGCTGTACTACCGGGGCTGCTCAGGCAATTTTTTTAAATCATAGAATTGACGCATATAAAAAGGAGGTGTAAGTAGAAATAACAAGAATTTTTCCTTCCCACCAAGGATGCCACCCTACAAAGGTCACCTCTGTCGACCGTGGGAGGGTATTAATGTTTAGATACATGAAATCATATGGTACTACTGCAATTCAACCTGCTGTTTTTCACTTAGCATTTTTGGACCTTGTACAGTTCCTAATGGCTGGTTCCCTACTGACTGACACCTAAATTGTCACACAAAATTCCACAACCATGTGTGTATGCACTGCTGTGAGGGCAGCAAAGAAACAAAGAATCTAATCATGAAATGGGCAAAAGACATGAACAGAAATCTCACAGAGGAAGACATAGACATGGCCAACAAGCACATGACAAGCACATGAGAAAATGCTCCACATCATTTGCCATCAGGAAAATACACATCAACCACAATGAGATACCACCTCACACCAATGAGAATGGTGAAAATTAACAAGACAGGAAACAACAAATGTTGGAGAGGATGTGGAGAAAGAGGAACCCTCTTGCACTGTTGGTGGGAATGTGAACTGGTGCAGCCACTCTAGAAAACTGTGTGGAGGTTCTTCAAAGAGTTAAAAATAGACCTGCCCTACGACCCAGCAATTGCACTGTTGGGATTTACCCAAAAGATACAGATGCAATGAAATGCCAGGACACCTGCACCCCGATGTTTCTAGCAGCAATGTCCACAATAGCCAAACCGTGAAAGGAGCCTCGGTGTCCATCGGAAGATGAATGGATAAAGAAGATGTGGTCTATGTATACAATGGAATATTCCTCAGCCATTAGAAACGACAAATACCCACCATTTGCTTCAACGTGGATGGAACTGGAGGGTATTATGCTGAGTGAAATAAGTCAATCGGAGAAGGACAAACATTATATGGTCTCATTCATTTGGGGAATATAAAAAATAGTGACAGGGAATAAAGGAGAAAGGAGAAAAAATGAGTGGAAATATCAGAAAGAGAGACAGAACATGAAAGACTCCTAACTCTGGGAAACGAACTAGTGGTGGTGGAAAGGGAGGAGGGCGGGGGGTGAGGGTGACTGGGTGACGGGCACTGAGGTGGGCACTTGACGGGATGAGCACTGGGTGTATTTCTGTATGTTGGCAAATTTAACACCAATAAAAAATAAATTTATTTTAAAAAGGGGTTCTTTCTAAAAATTGAAATCATTGTTCATGTTTTGTAATGTGCACTGATGCTTTTTTTATTTAAATACATTTGCTGTCTGACTAAATGTCCCATAAAACCGTTAATAACAACAGAGGGTCCTATTTTATGGATATACCACAGTCTAACCCAACTGTTCTCAAACCAAGTCTAGCTCAAGGTCCATTTTTCTGTGCAGGCTAAGAATAGTTTTACACGTTTAATGGTTGTGAAATCCAAACAAGGAGGTGAAGCTAAGGCCCTATGTGGCTGGAGTGCTTCCTGTCTGGCACTTCACAAAGAGCCAGCTGAGCCTTGCTTAACCTGCTGGTCAGCACTTACCATGTTCACAGACTTCATTCCCGTGTGTGCTGCCCAATGACCATCTGATTCCAGCTCCACCAATATCATGACCAGGAGTCCTGAAGATCCTCTCTGCAAACATCTAAGATGCCATAAACGTGTAACCAGTATCCCTCAGAGCTCTCAAGAAAGAAAACCGCATGGACACACCTGAGAGAAAGAGGGGCTCAGGCATGGAGAGGGGGCGGTTGACAGGAGCTGCGTTCAGCTGGACAAGAAGGGCCACTCCGCAGATAGCGGATGGCGGCTGTACCCACGAGCAGGGTGACAAGGGAGCTCTCTGGCCTTGGGAATTTGCAGGCCAGGTAGACGCCCTACGAGGCTGTGACACCTGAATGTCTACCACCGGTATGGAAAAATGTACCGAGTCCTCACTGCACTTAGTAACCTGGTTATCCGCGTTCTGCTGGCACAAGCGCACACCCAGCTCCACCAGCTGATGTCATTCTAATACAAGCAAAGAAACCGTTTTCGTGGGATCCCTGGGTGGCGCAGCGGTTTGGCGCCTGCCTTTGGCCCAGGGCGCGATCCTGGAGACCCGGGATCGAATCCCACGTCGGGCTCCCGGTGCAGTGGAGCCTGCTTCTCCCTCTGCCTGTGTCTCTGCCTCTCTCTCTCTCTCTCTCTCTCTCTCTGTGACTATCATGAATAAATAAAATCTTTAAAAAAAAAAAAAAAAAAAGAAACCGTTTTCGTTAACTCGTGCTGCCTCCTAAGTGTGACCTCCGCTGGACTTTGGGGATCTTGGGAAACAACCCTGGGAACCACCTGCCTCCAAACTGCCTTCAAATACAAAATGCTAGACAGTGATTTTGGCTTCCAGATGGCCCCGCCCAACACTAGCTCCCTGTGTGATTTTTCATTGCTGGAACTTCCTGTTGCACTGATTTTGCCTAGGACTTCTAAAATTACGTTCTTTACAAGAAAATACCCTTCAGGCAAGATCAGAAAAAGCAATGAAAATTCATTTTAAGATTTTATTATTTTTTTTATTTATTCATAGAGAGAGAGAGAGGCAGAGTCACAGGCAGAGGGAGAAGCAGGCTCCATGCAGGGAGCCCGACATGGGACTCTATCCCGGGTTTCCAGGATCACACCCCAGGCTGCAGGTAGCACTAAACTGCTGCGCCACCGGGGCTGCCCTGAAAATTCATTTTAAAATATATTCACCAAGCAATTTACTCTTCCAACTACATTCATAAACCTTTGGAACAGTGAACAAGCAGAAAAGCTGCCTGAGCGTGGGAGCACCTGGCTGGATATTTGGCTTTTCTTGAAGAGAGAGCTTTCTCGCCTCCCATGATCTCTGCCAGTAGCTGGCTGGGAGTGGGGAGGGGGCGTCCAGCCCTCCTTCGTGCACAGTTCCCATGAGCAGGAAGCATGCTCATCACACTGGTACATCCAGAGGCTCTTCTCTGCAGACAGCTTGCAATCATGGATCTAAGGATGGGGGTCTTTCTCCCCTCACACCCTGCCTCAAAGCAAGCATATCTTTTCCCTATCTCGCAGGTGAAACCCAGGGGGTCGACCTGCAAAAGCACAGCTCTGTAAGACAAGGAAAAGGGAGGACCCTGATCCCAGAATCTGTAGGGTAGGCTCTTTACAAACTGCTCACGAGAAACTGTCCCCACTGCATCAGAAAGCATGGTGTTGCCTTTGGGTTCTGTTATTGTTTTTGGAGCATCAGAATAGTACCCTACACTTGGAAGTCTCTCCTAAGACAAAAGGAGTTCTTAAGGCCCAATCTCCCCTAGCCCTCACCTGATGGAAGAATTCCAATGATTTCTTTGGATATTCTTGACCTGGCAAGAGCACATCCCCACCCATCCTCAACAGGGGTCAGAGGGGGGCCCATGCCACCTTCTCAATGGGATGGGAATGGCCATTGTGTCCACTCATGGCATGAAGGTAGCCAATGCATTGCCTATAGGGTACTGGGGTCAGGCCTGCAGGTAATGAAGCTCAGCAGGAGCTTTGACAAGACTTTGGAGACAAGGCCCTGCTGCATTCTCTCAGCCCTGTGCCCGGTGGCTCTTCTGGCCACATCTGATCCATCTCTTAAAATGGGCTCTCTTAGGGAGCTCTGTATGAAAGATCTCAATGAAGCGAGCTGCCATGTACATAGACATGGCTACTGACAATTTGCTGGGCTAGTGATTTGAATGAACCTAAACAGCCCCTCTGAGAGCACATCTGGCCAAACAGAAGCACTGGAAATCCCAGCTTTCAGCTCCTGGCTGCAGGAGCGAATCAAGTCTCTTCCATGATCGTATGTCTACACCGGCAACAAACGTTAAACAAATACAAGATGGTAAATTCATGCCACTTTGGAGAATGAAGAGAATCTAAAATAATGTACCCTGACCACCAGGGCAGACAGGGCAGGAGGTAAGTCCCTGCCCTATCCACACTTCTGACTGAAACCCTTGAGTTCATCCTCAGAATGAGAGTTCTGTCGCCTGAGCTCCCATGGAAGTTTCCAGGGAAAATTCGCCGGAGGTGTGGCGTACATGAAAGTGTAGCCATTTGCTTGTTTGGCAATTGTGACTTATATATGCAAAGTCTATTCTCATCAGTGAGAATACCCAATATGTTATCACTACATACCATAAAATTATCAAAAATAGCTGGTTTAGGGGTTTCCGGCTGTCCCAACAGGTAGAGCAGGAGACTCTTGATCTCCTGAGAGTTTGAGCCCCACGTTGGGTATAGAGATTACTGGCAGAGGGAGCATCCGTGGTGGCTCAGCGGTTGAGCATCTGCCTTTGGCTCAGGGTGTGATCCTGGAGTCCCAGGATCTAGTCCCACATTGGGCTCCCTGCATGGAGCCTGCTTCTCCCTCTGCCTGTGTCTGCTTCTGTGTGTGTGTGTGTGTGTGTGTGTGTGTGTGTGTGTGTGTGTGTCTCAGGAATAAATAAACAAGATCTTTTTAAAAGACAGAGAGAGAGAAAGATTACTGGGCGGGGGGAGGGTGCTTTAATAATCTGTTCTGATTCTCTGAAGCAATGCTTATAATCTATACGTTAATTTTTATCCTTAAATATCAGTGGAAATCTTGGAATCTGGTGCTATAGAGAAAGAGAGTCTGAGGGTAAGAATTCAGAAGGTCAGCAGATCAAGTCATAGAGCCTCCAGGCACTTTAATGGGAAATGATGTGCGATGTCCTAGTTCAGCCTCTCCCTAGACAGATGAGGGAATGAGCCCCAAGGACATGGGGCCTTTTCCACAGGCTCCTCTGAGGTGGGCCCAGAACTCCATGTATGAAGTCATATCAGTATGCAAACCCCAGCATCTTTGCTCTGAGGACAGGGTATTATATGGAGAAATTAATTCTGATAATATTCCATAAATAAGGTTAGAAAGGTTGTTTGGTAGGCACCTGGGTGGATCAGTGGTCGAGAGTCTGCCCTCAGCTTAGGGCGTGACCCCGGGGTCCTGGGACCATGTCCCGCATCGGGCTCCCCACGGGGAGCCTGCTTCTCCCTCTGCCTATGTCTCTGCCTCTCTCTGTGTGTCTCTCATGAATAAGTAAATAAAATCAGAAAGAAAAGAAAAGAAAAGAAAGAAAGAAGAAAGAAAGAAAGAAAGAAAGAAAGAAAGAAAGAAAGAAAGAAAAGAAAAAAAGAAAGAAGGAAAGAAAGAAAGAAAGAAAGAAAGAAAGAAAGAAAGAAAGAAAGAAAAAGAAAAAAGAAAGAAAGAGAAAGAAAAAGAAAGAAAGAAAGAAAGAAAGAAAGAAAGAAAGAAAGAAGAAAGAAAGAAAGAAAGAAAGAAAGAAAGAAAGAAAGAAAGAAGAAAGAAAGAAAGAAAGAAAGAAAGAAAGAAAGAAAGAAAGAAAGAAAGAAAGAAAAGAAAAGAAAAGAAAAGAAAGAAAAGTTATTTGGGACAGCCACAGGGAAATGCCAAGAGGAAATGAGGAGGGAAAGGTTATCCGACAAGCCTGAAATGTAGAATTTAGTAACCAATAGACAGTTTGAAACCACTCTCTCTCACAGGAAGGCATTATCAGTCACTGCCAGGCAGGCCAACTCCCAGGACAGACACTAAAAATGCATATTATCCTCATGCCAAAAACCTGTCTGCTCCAAAATAGAAAAATAACATTTTCTGAGGTGCAGCAGGTGTGTTTGGAAAGAACAGCAACAAATCTCACTTGACTCTGATGAGCATGGCCCCTTTCAGAAGCAGGGGAGAAGGATCTGAAGCAAGGACAGTGGTGTTTGCTGAGTGCCTGACATTTGCCAGGGGTGTGCAGACATGATGTTCTCTGCTTCTCAAAGCAAACCTGTGCATGAATAACCCCCTTTTGCCGATTAGGGACAACTGCAGCTCTGAGCAGCAGAGCCAGGGCTCTGAACCCAGCTCTTCCCCATCCAGGGTCAGAACTACAGGGGCCAGAGGAAGTACGGGGGTATAGGAGGCTCTAAAGTTTGGATCTTGTTTCTGTGTGTGATGGCTAACGGAAAACTTATAACAGCTTGTTTTTAACCTTTTGCCTTTGCACCAAATTACCTGGAAACACCTTGAAAGGAAAGAAACCATTTTAGCAGCTCCCTGAATATTCACCCTGAACTCAGCACCATGATGATGTAAAATATCAGAGAGGCACAGGATGCCAGGCTTCCCGAGGTGGTGCTACTTCATCTTCGGTGACCAGCACATACTTCCAGCAACACAACAGGAAAACAAGATACAGAAAAACTGTACCTAACCATGGGATCCCGGCTGTCTTGGGCACACACCAACAGGGAAATGGACAGTTCATCCTAGTCTTTGAGAACACACCTGGTGCCAGCTGCCCTCCAATTGTGGAGGGCCGTGGCCTCAGCACCTGCACGCTCAGGAGCCAGCCCATCCAGAACCCGTCCTAAGACCAAACCACGGACAGTTGCCTTGACCATCACTTCATACTTAAGCCTCCAGATAGGAGAGTTTCCTTCCTGCAACCCTACTCCCCAAGATAGTATCTATCACAGCGTGGGTCACATAGGAACACACGAGTATCTATAAAATGGAAAGATGAATAATAACATGAAGGAAAAATCAGAAAATGCTACTTCCAAAAATCAGAAATCAAAACTAACAAGAATCCAAGCAAGAAGTCAGAGATCAGTCAGAGATTGCAGAGATGCAATCTTCCCAGGGGTTGTGTCCACCCCAGGGGACCACAGGGTGGCTAGGTAAAAGGAGGAATGTCTCTTGAGTGCCATCCTACCACATGAAATCACTGGACCTTGGGACTGCATCAGAGCACAGATTTCAGGGGTCACGAGCAGCATGGGGAGCACGGGACAGCCTAGGGTTTGCCATTCCCCAGTTTTGTGGTGTCATGTGAGGAAGCCAGGGCATATGATACTGTCTCTTTGTCAGAAATATCTCCACAAAGAATTAATATTGTGAAAATGTCAATGTTACCCAAGGCAATTTACACATTTAATGCAATCCCTATCAAAATACCATGGACTTTTGTCAGAGAGTTGGAAAAAATTATTTTAAGATTTGTGTGGATTCAGAAAAGACCCTAGTAGCCAGGGGAATATTAAAAAAGAAAACCATAGCTGGGGGCATCACAATGCCAGATTTCAGGTTTGTACTACAAAGCTGGGGTCATCAAGACAGTGTGGTACTGGCACAAAAACAGACACATAGATCAATGGAACAAAATAGGGAATCCAGAAGTGGACACTCAACTTTATGGTCAACTAATATTCTACAAAGCTGTAAAAGAGACAGTCTCTTCAATAAATGGTGCTGGGAAAATTGGACATCCACATGCAAAAGAATGAAACTAGACCACTCTCTTGCACCATACACAAAGATAAACTCAAAATGGATGAAAGATCTAAATGTGAGACAAGATTTCATCAAAATCCTAGAGGAGAACACAGGCAACACCCTTTTTGAACTTGGCCACACCAACTTCTTGCAAGATACATCCATGAAGGCAAGGGAAATAAAAGCAAAAATGAACTATTGGGATTTCGTCAAGATAAGAAGCTTTTGCACAGCAAAAGATACAGTCAACAAAACTCAAAGACAACCTACAGAATGGGAGAAGATATTTGCAAATGATGTATCAGATAAAGGGCTAGTTTCCAAGATCTATAAAGAACTTATTAAACTCAACAGCAAAGAAACAAACAATCCAATCATGAAATGGGCAAAAGACATGAACAGAAATCTCACAGAGGAAGACATAGACATGGCCAACAAGCACATGAGAAAATGCTCTGCATCACTTGCCATCAGGGAAATACAAATCAAAACCACAATGAGATACCACCTCACACCAGTGAGAATGGGGAACATTAACAAGGCAGGAAACCACAAATGTTGGAGAGGATGCGGAGAAAAGGGAACCCTCTTGCACTGTTGGGAATGTGAACTGGTGCAGCCACTCTGGAAAACTGTGTGGAGATTCCTCAAAGAGTTAAAAATAGACCTGCCCTACGACCCAGCAATTGCACTGCTGGGGATTTACCCCAAAGATACAGATGCAGTGAAACGCCGGGACACCTGCACCCCGATGTTTCTAGCAGCAATGTCCACAATAGCCAAACCATGGAAGGAGCCTCAGTGTCCATCGAAAGATGAATGGATAGGGCTTAAATTTTTCATAAGAACTCAGGAAAAACGTGGGGAAACAAATATCTTCTGCTGAACGGTGTTCCACATGAAGAGGCTCAGGCAGGCCCCCTCAGGGAGACTTGCAGCGATGGCACGGGACAGAGCCCTTGGCAGGGCGCCCAGGGCAGAGGGAGCCAGCACATGTTAGAGATGCTGCTGAAGTTGGTAGATGCTGTAAACACATGGAGAAAAAGCACTTGGGCGACCGTAGGAAAACCTGGAGCAAGGATGACATAACTGCCCTCTGCCCTGATAGCCCTCTGCAGGATGTTGTCCTGAACACAGTGAGACCCTGACAAGACTGGCGTATGAATGCTGGCAGAGAACCTCATGGTACACATTTGCCCTCCGGCTTTCACCCTCCTTGCAAAATTGCCAAATGAGATCCATAAGAGAATTCCATACACAAACCAGATTGCCACGAATGAACTGACAGTATCATCTGGGCTAATCCAGGGGCAGGCAGACCCAGGTGGGCCTGGGGACCGGCTGCCCAGGACCCTGGCTGCCCAGGACCCCAGCCCCAAGTCTGCAATAGCCGGGATGGCAGATGCCAGCAGAGCCCGGTCCCCTCTGAGAGCCAAGCACCAGCTTTGTGGTCTTGGGCCCTCTTCATAGGCAGCACACTCACTTTGGGCTCTTGTCTTTACAGGGTTTTCTTGGCTTACAAGTCTCCATCTTCCCCCTTCTGACAGACGAGCCCTTTCTTCAGTTACACTCACCTTTAATCAAGTTGCACACAGGTTTCTGCCTGGGACATTTGGTCTATGAGGTCACTTTACATGTCTTTGCTTTGATCCACGCTAAGTTAATTCTCAGAGGGCCACCAAGTTCCTGCTTGAGGGAAGTCTATCAATACGAATGATAAACATACACATACAAAACCAACACTGGCGATGCATATACAGTGGAACAGGAACATTCATGAGGCTGTAGGAGTCTGGGGGGACTGCAGGTGTACATGGGAAGGTTCCAGAGGGGACACCTTGACACGGAGTGTTAAAACACAAGAAGTGGCTGCCCCGTGAAGGAAGTGGAATGGGTGTCCGAGGAGCACTTCCAGGCTGACCAAACAGTAGAAAACTTCCAGGGATCCACAGTAGTTCAACTTCTAAACTTCAACACCTTTAAGGGGAAGACTTGTCTTATTCACCCCTGTTCACTGTAGAAGAGTTCACTTATAGCAGAGGCTCAAAAAATATTGTTGAAAGTTGAATGAATGGGTCCTAGGATGCATGTGGCAGATGGTGAAAAATGAAGCTATGAATATACATAGCATTCATCCATAAAGCCACTTGTTTAACATGCCAAGCAGTCTGGATATTATGCTGGAAACCATCGGAGATTTCGAGCAATGAAAGTAACATGATCTAATGTTGCTATGGGAATCTGTGGGACCAATGAGAAGGGCCCCAATGATGCAGGTGGAGATGAGGAGATGGATTCAAATGAGTGTGAGAGGACTTGTGTGGATGATAAGCAGAAGTTGTCCAAGATTATTCCCTAACCATGAATGTGGACAGCTGGACGGGTAGTGGTATTACTCACTGAACTAGGAATTAAAGGCAAGAATTCATTGCCAAACAAGATTATATTTCTATTATAGATTAAGATTAATTTCTATTATATTATAATAAAAAATTTAGGCATGGGACTTAAGAGAAGAAAGAAGGGGAAAAGGGATGGATGGATAGATGATGGATGAATGTAGGACAGATGTTTGATGGATGAAGGATGGGTGGCTTATAGATGATGGATGGATGATAAGAGGATGATGCGTGGATGATGGATGGGTGGGTGATGGATGGGTGGATGATGTGTGGATGATGGGTGGGTGATGAGTGAATGAGGGGTGGATGATGAATGGATGGGTGGGGGATGAGTGGATGATGCATGGATGGTGAATGATGGGTGGATGATGGATAGATGACAGGTGGATGATGGGGGTATGACAGATGGATGATGAGTGGAGGGGTGGAGGATGGGTGGATGACAGGTGATGATGGGTGGATGATGAGTGGATGAAGAATGGATGGGTGGATGATGGATGGATAATGGGTAAATGATGGGTGGATATGGGTGGATGATGGGGGGATGATAGGTGGATGGCGAATGGATGGGGGATGATGGGTGGATGATGGTGGATGGGTGGAGGATGGGTGGATAATGAGTGGATGGGTTGATGATGGGTGGATGATAAGTGGATAACGGGTGGATGATAGGTGGATGATGGGTGGATGATGGGTGAATGTTAGGTAGATGATGGGTGTGTGATGGGTGGATGATGGGTGGATGGTGGGTGAGTGCTGAGTGAATGGGGGGATAATAGGTGGATGATGGGTGGATGATGAGTGGATAAAGAGTGGATGGGTGAATGATGGGTGGATGATGGGTGGATCCTGGGAGGATCGAGGGTGGATGAGGAGTAGAGGGAGGGATGATGAGTGGATGATGGGTGGATGATCAGTGGATGATCGGTGGATGATGTGTGATGAGGGGTGGATGATGAATGGATGAGTAGGTGATGGGTGGATGTTGAGTGAATGAGTGGATGATGGGTGGATGATGGGTGGATGATGGGCGGATGATGTGTGATGAGGGGTAGATGATGAATGGATGAGTAGGTGATGGGTGGATGTTGAGTGAATGAGTGGATGATGGGTGTATTATGGGGGATGTTGAGTGGATGAGTGGATGATAGGGGGTGATGGGTGGAGAATGGATGGGTGATAGGTGAATAATGGGTGGATGCTGAGTGGATGATATGTGGACAATGAGTGGATGGGGGATGCTGAGTGGATGGGGGGATGATGTGTGGATGACGGGTGGATGATGAGTGGTTGATGAATAGATATGAGTGGATGGGTGCATGATGAGTGGATGATGGGTGGGTGATGGGTGGATGATGAATGGATGATGAATGGATGGGTGGGGAATAGGTGGATGTCTGGTGGATGATCGGTGGATGATGGGTGGAAAATTAGTGGATGAGGGGTGGATGACGAATGGATGGGTAGGTGATGGGTGGATGTTGAGTGGATGAGTGGATGATGGGTGGATGATGGATAGGTGATGGGTGGATGATAAATGAATAGGTCGATAGTGGTTGGATGATGGGATGATGGCGGGGTAATGGTTGGATGATGAATGGATGGGTTGGTGATGGGTGGATGATGAGTGCATGGGTGGATTATACCCATAATCCAATCCTGATGGGTGGATGATGGATAGAAGATGGGTGGATGATGGGTGGATGACAAGTGGAGGGGTGGATTTTGGGTGGATGATGGTGAATGATGGGTGGATGATGGGTCAATGATGGGTGGATGTTGGGTGGATGATGAATGGATACAGGGATGATGGGTGGATGATGAGTGGATGATGAGTGGATGGGTGATTGATGGGTGGATTATGGATCGATGATGGGTGGATGATGATGGTTGATGAGTGAATGAGTGGATGATGTGTGGATGATGGGTGGATGATTGGAGAATGATGAGTGGATGGGTGGATGATGGGTGGATGATGAGTGGATGATCAAATGATGGGTGGATGATGTATGGATCTGTGAATGATGGGTGGATATTGTGTGGATGATGGGTGGATGAGGGGGAGATGATGGGTGGATGATAGGTGGCTTATGGGTTGATGATGGGTGGATTATGGGTGGATGAAGAGTGGATGGGTGGATGATCTGTGTATGATGGGAGAATGAGGGTGGATGATGGGTTGGTGAGGAGTGGATTGGTGGATGATGGGTGGATTATGGATGGATGATGGGTGACTGATCGGTGGATGATGGGTGGATAATGTGTGGATGGTTGGTTGATTTGTCTGGATGTTGCATAATGGGTGGATGATAGGTGAATGGGTGGATGATGGTTGGATGTTGGGTGGATGATGGGTGGCTAATGGTTGGATGATGGGTGAATGATTAATGGATGATGCGTGGATGATGAGTGGATTGGTGGATGATGGGTGGATGATGAGTGGATGGGTGGATGTGGGGGGATGTGTGGATGATGGGTGTATCATGAGTGGTTGATTAGTGGATGGGTGGATGATGTTTGGATGATGGGTGGTTCAGTGGATGATGGTGAATGATGAATGGATGATGAGTGGATGAAGGGTGGATGTTGGGTGGATGATGGGTGGATGATGAGTTTGCTAAATAGCAAGATGTCATTTCTAAAACTACTGGAGCAATTGGATGCTCCATAGAAGAACATCAGACATGCTCCTAAATCTGAATAACTTGCTTACATCTGTCAGAAGAAAGCTGAAAGTACCAGAGTGTGAAATTTTGAGCAATGGGTCCCCAAATGCTCCAAGAGGTTTTCTAATTGCATATTCTTTATGAACACTTAATTAAACTTGTCACATTAATTTTTAATTAAAGAAGCACATTAACGTTTCATCTGCATGAACATTTGTGTGGACACAGTCCCTGGGTGATTAAAATCCAGGCTTCACTTGGAGGACACATGCACTCTGAGCTCTGTGCTAACGAGCAGGAGAGGGCAGGACAATCCTGAGAGCATGCCAGCATACAGGGAACCAGGAGCCTTTCTGGGTCTGGCAAGAGCTGCTCTCTGCCTTGGGCCTCAGGGACAGCTCTCCCCGTGGGGCCTGCCCTTTACTTTTTCCTAAAAACCCTCTCTTCTCTCGGGCTGACCACTGTGCTTGGGCCTTCCACTTCCAACATTAGCCTCCTGATGAAATTGAGTTGCCATCCGGAGAGCAACCCTACAGAGGAAAATGCACACAGAAGATGCCCCAGCTGTGCAGAGCCAGTGTGGAGAGGGCAGTGCTGCTGGTCATGCTGACCAACAGGCCTTTGGCCCCTAGAGGCAGGCAAGGGTGCTACAGGGAAGACATGGATAGTAGCTGAAGTCACAGTGTGTGCTTGAGCAGCCCGAACCCCGGGGGAGACCAGGACCTCTGGCCCCTGCACCCACTGGGCTCTGTGAGCTCTGAAGCAGGCACGGGCCAGTTATAGGGCCTGGGAGCAGCTCAGATGCTAACGGGACATGCCAGAGTAAGGAGTTTCTCCCCTTGGGTACATTCACCTCCCTGTCCACTCCAACTTCTCTTGCCTCCATCCAGGAGGACAGTGGTGATGGTTTTGGGGAGTGGGGCTGTACAAGCTGTGTGGGGTTCCAGCCCCTCCCGCATCAGTCCCTTGTACATTTGCCACTTCTTGCTCTGGGTGCTTGGAAAGATGCTCCACGCAGACTCTTTCTCCCACCAACATTATCAGAAATAAATCCTAAGTAGCATCTGTCAAGTGCCAGACCCCGTGTCATCACTGAGGCTATGTCTGTAACCAGAAACGCAGAGAGACTTTCATCCTTGAGGAGTTCTGTGGACCTCAGAGCCTGCCCCATGCCCCTTACAAGGATCATGCCAGCATTTATTTCACTCTCTCCTTAATGGGGGCCCTTAGATTCTCCCAGTTTTTCATTAGTATAAACAAGAAAGCTGTCAGTAGCCTGGTGTAGAACTTCAGAACGAGAAATCGGCCTCCATTCAGAGCAGCTGGACAGCCAGCTGTCCCACTGTGTGGGACCCAGTGCCAGGGGCAACCTCTATGCAGATAGGGCCATGCACTCAGAGTTACCCACAATCTGGCTTCCATATCCTCACTCGAAAAACCAGCAAGTTACACCAAAATTCTAAATTATTTATTTATTTATTTATTTACGATAGTCACACACACAGAGAGAGAGAGAGAGAGGCAGAAAAAAAAAGAGAGAGGCAGAGACACAGGCAGAGGGAGAAGCAGGCTCCATGCACCAGGAGCCCAACGTGGGATTCGATCCCGGGTCTCCAGGATCGTGCCCTGGGCCAAAGGCAGGCGCCAAACTGCTGCGCCACCCAGGGATCCCTACACCAAAATTCTAAACACTTAAGCTAACATCCTATGGTCAGGACTCTGTAGTACCTTTTTTATTCCTCCACAAAATCAGGAGTTGATGGTTTTGGAAAGGATACTAGAGGATGGGCAACGTGCACCCTTAGATCTGTGAGATTCTCCAGAGAATTTTCTTGCAGAAACCTCATGAGCCAGTTAGCCAACTCAGAATATCCACATGTGACTCACTCTGAACACAGGGCTCACCATGTGACCCTGGACACTGTCCCGGGGTATCCCTCAGGTCCAGAAAGCAGTGGGGGAGCACAGAGCTTCGGATGCACAGCAGGAGGACCACTTTGGTTGGGTAGACACTGAGCCAGCCTCTCCCCTCCACAGCCCCGGCACCACACTCCCCCCATGACTTCTCCATGGGACCCCAAGCACAACTAGCATAGCTGATGCCATGGGGGCATGAAATACTGTCAGGGAATCATGGGCAAGCAATCTGAGCTCCACCCCATATTGGTCTGGGAGGGGCCGTGGATGGGACAGATGGAGGTCAGCCTCACAACCTCCTCCTAGGGCTTTCCACGGGGTGGGGTGGGGCGAGGCTGTCTCGCTTCCGCCTGTAGAAACAGCTTGGGAAATTCGATCTCCCACAATGTGTGTCTCATCCCTGTGATTGTAAAATCCTATTATAAATGGTCCAGGCTTGGGTGTCACAGTCCAAGGCTCGATGCCACCATCCACAGAATTACCTGGTCACCAGGCCACCTGGTGGGAAACTGCGCTAATGCTTCTGTGGCTGGTGGCCAGGTGACCCAAAGAGAGCTTCCAGATCATCCAATATAATGCTCGGCTACTTCTCCATGGGTTTTTTCACCCTTGGCAGTGGGGCCTTACAGCGGCTGGCACACTGGTTATCAGCATGTCTTTGCTAATAAAAGAACACTGTATGGTGTTGCCAGGTCCAACGAGTCCCCCATCCTTCAAGGACTCTGTCTTATAAGGTTGGCACCATATCAGCTTCGAGGGTGCCAACCACAGCCCCTTGGCTTTCTGGGCGAGCCCACTCAGCCATCCACCAGTGGCTGGGGGAACAGGTATCCGAGGCCCCTGCCCCACATGAATCGATAGCCCATGCCCACAGTGCCTGCGGGTTAGGATCTCCCTGTGACATCATGGCTCCTCCCTCCTTAGATTTGTTTGTTTCCCACTTTGGTCCATGCTTTCTCTCAGAGCCGGGACAAGGAGCCTGCAAGGAAGGTCTTGGCAAAATACTTGCTTATAGTTCCCATGTGAACTTACACAAACCTTGGATGCCTGGCTGGCTCAGTTGGTCAAGCATGGCTCTTGATCTCAGCTCAGGTCTTGATCTCAGGGTCGTGGGATTGAACCCACCTTGGGCTCCGTGCAGGGCAAGCAGCCTACTTAAAATAATAATAATAATAGAAATAATAACTTACACAAACGTCTGTGGGGTCACCCCAGGGCAGTACTCTGACAGGAATGTTGGAGGTAATTGGACTAATTATAAAGGTCCTTCCTATTGTTTGGCATGCTTTGGTTGGAAAAATCAAGCCAAGTCTGGTCACAGTGAGGGAAGTCATCACAGAAGCCTCCCTTCATCGTTGAGGCTCAACAGGGGTGTTTCCAATCACCCCCCAGAGCTCCCTCCTCTGCCTGGATCCTGGAGGGGTTTGATAAGCTACTGAGAAGGGATGAAAACAGGGCGTCAGATGGTGTGATTCACACCTGCACACGCAGCCTGGCTGGAGGGGGTGAGGCAAGAGCCTCCCCATGGCAGGAAACCACTGTGGGCCAAGCCTTGAGCTGCAGACTGGAGCTCCACTCCTGTGCATGCTGACCACCCAGGGAACGTTCCACCTTTCAGGATATCTCCCTGGAAGCTGTCCAAGTTGACTTGTTACAGGAGGAGGGCAAGGTTTGGTTCTGTCCGTGCAGAAACAGGGCATGTGCAGCCTTCACAAACATTCATTCCCCAGGGTGTGGAAACCTCACCAAGGCGTGGGGGCCTTGCAGACCATGACTCCCTACTGACCTGGGGGCAGGTGGCCCCCTCCACTCCCTCTGTTCTCTGGGTCTCCCTTCAAGCCCACTGCCCGCAAGCAGGTCCAAATGTCTGTCCCTTTGCTAACACTGCTTTACTCTTCAGCAAACACCTGCTGTTTGGGTAAATGCCACTTGATCTCATTGTGGGCTTTTCCTGGCTTCTAGCAAACGTGTATCAGGTTTACCAAGTGCAAGATACAAAGTCGCCACTTACAACTCTACTACTCTGCCATCACATGGGGTCCAAGCTTTGAGAGGTAACCTCTGCGTATGCAGGGATTTCTCACTGTGCTTTGACCCCTTACTCAGGGTAATATGTGGCCCTGGAAGTACTACGGCCAGAGATTTCACTGAAGTATTTTTTTACCTTTTGCTATAAAAAGAAAAATAGCATTTCTGTCATTTTAAAAGATTAATTCAAGTTGATGAATCTAGAAACATTGGCCAAGGCATCAAATGGGGATATGCATTACTCTTGCCAATGACTGTGACCAGAAATAATGGCAGCATCTGGTCATATAGGGCCCAAAACTAGAAAGAAGCACTGGACCATAAAAATAAGCCTCCAGGGCACCTGGTGGCTCAGCTGGCTAAGCGTCCGACTCTTGCTTCCAGCTCAAATCTTGATCTCAGGGTCATGAGATTGAGCCCCATGTCAGGCTCTGTGCCCAGTGCAGAGTCTGCTCGAAATTCTCTCTCCCTCTCCCACTGCCCTTCCCCACTGTGTCTCTCCATCTCTATTTCTATAGTAAATAGTATCTTTAAAAAATAATACACCTTCAACAATATATAAGGAACACTAACAATTCAACAACAAAAAGCCAACAACACAGTTAAAAAATGGGAAAAAGACAGACATTCTTCCAGATAAAACATAAAGATGATGGAAAGATGCTCAACATCAGTAGTCAGTGGAGAAATGCAAATCAAAGCCACAGAAGATACCACCTCACACTCACTAGGATGGCTTTATCCAAAAAAAAAAGCCAGAAAATAATAATAAATATTGGTGCAAATGTGGAGAGACTGCAGCTCCGGCACGCTGTTGGTGGGACCGCGGCTGGGAAGGGGGTCAGGGAGTCAGCACAGAGGGAGGACAGGGTTTCAGGTAGGGAAGATGAGGGAGTTCTCAAGATGGGCAGTGGTGATGGTCCACAACAGTGAGAACGTGCTTAATGCAACTGAACCGGACACTTAAAAATAGTGAAGATGGTCAGTTTGTGTTAAGTGTATCTTAGGGGAATAAAAAGGTGCCCTCATGACCTCGGGAGGAGCAGGTGGTGCCCAGTGAGAGATGGACGAGAGGGAGGCCCGTTGTGGAGACAGGGCAGCCAGGGACCCAGAAAACACTAACAGGATGCCACCCAGAACGAGGCATAGGAGGCTCCTCCTCACCCAGATTCTATCTCTGGGCACTGACTTGCCCAGGCCCAACCTCGGTGGCGTTTCTCATGAGAGGATGTCGGGAAGAGGGCTCGGGGGAGCGAGGAGAGGCCACATACCCAGGGCCAGCAGCCCTTCCACATCCTGCCCCTGACTTGGGCCCACCCTTGGCATCCTCTCCAGCTCCCACAAGGCTACTGCTCACGGAAAACCATGGCAGCAAACCAGGAGTTCCCGGGGTTGCCACCATGGACACTGTAGGCAGCTGCACAAAGTGGAAGTTGCCAGAACCATTCGGGAGACATGAGTCTTGGACACAGAATTATTTTTGGCCTAGTGACCAGGCCTGGAGCAAAATGGGGGAGGTGGTTCCTCCCCTGCCCGGCCCCCAGGCCCCCCAGCTTTGGGGTCCAGGTGCCTGCGGGGTTCTGCTGAGGAGCGAGGAGCTGGCTGTGGCAAGCCCAGGGGGTGGGCTGTGGGAGGACCGCATGGGGGCTGCGTGGGGAGCTGCGTGGGGGGCAGCCAGGCCTCCAGGTGGGTGGGAACGAAAGGAAACGCCCAGGGTGTTCGGGTTGACAGATAAACTCAGAGGAGGAATGAGGAGTTGCTGCAGCAGTCATGTGACCCAGAGCAAACCAGCAGCCAGGAAAAATGGTCTTATTCCCAAAATAAACGTCTCTTTTCCCCTCAAAGACTAGAACATGCAAGGGCCCGCTAATGACCAGAATGGCCATCAGCAGACTATGTCACTCTGGACACAGGGTAAAGCTCCAGGGGCCTCGGGTCACTTGAACTCCGCTACCAGAGGATGTGCACACTGCCACACACAGCCCTGTAGAACCACCTAGAACCTTCTAGAACCTGCACCAGGGCCAGACTCCCACTCCCTGTCCTTTCCTGAAGGCTCTGCATATGCATGGCCAAGTTCTACATTTCCTGCTAATGTGCAGTGTTAAAGGACGCAGACGCCAAGACACATTTGTAAGATCAGATGTGAAGCCTGCCGCTGGCACCAAACCTCCCATGCCCATGACTAATGACATTGGAGCGGCTGCCACTGTGCCAGAATGAGGGATGTGACTCTCAGAGCGTGGAGTTCACACGGCAGGTGACGGGTAGCTGGCAGAGGAAGGTGCATGGAGCTATTTCTGGAACCCATCACGCGAGACCGAAAGTGCAAGTTCATGGGGTGCACGACGTGCCCTGATGCCGGCTTCGCCGTGTACCTGCCGTGTGCCCCCATGTGCCCTCCCTGTGCCCCATGTGCCCACTGTGTGCCTGCCCTGTGCCGGCTCCCATCCAGGTATGCTCGCAGGAACCTGTCAGTGCAGACACCACATGGATGCCAGGGAGACCCCACCACCCTCACGGCTCCCCACCCCAGGAGACAGAAACCATGAGATGCTAAGCAACGAGCTAATCGCAGGCAGCAGTTGTGTAAGTGCCAGAAGCAGGGAGCGCGGGCACACCACCGGGAGGGTGGACGGAAGGCCCCTCGGGGCAGGTGAGCTGCCAGGAGCCCAAGGCAGCAAAGGAACCAGCCACGCCAGCAAAGGTGTGTGTGTGTGCAGGTGTAGGTGGGAGTGGTGAGTGTACACGCACGCATGTGCTTATAGGTGGATGTGCATGTGTGGAAGGGTGCTCCAGGCAGAGGGATCCACACATGTGGATGAGCTGGGACGTCCCAGAAATGGGAAGGACTGTTGTGCCCAAGAGCGCGAATCCGAGAAACCACCGAGGAGCCGACACCGATGCAAACACACGAGGGTTTATTACAAGCTGGAGCTTGGGTCCACGTATACCCGACACTGCGGAGCAGGGACTTGGACCCCGAGACTAAGAGGCGTAGCAGCTTTATAGGGGCCAGTGGCCGATGGGATACGCAGAAAGTTGCACAGTCCTGTCGGTCCACACGCAGGTGGCCAATTGAATAACATCTTACCCTATAGTATCCACTTGAGCTGGCCTATTACTTTGGTCAGAATCGGCGCGCAGTTTTGGCGGGCACAAGGCAGGGTTACATGGTTATGAGCCGATTTCCGATTAGGGTGTGCCCTGGGCTTGACTAGGGTGAGGCAGCGCCTTAAGCAATAAGCAGGTCATGTGGGGGTCACACAGGAGGTGGCGGGTGCAGCACAAAATGGAATCAGTCCTGCTCTGCTTGTCCAGGGGTAGGGGATTCTTGTTAAATTTCCTGGGTCCCACAGGACACCTGTGTGACAAGAATGCGATTTCTCCAAAGGCCGGGGAGGCTGCCAGGCAGGGCAGAAATGAGATTCCGCCAACATTTAGAACAGCTGCTCCAGCTCCGTGCATCCAGGGCATCCCTTGGGGGGCCCCGCTCCCCCCGTGCCCCCCACCGCTCCCCTTGGCCCCCGCACCCTCCTGCTCCCCTGCTGCTGGGGCTCCCGTGTTAGGAGGGAAGGAGCCCAGGTTCAGAGTGCCCACCCAAGGGCCGACATCTCCGTGTCCCCTCGCCCTCAGACATCCCCACCTGCAGCTGCGCACACTGCTTGTGGGGACACATCTGTAGGCAGCGATCCAGGACGGCGGCAGTGGAGGTCATCCCAGGCCCCACTGGGTCCAGGCTGGGGAGGGGGCCCTGAGGAGCAGGGACAGGAGAGCCCTTCCCGCTCTGGGGCTCCGAATGGCCTGTCCGGTGGCACCAGGGCTGCTTGTGACACTGGGCAGGCTCAGTGGGCGAAGCCTGGAGGGTGCGGAGCCGGGGCTGAGGGGCCCTGGGCAGAGCACATGAGCATGCCCCAGAGAACAAGGTCAGTGTGTGACCTGGCACCCCGTGATCCCAGACACCCTGCCACGGGATGAGAGGCCCTGCCTTCCGCAGACCAACATTGACAAATGTGCTGCTGCAGAATCGCCAAGCACCCAGGCTCCCGCGGCACCCCCACCTACTGCCCCCACCCGCCACCCTCCAGAGACGCTTGCCAATGTCTCCATCCTGAAAGTCTCTACAGCCCTGCTCTCCATGAGGACAGCATCCCTCCCCTGGGCTCCGGGCCTGGAAGGCCAGCAGATCGCCCGGAGAGCGCCGCGGGGAAGTGTCCACAGTCCAGGCCTCTGTGTGGGCGAGGACCCCCAGAAGTAGGAAGTGGCATTTTCATAAGCCTGGTCTTCTGCAGCGCCCACACCACCGGTGAGGTTGGTCCCATGGAGCCCATCGCAGTGACCCCAGGCACCCCAGGCCCAGGTGGTGGTGTCCCAGGCCCGGTGGACACAGGAGGGAGCGGTGCAGCAGCTGACATGTTGGGAGGGTCCATGCCAGAAGACAAGCTGCCCAGGGACCTGTCCCCACCCATGCTGGCAGCAGCACCAAACAAGGGGTCCCTGCCAGCTGGCATGGTCCAGATCCCCCAGTACCTGAGCAGCACGTGGCACCAGTTCCCACCACCTGCAGGTGGCCTCCCTCTGGGCACTCACCTGTTACCCTGGGACCTCAGGGTCCTGCAGCAGCGCCCTCATCCCCCCATGTCACCTGTGCCCTCCCAGGCCCCTCCACCCTCTGCCTCCTGGCAAGCGGTGCAGGAGAGAAGCACACCGGGCTGACCTCACTCTGTCAGCTGCTCTCTTGTCTGACAAGGGACTTCGATCCTTGAGGATCATCCCCAGGAGGCACAGTGTCTATGAAATGGCAGTTGTGGGCCGAGAGCCTCTCAGAGGTGGTGCAGGTGGTGCTGCCCCCAGACGGGCTCCAGGCAGCAGTGCCCTGGGGAGGCTGCAACCCAGCCGTCAGCCAGGCCGCATTTGGACAACGGGGGTAAGTGAAGCCCTGGTGACCTGGGGGATTGAGGGCGGCAGCAGGAGGGCTGCTCACCCACTGGTCCTTAGTGTTGGCAATGTCATGGGTCATCCATGTCAGAGGTGTGGCCCCTGCCCCGGCTCCCCTATCCCTGAGACCATCACCCAAGGAAGGAGAAAGGGCCCCAAAGCCACTTTCAGCGGCTCCCCCCACCCTGGGTGACAGCCCTGCCCTAACTGCCCCGGGACTCACCCCCTGAGCTCGGGGCTCCTCTCGGGGCTCCCCCTGCAGTGGGGACCAGGCCTGTGGCATGCTCCCCAACTCCACCCAGCATCCCACCTTCCAGGAGCGAGGCTCCTCATTCCCAAGGCACCTGCCCACCCTCCTGGCAGCTTCCCTTGGCACAGAGGCGGCCCCTGTCCTTCCCAAGGCTGAACGTGCCATGGTTGGGAACATAGCAGCAGAATTCTAGGCTCCAGCTGCTCTGACCCTCTGTTTCCTTATTGAAGGAAGGAGGGGATGTTGCCTCCTTTAGGACCACAGGCAAGAGTGCAGGGCAACTGCATACCCCGCCTCACACGCAGAGTCCCCATGTCCTTCACCGTCAACACTATTTCCTGTCTCCACCAGCATGGCCCGCTCTTCCACCACCTGCCCTCCTTCACCTCTGCAAAAGCCTCAGCCTCGACCAGCCTCCTGAAGAGCAGCCAGGCCTCGCATGTCCCTGGGTCCCCCCTTGTCATCAAAAACTATTCTAGATGTTTCTGGGATAGTGTCTTTGGATGGGATTGATATCTATGTCAGTGGACTTGGAGTAAAGCCCTCACTACAGTGAATGGTCCTCATCCCAACAGCCTAACGTCTCCATAAAGAGAACAGGACTGTGGTCCCTGGAAAACAGAATTCAGGCAGCAGACAGGCTCTGGTCATGGCATAGTCTTGGCTCTCTTCCAGTCTGCAGCCTGCCCACCACCCTGCCGTGCAGTCAGTGTCTGTCATGCGACTGAGTACATTCCCAGGAACACGAGGGTGTCACATGTGTTGCTAACTCCTCCAACATGTGCTTGTTGAGGGCTCACCACATCTGGAGCACAGGACGGGAAACCGGTGGCACCATGGCGTGCTCCTGCCCAGGATGGGGACATGGAGAGGCCCCAGACCCTCCCAGAGAGGCCCAGACCGTGCTGCAGGCAAAGGGAGTGGTGCAGACCGAAGAGGAACGTGAACCTAGCAGATCCAGACAGGAGCTCTGGCCTCCTGCCCACAGGACTTCCCACGCTGGGCCCGTAGCTTCACCTCCTGAGTTACAGCAGACGGGGTGACCCTAGGCCCTAGGAATCCAGCAGGGGGCCTCGTGTGAGGCCTTTGGAGGGTCCTGCTGAATGCTGACTCCGGAGCTTTAACATAGAGAAGCCACAGGGGAAAAGAGAAAGCTGCTTCAGTGATAAAATCCAAGTTTTAAACTCATGAAGAACAACCATCATCGCCTTCAGAGGTGAACACAGTAAATGTCCTATGACTTGAAGGAAGTGATTGGCCTGCCCAAGGCTGCCCTGCAATGTCCAAGCTGCTCAGGGACCCACTCGCATCGGCCTCTTGGGTAGCAAGGACGTAACACCACAGTGGTGCACAGGTGCCGCAGAGGGAGGAGCTGCTGAGCCACAGAAATGTGTTTCCCACAGATCTGAGGCAGGAAAGCCAAAGTCCCGGTGCTGGCAGGCTGGGTGTCTGGTGGGAACCTGCCTCCTGGGATCGTGGGTGGCACCTTCTTGCTCTGTCTGCACATGGAGGGGGTCAGGTGGGCTGTCTGGGGTCTGTCTTACAAGCCACCGACTCCATCAGGAGAGCTCCACCCTCGTGACCTGGTCCCCCCTGAAGGGCCCCACTGCCAACACTGTCACCCTGGGGATTAGGAGGTCACCACATCACCCACATGAACTTTGAGAGGGACTCAAGCGCTCAGTCCATAGCACCATCACCTGCGTGGAGCTGTTAAAGAGAAGGCTTAGAGACAGTCTGTACTAACAGGGAAAGGTTTAATTTGTAGCACTAGGTATGAAAACAAATCAGCACCCACAATTATAGACGAGTGCAGCCCTGAGATGCCCACGCCACCACCAAACTGTGAACGCACACATGGTCAGGAAATCAGTCTACATGAAGCACTTTCTTCTCTTTCAGCCATTCCAAACCCTTCATATTTCATGACCATGAACTATTTTTATAATGGAAAAACAAATAGTAAACCATTTTTTAAATAAGTTGCAATTCTGAAGAAGAAAAAAATCAAGTGGGTAAAGAAGTCTTAATAATGAAATGGCAGGTTCCTCCTCACAGAGTGTTTAAGGAAACTTTTGATTTGGAGATTTTTGTGGAAGAGAGTCACCAGTTTACAAGAAGGGTGCCTTCCAACGCTAATACTCTGAAATTTTAAAATACTTTATTTTCCATTATCAGAAGAATCTTCAATCCTTGATGCTACTGTATAAATTAAAAATACCACTTGTGGGCCATGAAAAATTAAGTTAGGGACATTGTTTTCAATATTATGTTGTTAAGTCTTCATTAATCTAGAATATAAATGCCTTTACTTTGCAATTTCTCTTCCAGCAGCTAATTTTCATTTTTTCCCACTGTAAGTGAGCATTTGCCTGTGGAGAGAGTTTAGATCTGTTACCAAATGACAAAGACTTCATCTCAGATCTGTGATGAACTCGAGATAACTTAAGGGTTTTGGTGCCATTTTAATATGGAAGTTTCAATTATTGTTAGCAGGAGAGAACACATTTAAAAACATTCATGACAAAAAAATAAGAAATAATTAAAAAAACATTAATGACAAAATTACCCATCTTCTGCATTTTCTCTTTTCAGATCTCTGCATTGTTGTCTCTATTCTAAGCAAGACATCACGTCCCCATTCTGAATTACATGTCTTAAGAGCATGTTCTCTGGCATTTTAGGCCATAAGTGAAGAAACCGGTGTAATTGGTTAGTCAAGAAAATAGAATATAGGCGTTCTTGAGTCAAGACTCAAGAAAATAGGCGTTAGATCCCAACTGCCTGAACTAGCTTCCTTGAAACGCCATGTCTGAGAAATCTGTGGGTAATATGAGGGAAAAGTGATAGGTGGTGTCCTGGGGCTTGAGGAATTTTACTTTATTACTTTTAATTTATTGTTTACATATAATATTATCCATGCACGTGTACATATAATTTATATATTATTTTGCTACTTTATTATTTTATTTACTTTGGAGATTCGCACCTCACATGAACCTATTACAATCTCTGAGAAGTCCTGCCATATAATAAGCTCTTTACCTATCTTCAGGCCAGTATTTACAACACTCACTGTATTTCATCGAATCTAAGAAGCCATTGCTTGAAAACATGTGGCTGTTTTTTTTTTTTTTAATTTATTTTTTATTGGTGTTCAATTTACTAACATACAGAATAACACCCAGTGCCCGTCACCCATTCACTCCCACCCCCCGCCCTCCTCCCCTTCTACCACCCCTAGTTCGTTTCCCAGAGTTAGCAGTCTTTACGTTCTGTCTCCCTTTCTGATATTTCCCACACATTTCTTGTGGCTGTTTTGTGTACTAAGTAAGAAAGGACAAATAGGGGCGCCTGGGGGCTTAGTTATTTAAGCATCTGCCTATAGGGGCGCTGAGGAGGTACGGCTGTGGGGGGACCGGGTGGCCTTTGCTCCCCGCCCCTGCAAGGCCCTCGGAGATATCTTTTAAGGACAATTTTATTTCTGACTTTCCTCCTATTTCTGGGTCAGTGTTTGTTGTTCTGTTGCTACGGAAACACTAAAATCTGGATCCCGCTTGACTGGGAAGCTGATTTCTTGGGCTTGGCGGTGAGCAGAACATGCGGCAACGCTGCCCTTTACTCTCCGCGTGGAGCCTGACGCTGTGCAGAACTGGGGGTCTGGACCCCGCCCAGGCAGCCTCGGGCATAGCGAGGCCAAGGGGTGAGCACTACACCCCGCAGGCCGCCCCCGCACCGTGCATAACCCCGGCCCCCTCCCCTCCGAGCAGGCCAGGAAACAGGCCAACAAAGCCCAGGTGCCGAGTCCCATGTGGCTCCAGGAGAAATGAGTGTTGATCTGAGGAAGGATTTTGTCCACTGACACAGGAAAGAAAGAAACGGGAAGGGGAGGTTGTTGCAGTCCCCGGGAGGGGGGAGCGCTCTGAGGCAAGGAGATCTTACCAGGCTCCGCAGTGAACCCAAAACTGGGCCATTCCCAGCTGCCACCCTGGAGTCAGACGCACGCACACACCTGGACACAAATGTCTATCTATACAACTCTACACAGGTGGGGGGGCGCCTGGGGGCTCATGGGGCAAGCATCTGTCTCAGCTCAGGGCGTGACCCCAGGTCCTGGGGGTCCTCCCTCTCTCTCTGCCCTCCCCCTGCTCGTGCTCTCTCTCAAATAAATAAAATCTTTAAAAAATAATAAATCTATAGCAAAGGAAACATCACGGTCACTGGGACCAAGCAGGGTTCAAGCCTGAGGAAAGCGGTGGAACTCTGTAAGAGAAGACAAAGTGTCCAGATGGAAAATCTGCTAACTGGCTGATTGTCGAGGAGAATCTTGTTCATAGAAACTAGACAGGTGGGATCCCTGGGTGGCGCAGCGGTTTGGCGCCTGCCTTTGGCCCAGGGCGCGATCCTGGAGACCCGGGATCGAATCCCACATCAGGCTCCCGGTGCATGGAGCCTGCTTCTCCCTCTGCCTGTGTCTCTGCCTCTCTCTCTCTCTCTGTGACTATCATAAATAAATGAAAGTTAAAAAAAAAAATCTAAAAAAAAAAAAAAAAAAAAGAAACTAGACAGGTTTAGTGGTCCCCACACTGGCGCACACGCAGCGCCCCATACAGCACATGCGTGCACAGCCACACACACACGTGCACACCAGGGCAGGGACCTGGGACTGGCTGTGGGGTGGCAAGGCTGCAGTGACTCGTCTCATCAAACTGCCAGGCCAGGGAGGCCCTGCCGTCAGTGCTTGGCTGCCCCCTAGCCCACGCACAGTCTGGACCTCACATGCATGTGGCCTCTTGGGGACGCACAGTGCCCACAAGCATGCAGTTCTCAGGGACAGGCCGATGCGCTGCCAGGGCTGCATCTGAGCACAAGCCTCGCTTGCCCCTATTCACATCCATCAATC